>NC_134687.1:521206033-521533533 GCF_050947455.1 Rhinoderma darwinii | reverse complement strand
TCTAAAAAACGTGAGGAGATCAGGGTAAAGGGAAATAAAAGGATAGGGAGGGTGAAGCCGATGTATTCCTGTGTGCTCCAGGTTCCGTTTCTTCTGGCCTTCTGGAGAGCTTAAGAGATTTGGGGGGGGGTTGGGGTGGTCACCCAACAACTCTTTCTAGATGCCGAGTGGTCAGGGAGAAGTTTCGTTTAATTTTTTTCTTTAATTCGTCTAGGGAGTAGAGGGATACAACTTTCCCAAATTTCAACAACATTTTTGGTTTTCTCTTTGAAATAGATTGGATAGTCATCCATACGCAAGCCGATAAGTTAGTTTCCGAAGGAATAGTGTTTGAGAGGGTGCCTGAGGGGTTATCCACACCTGCAAAATGGCTTTCTTTGCAGCAGCTGCCACACAGTGTAATAGCTTTCTGCTACCCTTGGTACAACTAAATTTTTGGAAGGGTCTGTCCACCAAAATATGGCTCAGACTGGGTCATATGGGACAGTTAGTAAGGTGAGACGTAGCAAATGTGTAAACTAGTTTCCAGAAGTTTTGAATTAAAGAGCAAGTCCACACACCAAGGAAGATGTCTACATTGGATGTCCCACACTTCGGACAGGTGTCAGTGGAATAGATGCCTATCGGGAACCCCCTGTTATGGAAAATGTAAGATTGGTTTGTATACGAAGACATTCCCAATTATCTAGCTGAGGGCATGGTCTTTTATAAGCGTATTCTATTGTGTCTATGTATCAATAGAAGGTATGGCTTCTGTGCCACGGTTAAGTCCTGCGGAAGTAGTTGTATAATCTAATGAGGGCAAAAATGTTTTATTAAGACGTACAATGTAACCCATTGAAGTGTTTAGTCTCGTTACTGCATTGCGGGGAGCAAGGTCCCATTCTTCGTCTGTCGAATGACTCAGAACTGTGATGCCATTACTGACGGATTGATAATAAGCAAAAAGTGGTATAGGAAGTTCTAGGGTATTTTTGGGTTAGATTTATGCAGAAATATAGAAAATTCTGAAGTGTTCATAAACTTTCAAGCATCCCTGTATAGTAATCTGCTTCTAAGCCCAAAGCACACATTTTCTCCTTGCAGGGCCACTCTCCCACATATCTGCAGTAGGGTCTACCGGGTTCCTGATTCATCATTCACTGTTTTTTTTTTTGTTTGATATTTGGTGTTTTTTTTTTTTAGCCTCTTTTAGGGGTGGGCTGAAATAACTTATTCCTCCAAACATAACTGCTGGTTACTACTTTCTCAATAATAAGAAGCACTCGCTGGGGAAATGCAGATAACTTCCCGAGTTTAGTGTTCTAGTAATATCTGAGCCTATGAACCATGAAATAGAATTTGGTCTGATTTCATATGTACTCTTGTATTATCTGGGAGATGATTAAAATAATATTACAATAAGTGTGTCCTTACAGATACTTTTTTGTATTGATTGAATATGTGTAATACTCATAAATGATCTGAAATAGAAAGAAAAGCTTGGAGGTGCATTGGTATCCAGGAGAATTCTACACCTTAAGCTGTAGAGAAGTTTTTGTGAAGTGTTAGATAATTTTTTATACAGACCATACAATAATTCTAGACACTTTTCACTATTTATTAATTTACTATATGTCATAGGATGAAACTATTCAGCTTCATATAGAAAAACAAAGTATCCAGGGCCCTCCGGGTTTATAGCCCCAGTTTATGGTTTGACTGCAGTGGTGAAGAGGACCATTCCTGCTCGTTGCCTATATAATAAAGTTCAGTGGAAACTCATTTAGTGTATAGAAAAGTCCTGTTTTATTCATTGATTCCAAGGTAGTGGAAACATGCTATGCATACTTTACAAAGCTAGCTCCCTTCTGTAGTGTGTCCGTTTACTTAGACACATCTAGTAAATGTAGACTTCAAAGCTTTATAGATGAGAGAGTGTCCTATACTGGTCTTGACCAGACTCGAAAATGTGGCTGCCAAAGGGACCGTTGACAATTGTTCCCTAAAGAGCATTTCCATAACTAAAGCTTCCCTATAATACCTGCTATTGTAAGAGTAGAGTGTACTGTCTGGCAGGCAGGTACTGCCTAAATGTAGCGGTAGCCCATCCCCCCTACTCCTTTTTTTTTTTTTTGTCTTGTCATTTGGCGGCTATGAAATAGAGTGGCACGTTTGGTAATAAGCAAATGTGGCATCTGCCCTTCCTAAATTCTTTCAGCCTTTCAGGAGAGTCTATTGGGGCCTCTCAATGTTTCCTGTCCTGTGACTTTCTAAGCACTCTTCCGACTTGTAAGGGGAATTGAGAAGTCTCATCAGTGCTTTAGTACTTCAGGAGTAGATTTGGTGAACCCAATTATGTACTTGAGTTGTATGTAGAGGCATCGCTATGTATATTACCCACGTATTTACAGAGTCCTGCTATGTATACTAATGAGAAACCTCAGTTTATGGGTCATATTGGCTACTATAAATCCACAGAAATTGTAACAGAATTTTTGACCCCCCCCCCCCCTCTCAACAGAAATTTGCCCCCCCCTAGGCTCCGTGCACACGACCGTAAAAGTCGTCTATAATTGCAGACCGCAATTACGGACCCATTCACTTCTATTGACCGCGGACAACTTCCCATTTATTTACGTAGAAGTGTACCGCAAAAGGTAGGACATGTCTGTTCTTTTGCTTTTTACGGGCTGTGCCCCCATACTTTGTATGGGAACATGAGCCAAACATGCGAGTGGCTGTCCGCGGGCAAGGCTGTGTGCATGGGACCTTATACATAGCAAGCACAGATTCTTTATAAACACTCTATTTTTAAAATTGCAGGAGACACTTGGCTATATTGATAGCTTTTTTTTTTTTTTTAAAAATTTGACTTTTTTGAGTCTTCTTTTCATGCAAATGACATGTAAACTAAGGCTCATCACGTTTTGGCCTTAGGCCTCATGCACACGGGCGTGTCCGATCCACGTGCGTGAATCGGGTCCGTGTGCGTGGCGTTATGCATCAGTGTGCTTTGCAAGTGGCATGCGTTATTCACGCACTCGCAAAGCACTTCTTTTTTTTTTTTCCTCAACTGAATTGATGCATGTGCGTGCGGTGCGTGGTTTTCACGCACCCATTTACTTCAATGGGAGCGTAGGTGTGTGATAACGCACCAATATAGGACATGCAGTATCTTTCACGCAGCGGACTCTCGCTGCGTGAAAAATCACACATGTGTGATTGGCTATGTCCAAACAGTCTGGATTTGCAATAAGCAAATCTGCTGTGTATTTTTAGGATAATCTGCAGCTGATACTGAAATTGCTGCCTCAAATTTACACGTGTATTTGTAGTTCAATGGAGATAATCCACAACATTCAGCACAGATAAAAAATAAATAAAATCTGGAGCGTAAAATATTCACATGCGTTGCTGGCGGGATTTCTGCAGATTCTTTCCGCGTTTAATCTGGACAGAATACACAACGTGAACATACCGCTTAGGTAAAGAATGGTGACATTTTAAGAATACCATAATATACTTCAATTTTCCATTGAGCTGGTTGTAAATAGTATTTGTATTATAACCTTTACTTTTGTAAAGGCATCGATATGCTATAAAAAAGGGTCTCCTTCATATTTGTACGCATGAGACTGGGAGCGTAGGTGTGTGATAACGCACCAATATAGGACATGCAGTATCTTTCACGCAGCGGACTCTCGCTGCGTGAAAAATCACGCATGTGTCAAAGGCCCCATTGAAATCAATGGGTCCGTGTGCCGTATGTTGTTTCAACGCACAGCACACGGACGTGATTCATGCTCATGTGAAGGGGCCTTACATTTCGCACGTAGAGTGTTCTTTTGGCCTCGGACTGGTATACATCCGTATAGCATTCTTTTTTTTGTTTTGTTTTTAAGCTTTTCCATCCATAAGGATCCTGCCCAAAAAAGTATACCGTGCAGTATGTTTTTTTTTTTTTGTTTTTTTTAACATGGAAGCCTATAGGGGACTTATGCCACTGTATGGCGTCTGTCACAGGGATACTTTTAAAGTTTGTCATGGACTCTTTGATAGCTTTTTATGACATACATGTTAAATGGATACTATTAGAGTCTATGCGTTATACAGATGCCTAATAGTGGCATCTGTTGCCCATGGACTATAATGGTATCTGTTTAATGTATACCCCATGAACCGGTCCATGAGAGTTAACGACGTCCACCCTTAAACTCTATTGTGATGGATGCCACTGTTAAGGAATCCGCCACAACGTACGTTTAACATATACATCGGGAGCTTTTCCCGGCGTATATGTATAATTCGGGTATAACTGTGATGTCTTCAGAGAATTACTGATGGTACCGTCTGTTACCTCCTTCCATCAGCAGGATTTCCAGATGTAGATTTTTTTTGTTTTTAGTTGAGATGTTTGGCACAAAAATTGAGGGTTTTACCCATGATGGCATAATCTGTATTGCTGCAAAATATGAAGACCGGAGCTTGAGCTGCTGCTTTTAAACGTGTTCTCCTATACTGTAGGAAGATGAGATCTAGTGGTACTCGTCTCTGCTACGAGGATTGCATGCTTTGCTGGCATTGTTACTAAATATTTTCAGACAGTTAATTTTAGCAAGAAATGAACTTTATTTTGTGGCGTTACGAGTCGACTTATTCTCATAAATATTTCAGAGCGAGATTAATTTCCGTTGGGTTCAGTAGTGATTCATTTCAGCACCAACGGCTCAGAGTGATCAAAGTAATTTGCATGCATAATTGATATACAGTATACACTTTCTGTCTTGCAATTGAATCAAATCCTAGCATTTCCCTTTCAGTAGGATCACTTCTTGAGCACCTCAGATAAGTAAAACTATAATTTGATTTCTGGTCAAACATGTAAAGATATGGTGTAATGTATTCCCATGTCAGGTGCTTCAGTTTTAGGACAAAAGCCTACGTGTTACTGCGTCCTTAAAGGAGTTTTCCCACAATTCGCATGTATCCACGGGATAGGTGAAAAATGGTGATCATCGCTGGCGGCCCCACTACAGCGTTCTGCGGTTTCTATCTGCCCCATAGATATTGAATGGAGCAGCATTCTAGAGCTCCTATGGATAGGTGATAAATTAATGCTCGTCACTGGCGGCCCCACTACAGCGTTCCGCTGTTTCCATCTGCCCCATAGATATTGAATGGAGCAGCATTCTAGAGATCCTATGGATAGGTGATAAATTAATGCTCGTCACTGGCGGCCCCACTACAGCGTTCCGCTGTTTCCATCTGCCCCATAGATATTGAATGGAGCAGCATTCTAGAGATCCTATGGATAGGTGTTAAATGTTAATTGTGGGAAAGCTCCTTTTAATAGTCACTTTTGAATAAAGATTGATTTGCTAGACTATTTAAAGGTTGAGAGCCCTGTAATTGTGAAAGGTTGAGAGCCCTAATTTTCTCATTCTACTATAGGCATTGATTGAAGCGCTCCCTTAAGGTCTTATTAGTTCTTGTCCTCATGTGATATTTTGGAGTGGTGCTTACCATTGTCTAAAACTTCATCCTTAAAGGAATAACACTATTTCTGGCCATTATATGACTTGCATATTTTATTTTTTTTAATAGCAATTTTCCCCTCTGCAGGCTCTATCTAAAATGTTCAGTTTTCTCTGAGCTAGTGGGCGGAGCCTAATTGCTATGATGTCTTCTATACACAGAACATATAGAAAAGGAGAATCCTGCTCTCCTTTCTCTAGCTCACATATACATTATGTAGAAGCTGCAGCAGCATGGAGGAGATTATACAGCAGTAATGAGCAGTGTAGCTGAGAATCCAGCACTCTGATGACATATCTCGTACCAGCAGCCTGTGTCTCCTCTTTGCTCAAGCTCCGCTCTCCATAGACTTCTATGGGCAGTGTGTCTTTGTCTTTCTCTCCCTGCTTCTTACTCCCCTCTCCATTGACTTCTATGGGCTGCAGCGTCTCGCGCTACTCCCTCCTGCCCCCTTCTCCATAGACTTCTATGGGTAGAGTGTGTGTGTCTCCTCTCTCTCTTCTCCTGCTCCCTCCTCTCTGTAGACTTCTATTGGCAGGCTGTGAAGACCCCCCCCCCCGTTCCTGTAGTCAGTCTCTTCTGCTCTGTAGCTAGGGACAGATTTTACTTGACAACACTGGGTGGACAGCAAATTACAGGGAGGGAGACACCTAGTGGCAGTAACTTTACACTGTTTGCATGGATAAAACTACATTTTGACATGAAGTAAATTACAAGTTGATTATATATATATATAATCAGGTATACTATTAGATTAGCATACGTTGTCTGAAAAGTTTAGTGTCCATTTAAGGGCTGTCACCTTTTACCCCGATTGGTACTAACAGGCTTAGAGGAGCACTACAGCTAAGCTTCTTCACCTCAAGGGTCTCACACAAGTAGAATTTTGAAAGCACTATTAAACATATAACACAAGTGGGCTTGTCAAAGTTTCAGGAGGGGGCCATCTGTTTATGAAAAAACTGCATGGAACTGGTGGTTTGTTAAACCGGTTGTCTCATCCATAGAGGCTGATTTTGCTGGGGGAAGCTTTGTCTGGCCTGACAAATGTAGTATTACATTGATGGCTTAAATCTTTCAGGGCGGCTCTTCGTTCTGGCTCATAGAGGGGGGTCCCGAATGAGGGTACACGTCTTATTGTGGCATATAGACAGGGGTTGTCTTCATGTGACAACCCCTTTTTAAGGTGAGAATTGATTGAGGGGTTGATAAGGTACAACCTAAACTTCAAGACTAAAGATGTATTAACTTAGGGGTATAGATAGCAGAGCCTATAATAGGCTCACATTTTCTAATACAACCTGTGTGGACCCTGCATCCATACAGAACATTTCTATTGAACAATATGTACGCAGAAAGCAAAAGGCCTGTTCACATCTGCTTAGTTAGGGGGTTGTTTACAGGTTTAGTTAGGGGCCTCCGTTGCAGAACCGTCCAAAACTACTGGAAACAATAGCGCAGCATGCTGTGCTATTATTTCTGGTGAAACTACAGAAAACCCTACGCTACCTATTAAAATCAATGGGTTCAGTCGGGCACCGGTTGTCTTCATCGTTCAACAGAGGCGATGCTTTCGGTATTTTTGTTCTGCTCTGAGTGAGGAAACCCATAAAAACCGTACTCTAATTAAAATCTTGGTTAGTAAAACCCATTGGTTATGTCCAAACAGTCTGGATTTGCAATAAGCAAATCTGCTGTGTATTTTTAGGATAATCTGCAGCGGATACTGAAATTGCTGCCTCAAATTTACACGTGTATTTGTAGTTCAATGGAGATAATCCACAACATTCAGCACAGATAAAAAATAAATAAAATCTGGAGCGTAAAATATTCACATGCGTTGCTGGCGGGATTTCTGCAGATTCTTTCCGCGTTTAATCCGGACAGAATACACAGCATGTGAACATACCGCTTAGGTAAAGATTGGTGACATTTTAATAACACCATAATATACTTCAATTTTCCATTGAGCTGGTTGTAAATAGTATTTGTATTATAACCTAATTCTGATGTCTGAACCTGACAATTATACAGAGATGAGTGGTGCTACATACACTACTTATCTCTTCTGTTGCAGATTGCTTTTGCTGGAAGTTCCTTCTCCTGTGCCAACCACTGATTGACATGAATTACTCCATCTCTCCTTTAAAAAGAGGTTCTTCAGTAGCTGCAATGTGTACTATACACAAGTTTCAATAACACCTCTACAAATACTACAATTACTTTTGTAAAGGCATCGATATGCTTTAAAAAAGGGTCTCCTTCATATTTGTACGCATGAGACTGAACTTGCTTCAAAGGGGGGCTATTTATGGCACAGCACAAGGGTAAAAATAAGAACAGGTTCTCAGGTCATTGCTCCTGCCAATTCTGAAAAAAATAAGTTCTTCGGCAGCTGAGGGGTGTGTATTAGGAAGAATATTGTACCCCCTACTATAAATTCTAAAAATCATTCTGGGTCACCATGGAGTTCCATGACCTGTATAAATGCGCGCTCCCTGCCTTTTATATGGTCACGGAACTCCTTGAGGACTCTTAATATTTTTAGAATTTACAGTAGGGGTTACATTATCACATATATTATCATTTTCTTTTACTTTTTAACAAAGTCTGAAATTTCTACTTTATGAAAGCGGTTTTCTGTAGGTTCCATGTAAGTCTTCGTTCACATCTGCGTTGGAGGCTACTTTATTCAAAGATCCGGTCGCAAATGCCGGAGAAAATATTGCAACGTGCTGCGCTGTTTTATCCGCTAAAACGACTGACACCATGGCGCAAACCCAACGGAACCCATCAACACAATAGGTGCCGTCAGGCGTTTATGGTGTCCGCCATTCAACTGTTCTCGTTTTTCTTGTATGATCGAGCAGAGCAACGGAAACGGCGAACGAAATGGTGATTTGTACAGAACAAACAAAAATGAACAGGGAACCAGAATAAGAAATTCGTGGGTAAGGGACTGTCCATTCTGAATGTTGATCATACTGTATGCTGCAGGTATTAACCCCTTAGCGCACCGGGACGCACCGGTACGTCCTGCATTGAAGTGCTTTAAGCCACAGGGACGTACCGGTGCGTCCTGGCTAAAAACTGTCACCCTGTCAAATGACAAGGTGACAGAACTGTGCCGTCAACTGTTTATGACAGTTCACCGGCACAGTAAGACGGCAGGGGACCATTCACAGCGGTCTCCTGCCGGCGATCGCTGTGATTGGTCAGTCAAAGCAGGCTGACCAATCACAGCTCCATGACGTAAGGTATGTGATGGCGCTGGCTCAGCTTGAGCCAGCGCTATCACCGCCGGTAATCAGATGTCCGGCACCCCTCTGCAACGGCCAGGACCGGAGCTAGGCTCCGAACCGGCCGATTAACCCCTTCAATGCATCGATCAACGCGATCGATGCATCGAAGTGTCTTGTAGCCTGTCGGCAACCACGATGGTTGCCACGGGCGCTGATGTCAGCTGTTTGTCACAGCTGACATCGTGCTCTAACGGCCAGGACCGGAGCTAGGCTCCGATCCGGCCGATTAACCCCTTAGAGGCAGCTATCGCTGCATCTAAGTGATTAGACCGCACGCTATGGTTGCTAATGACAACCATCGGCACACGCGGGTGTTCCGATGGTTGCTATGGCAACCATAGCCTTACAATCGCTTCCTAGTACGGAAGCCTATTAGGCCCCGCCGGGAGGCGAAGCCTAATAGGCTTGCTGTCAGTGAATAGCTGACAGCTCTAATACACTGCACTATGTAGGTAGTGCAGTGTATTAGAATAGCGATCAGGGCTTTATGCCTTCAAGTTCCCTAGTGGGACACAAAAAAAAGGTAAAACAAGTTAATAAAAATGTTGTAAAAAAAAATAAGTTTCATGAAAAAAATAAGTTGCAAAAAAACACTAACAGCCTTTTTTCCTATAATAAGTCTTTTATTATAGGAAAAACAGAAAAAAAAGTACACATGTGGTATCACCGCATCCGTAACGACCCAAACTATAAAAATATCACGCTATTTTACCTGTACGGTGAACACCGTAAATTTTTTTAATAAAAAACTATTCCAGAATCGCTGTTTGTTAGTCACTACCCCTCGCAAAACAGAATAAAAAAAGGGATCTAAAAGTTGCATGTACCCCAAAATGATACCATTAAAAACTGAAGCCCGTCCCGCAAAAAACAAGCCCTCCCGCAGCTTTTTTGACGGAAAAATAAAAAAGTTATGGCTCTCAGAATCTGGTGACACAAAAAATAATTTTGAAACAAGTGATTTTATCGTGCAGACGCTTCAAAGCATAAGAAACTATATACATCTGGTATCACCGTAATCGTGCCGACCCGCAGAATAAAGTAAAATTGTCATTAATAGCGCATGGCGAACGCCGTAAAAAAAAAATTATAAAAAACATCAGAATTGCAGGTTTTTGGTCACCTGGCTTGCCAAAAAAATTAAATACAAAGTGATCAAAAAAATCGCATGTACCCCAAAATGGTACCAATGAAAATGACAGATTGTCCCGCAACAAATAAGCCCTCACACGGCTCCAGTGGTGAAAAAAAAAAGTTCTGGCTCTCAGAATATGGCGATGCAAAATGTGCAGAGTGCCCAAAAGCGGATAAGATCTGGCACCATTTATCAGTGCGACACCGGCCACATATCTGCGGATTATTATTTATTTACCCCATTATTACACCCTCTTATTATGCCCCTGATGTACCCCGCACAGATTACATATGCCCCCACATCATAAACTGAAATACCAGCAAAATCCCAAACAAAACTGCCACTAAGCAAAATCTGCGTTCCAAAAGCCAAATGGCGCCTCTCCCTACTGAGCCCCACAGCGTGCCCAACGGGCAGTTTACGTCCACATATATGGCATTGCCATACCCGGGAGAACCCGCTTAACCGTTTGAGGTATTTGTCTTCAGTGGCATGAACTGGGCACAAAATATTGTGCACTAAAATGGCATATACCTGTGGAAATTTGCAATTTTCACTTTGCACCATCCACTGAGCATTCATTTATTATAGAAAAAAAAACCCTGTGTGGTCAAAATGCTCACTACACTCGTTAAAAAAATGCCTTCAGGGGTGCAGTTTCCAAAATGGGGGTCACTACTTGGGGGTTTGTTTTACTATTTGACCACAGAGCCCTGCCATTGTGGGCTAATGCTGCGAAAATCACCAAAATAGGTCTCACATGCGCCTTTCACGCCTAAGCCCTGTCATATATCCAGGCAAATGATAAATGCCTTGAGGGGTGTAGTTTACAAAATGGGGTCACTTCTCATGGTTTTACACTCTACTCTGGTACCTAAGGGAGCTCTGCAAATGTGACATGGCGCCCCTACACCAGTCCAGCAAAATCTGTGCTCTAAAAGCCACATGGTACTCATTCCATTTTGAGCTCTGCCATGTGCCCAAACAGCAGTTTAGGGCCACACATGGGGTATTGCCGTACTCGGGAGAAATTGGGTAACAAATTATGTGTTTTTTTTCTAATATTACCCCTTGTGGAAAACAAATTGGGTGCAAAACTACATATTTTTTGGGGAAAAAAAATAATTTTTCATTTTCATACTGCCTCATTCTAATACAATCTATGAAACACCTGTGGGATCAAAATGCTCAGTACACCCCTAGATGATTACCCTGAGGGGTATAGTTTCCAAAATGGAGTTACATCTCAGGGGTTTCTACTGTACGGGTACCTCAGGGGCTCTGCAAATGCGACATGGCGCCCAAAAAACAATCAACCAAAATCTACATGCCAAGTAGCACTCCTGCCATTCTGAGCCCTGTGGTGTATCCAAGCAGCAGTTTATGACCACATTTGGGGTATTACCGTACTCGGGAGAAATTGGTTTACAATTGTTGGGGCGCTTTTTCTCCTTTTTCTCCTTTATTCCTTGTGAAAATGAAAAAAATTCAACATTTTAGTGGAAAGAATGTCGATTTTCATTTTCACTGCATAATTCCAATAATTCAGCAAAAAAACTGTGGGGTCAAAATGCTCACTATACCGCTAGATAAATTCCACGAGGGGTATAGTTTCCCAAATGGGGTCACTTTTGCCGAGTTTGCACTATTTTGGCCCCTCAGTGGCTTTGCAAATGTGAAATGGGGCCGCAAACCATTCCAGCAAAACTTGAGCTCCAAAAGTCAAATGGCGCTTTCTAACTTCCGCCATGTGTCCAAACAGCAGCTTATTACCACATATGGGGTATTGCTGTGCTCAGAAGAGTTTGCTTTACAAATATTTTATTAGAAAAATTTCACTGCATAATTCCCATAAGTTCAGCAAAAACCGTGTAGGGTCAAAATGCTAACTATACCCCTAGAAAAATTCCTTGAGGGGTGTAGTTTCCAAAATGGGGTCACTTTTGGGGAGTTTCCACTGTTATGGTCCCTCCAGGGCTTTGCAAACACGACATGGCACCGAAAACCAATGCAGCAAAATCTGCGCTCCAAAATCCAAATGGCCCTCGTTCCCTTCTGAGCCCTGCCGTGGGTCCAAACAGCAGTTTATTACCACATATGGGGTATTGCCGTAATAGGGAGACATTGCTTTACAAATGTTGGGGTGATTTTTCTCCTTTATTCCTTGTAAAATCTAAAACATCGTATGTTTTTTCAGAAAAAAAGTAGATTTTCATTTTCACAGACCAGTTCCAATATATTTAGCAAAAAACCTGTGGGCTAAAAATGCTAACTATACCTCTTGAAAAATTCCTTGAGGGGTGTAGTTTCCAAAATGGGGTCACTTTTGGGGGGTTTCCACTGTTTTGGCACGACAAGACCTCTTCAAACCTGACATGGTGCCTAAAATATATTCTAATAAAATAGAGGCCCCAAAATCCACTAGGTGCTCCTTTGCTTCTGTGGCCGGTGCTTCAGTCCATTAGCGAACTAGGGCCACATGTGGGATATTTCTAAAAACTGCAGAATCTGGGCAATCAATATTGAGTTGCATTTCTTGGGTAAAACCTTCTGTGGTACAGAAAAAACTGTATTACAAATGAATTTAGTAAAAAAAAAATTGAAATTTGTACATTTCACCTCTACTTTGCTTTATTTCCTGTGAAATGCCTAAAGGGTTAAAAGAAATTCTGAATGTGGTTTTGAATACTTTGAGGGGTGCAGTTTTTAAAATGGTGTGTTTTATAGGGGGTTTCTAATATGTAAGGCCCTCAAAGCCACTTCAGAACTGAACTGGTCCCTGAAAAAATAGCCTTTTGAAATTTTCTTGAAAATGCGAGAAATTGCAGCTAAAGTTCTAAGCCTTGTGAGGTCATAGAAAAATAAAAGCACGTTCAAAAAATGATGCAAACATAAAGTAGACATATGGGAAATGTTAACTAGTAAATATTTTGTGTGGTATTACGATCTGTTTTACAAGCAGATACATTACAATTTAGAAAAATGAAGATTTTTGCAAATTTTCTCTAAATTTTGGTGTTTTTTACAAATAAATATTGAATTTAACGACGACATTTTTTCAGTATCATAAAGTACAACATGTCACGAGAAAACAATCTCAGAATCGCTTGGCTAGGCAAAAGCATTCCGGAGTTATTACCACATAAAGTGACACATGTCAGATTTGCAAAAATCTGCTGTGCCACAAGGCCAAAACAGGCTGTGGGGTTAAAACAACATGATACATTGATGATGATGATCATGTTGTTGTGGGTTTTTTTTTTGTTTTTTTTTATAAAAAGTGTTCAAATGTTTACAAAGCCTTTGACTTTAATGATTTCTTTTTTTAGACGGGAAACTGGAAAAATCACATTCTGCCTCTATTATTCGGGTGGTTACGTTGGCAGCGATACCGTAAATGTGTGTTTTTGGTGTTTTTGGAACGCTTTTGCTAAATAAAAAAATGTTTATGTAAAAAAATAAAAGGTGTTTTTACTAGGAACACTTCCTTATAAACAAAAAACACCTTATGAAATGGTTTACTATTTCTATATTTTTTTTTAAGTCTCACTACGGGCCTTAAAAATGCTTTTGGTATACTCCGTATAACAAAGCATTATTTCCTGTCCGCGTAAAACTGACAGGCAATCTACTAGACCATGCCAAAAACCTAATCGGCATACAGCCATGCCAAGCCTGAGGGCTTATGTTATGCCCCCGGCTGCCATGGCAACCTATCAGCACCCCACAATCATGTCATTGTGCACTGATGGGGTGACATAGGGAGCCCCCCTCTCACTGTGGCCACTTAGATCCCGCAGTCACAATTAAATAGGAGGTAACTCTGATCCCAGCTGTTGTAGCAGGATGTCGGCTGTCTATTACAGACGGCACCTGCTGTGGATGGTGCGGGCATAGCTCATATGCCGTACCTTGACATCCTATTACGGTCCTAAAATTAGGACGTATTGTTGCACCCATTTGGGCCAATGGGTTAAAGCACTGTTCCACAATCATTCCATAAAATTCTAGCTAATGTATTTCAGACTCTCAAAGGTATGGTATTGTATTTTAGTTTTTGCCAATCTGAACCCAAATGTGTTTGGGCCATTTGTTTATTTATAGGTAAAGGGTCAAGAGTAGAAACAGTATTCCCCAACCTGCGGCTCCCCACCTGTTGTAAAACTACAACTCCCATCATGCCTGGCATCTAGATGTTAGTGCGTGATAGGAGTTTACAACAGCTGGAGAGCCACAGGTTGAGGTACACTAGTCTAGCGGAAGAGTTGTTTTTTTTTAGGAGTGGTCTAATAATTTTAAGTTCTTCTTTGAGTTTTCTGGATTAGCAGCATTGAATTCACAATGTTTGGAACAATTCATTTGCCTTTCGACAATAAAATAAAATAGAAATGGCTCAGTGGTGTTTAACTAAAACTATACAACCCTGAAGATAAAAAATAAAATACTTACATTCAATGATTCTCATAAACTGAAGCATTGGGAACGAACAGAACTCATCGCCGTTAAATCTTCTCAACCAGGGTAATATAGGGAAATATATGAGTAAATTAGGTTTCATTACACGAACACGATGGCATAATCAAGCTGAAAGCGCCGTGTGAAGATCTTCTCTACTCTCTCATGTCTATCTTAAATTCCGCATCTGCTATGTAATTGTCATACAATGTAATACTAAACGTCACTTTACATAAAGGACTGGTGGTGCAGGACTTGCACTTATTTATCCTGCCGCTTGGCCTTGTAGTCCTTGACTCGTGTATGAACTTTTTAATTGGTCTATGAGAAATTGAAATTGTAGCGCAAAATGGATCAAGACCTTCCCAGGCATTTTATTAATCTATCCGCGTATCACGCATTTATTACTCATTGACTGGGACTCGGGCTTGGTGTTCTCTCAGAATGACTTCAGACGCAAGCCGATGCTTTAACCCTTTCACTGCCAAGGGGGTATGTAGTACACCATGACGTTAAAGGCTTGGCACAACTAGAAGATAAGGGTATGTTCACACACACTAATTTCGGGCGTTTTTGCCCCGAATTACGTCCGAAAAATGCGGCTTGAAAGCGTTGACAAACATCTGCCCATTAAAAGCAATGGGCTGACGTTTGTCTGTTCACACGAGGCGTATATTTACGCGCCGCTGTCAAATGACGGCGCGTAAATAGACGCCCGCGTCAAAGAAGTGACCTGTCACTTCTTGGGGCGTAATTGGAGCCGTTATTCATTGACTCCAATGAAAAGCAGCGCCAATTATGTCCGTAATAGATGCGGCGTTACGGCTGAAATTACGGGGATGTTTTCTCCAGAAAACATCACCGTAATTTCAGCCGCTACGGACGCTGTCGTGTGAACATACCCCAAGGGTTAGAGCTAACGTGGTATCCCTTCAAAGCTCTAGGCACAGAATTCTGGGTGCAGCACTCGTTAGAAGTTGGGGAGCAGGATGAAAAGTTTTACTTCCAGTTTCTATGTAGGGGAAAGGAGGGGGAGCTACAAGTAGGAGCAGGGACATAGGAGACAGCCTGTTAGTGTCCTCTCCCCCTGTAATGCCTTCCAGGGACTCCAGGGTGTGATGCATCAATCCAATCAGAGGACGTGTTCTCGTAATGTGACATATTGGGGGTATGTTTTTCTACTAAAGCCGTGAGAATATGAGCAGTTGCCCATGTAACCCCCTCCTGCACCTAATCAGTGACTCAAGTTTAACCCCTTAAGGAAGCGGCCCCATTTTCCAAATCTGACGTGTCCCTTTGTGTTGACAATATTGGAATGCTTTTACTTATCCAAGCGATTCTGAGATTATTTTTTCGTAACCCGTTATATTTTAATTTGGTGGTAAATTTTGGTCGACTATATTTTCTCTTATTTTAAAAAAATAAAAATACTGACATTCTAAAGACAATTTGGAAAATGTTGTGTTTTCCTAAGTTTGAAATGCTCTGCTTCTAAAATGGCTAATACTGCACAAATTAGAAAATAAGGTTTACCATGTCATGTTTATGTAGGGATTATTTGTTTTTGTTTTAATTTCCGATTTAAGGACTTTATAGGACTTAAACATTTTTAATAGTCGTTTTCAAATTTTCAACAAAACTTGCAAAACCTATTATTATAGAGTCCAAGTCAGCTCTGAAGTGATTTTGAGGGGCATGTATGTATCTACATGGGCACTGTGGCACTAGCTATGTGGGCTCTGGCACTTTACATGTGGGCCCTGTGGTATCTGCAGTGGGCACTAGCACTTTGTATGTCATCACTATGGCACTTTATATGTGGGCACAGTGGTATTATGTGGGCTCTGCGACACTATCTACTCTGCGCACTGTGGTACTATCTACATGGACACTGTGGTGTCTTCAGGGGGTTGGGACAAAAAAAACTTTTTTTTAACGGCCATTAAAAACTAACAGACGGACTGGAAATGATGAAAATTTGGAGACACACTGATGTAAAATGGCCATGAAAAAATGAGTAGTTTTTAATGGCCTTTTTTTCACGGTCGTCTGAATGTAGCCTAAGGCCCCATGCACACGAACGTGCTTTTGCGGCCGCAATTCCCCCAAAAATCCATGGGACAATTGCGGCCCCATTCATTCCTATGGGGCCATGCACACGACCGTGGTTTCCACGGTCCGTGCATGGTCCAGGCTCATAACAAATAATGGCCGCAGCCATGTGCATGGCCCACGATTTGCGGGTGACACTCTGCCCCCGGCCAACCCGAAAATCACGGCCATGCACATTGCTACGGTCGTGTGCATGAGGCCTTTCCCTGATTCTGCAATTTTCAGAAATATCCCACATGTGGCCCTTAGTGTGCTACTTGACTCAATCACAGGCCTAAAAAAAAAGTGCACCTTGCGGGTCTTGGGGCTTTGTTTTACAAGGCACCATTTCTTGTTTGAAGAGCCTTAAAGAGGCTCTGTCACCAGATTTTGCAACCCCTATCTGCTATTGCAGCAGATCGGCGCTGCAATGTAGATTACAGTAACGTTTTTATTTTTAAAAAACGAGCATTTTTGGCCAAGTTATGACCATTTTCGTATTTATGCAAATGAGGCTTGCAAAAGTACAACTGGGTGTGTTGAAAAGTAAAAGTACAACTGGGCGTGTATTATGTGCGTACATCGGGGCGTGTTTACTACTTTTACTAGCTGGGCTTTCTGATGAGAAGTATCATCCACTTCTCTTCAGAACGCCCAGCTTCTGGCAGTGCAGATCTGTGACGTCACTCACAGGTCCTGCATCGTGTCGGCACCAGAGGCTACAGAGGCTACAGTTGATTCTGCAGCAGCATCAGCATTTGCAGGTAAGTAGCTACATCGACTTACCTGCAAACGCCGATGCTGCTGCAGAATCATCTGTAGCCTCTGGTGTCGATGTGTCCTCGCTCGTCTGACACGATGCAGGACCTGTGAGTGACGACACAGCGTGATCTCTGGAGAACACGCTGTGTCTGCACTGCCAGAAGCTGGGCGTTCTGAAGAGAAGTGGATGATACTTCTTGTCAGAAAGCCCAGCTAGTAAAAGTAGTAAACACGCCCCGATGTACGCACATAATACACGCCCAGTTGTACTTTTACTTTTCAACACGCCCAGTTGTACTTTTGCAAGCCTCATTTGCATAAATACGAAAATGGTCATAACTTGGCCAAAAATGCTCGTTTTTTAAAAATAAAAACGTTACTGTAATCTACATTGCAGCGCCTATCTGCTGCAATAGCAGATAGGGGTTGCAAAATCTGGTGACAGAGCCTCTTTAAGGTATTAAAATATAAAACGCCCAAAAAAAAATAAAAAAATGATGGCAGCTACACCCCTCAAGGAATTAATCTACGGGTGCAGTGTACATTTTGACCCCACAGGCGGCTGTTGTGGTTTGTTTGTTTTATTATAGAATTTTAGAATTGGTTTGTGAAAATTAAATTATTTTTTTTTTTTTTTTTTTTTTTTTTGAAGAGTATGTAATTTTTGCTTCAAAATTTTTATTTTTCCCAAATAATGGAAAAGCAGCCCAAAATTTGTTACACATTTCCACCCAAGTAAGGCGAACCTAACATGTGGTTGTGATCTGCTGTTTGGACACACGCCATCGCTCATAAGGGAAGAAGCGCATTTTGGCCTATGGAGCGCAGATTTTACTGAACTTATTTTCTGACGCCATGTTGCATTTGTAGAACTCTTGAGGTACCAGTACAGTCAAAACCTCCCAAAAATGATCCCTCTTAGGAAAGAACTCTCAACACATTTATCTTAGGGCGTAGTGATCATGTTGATCACACTGGTGTTTTCCTGAAATTCGTGCTCTGGATTTTGTAGAGTGAAAATTGCAGTTCTTCCATAGATTTGCCATTTCAGTGCCAATTATTTTGTGCCCAGCTTGTTCCACTGGAGCGACCCACCCAATAAACTGATAAGCAGGTTCTCCCAAGTACGGTAATAACAACATACTGCTGTTTGGGCACACTGCCAGGCTCAGAAGGACCTTTTGGAGCGCAGATTTTTCTTGGTGGTGGTAGTTTTTGTTTGGTGTTTAACTGGTATTTCAATTTATAATGTGGGGGCATATGTAAGCTGTGTGGTGTATATCAGGGCAGATGATATAATAATGGGGGAAATAATTAATAAAGTTTAATAATCCATAGATGTGTGGTATTCTTTGAAGCAATCCACAAGTCAGGTTTTTCATTGCAGGTGTCGTACTTATAGTCAGTTTTTAACACACTCTGCAAACAAGGGAAGGACCCAAAAAAGGTGCAGTTTAGGGGTACTTTGCTGGAAGAGTTGCCCTGGTATAATCCGGGCAGCCTCGCTTCAGCGGAGATGACAAGTTGAGGCAGATGTCTTTGGGCCCTCCACTTTCTGGCTCCTCATTATTAGGGCCTCGATTACCACTTCTGAAATCTGAAGGAATTTTCACGTCCGGCCTGCACATCAGGATAGCACGTAAGCAGTATACAATGCCATCTGTATGATGTGCCCGGCCAGCTTCTTGTACCATGGGACATGGCTATGCGGTAAATTGGGTTGTTGAACAAGATATCCGTGCTCCAGTGTTGATTAATCTTTGGCTTCTTCACTAGCCCAATATGCAGCACAGGGCTCCTGAACGTCATTATCTCCGCTGCATCTACGGGGCAGATCTGTGGGTTTTAGCAAATGATGACATGGGTTTTATGTGAAAATTATGCAACTTTTTAATCACATTTTATAAAAAAATTTGGAGTTGTGGTGACCAAAAATAATACTGCTAGTTGTTTTTTTTTTTTTTTTTCTCACACCATGTTAACATGTCTCAAAACCCCTGGAAGTTAAAGGCGTTGTGCGAAGATCGACCTTTATCACCTATCCACAGGTTAGGTGATAAATATCTGATCGCTGGGGGGCCCCACCGATCACTAGAATGGGGTTTCCGAGCCTCCCGTTTATCGAATCTACACGACCGCACTGAGGAGATGTTTGGATGGCGCTGCTGTCCAGCATGCGCGCTGCTGCTTCATTCAAAGTCTGTGGGACCGGCCGATAGCCGAGGGCTGTTCTTGGCTATCTCCATCAGTCTCATAGACTTTGAATAGGCTTGTCTTTGATAGGCATTACTCACTATAGAGTTTCAAAGTGCAAATGACATCAGCACAAGAACTGTGCGTCGTGACCTTCGTAAAAAGGTCGATGGTCAAGCAGCGGCAAACAAGCCTAAGATCACCATGAGCAATATTCATACCGTCCGTAATGAGCTACATACTCAGTGGGTGTCTGCTGTAAAATACAGCCGGCAATTCACTGTAACCATACAATAGCGACCTTTGCATCCAAGTCATTAGAAAGACTGAATGTCATATCAGCCTGAAGGCCCCCAGGACTGCCATCTCTGTGCTCCTATAAGTAGCGCAATACATAAGTATTTTAAAAATGTTAAGTTAAAAGAAAAAAAACATTTCCCGTAAAGTAACGTAAAAAAAAAAGTTAAGAATTGGTATTACCTCGTCCGAAAAGTTTAAACGATTCTAATATAACATTATTTAACCCGCATGGTATACACTGTAAAAAAAAAAAAAAGACATAATTGCTGCTTTTTTGTCACTTTGGCTCAACTATGTGTTTTGTTTTTTTTTATAAGTCACGTGCCCCAAAATGGTACCAGTAAAAACTACTACTGATCACCCCACAAAAAACAAGCCCTCACACTGCTCAATCGATGAAAACATAAGTTCTAGGTCTAAGGGTATGTGCACGCGACCACTTTTCAGACGTAATGGAGGCGTTTTACTCTCCTGAAAACAGCTCCGTAATTTCAGACTTATTTTGCGCTGTCGTGTGAACATACCCTAAGAATGTGGCAACACACCATATTTTTTTTAACAATTAGGGTATGTTCACACGCAAACGCAAAAATACGTCTGAAATTACGGAGCTGTTTTCAGACGAAAACAGCTGCTGAATTTCAGATGTTTTTTCAAGTACTCGCATTTTTCGCGACGTCCATTACGGACGTAATTGGAGACGTTTTTCAATGGAGTCAATGAAAAACTGCTCCAAAAACGTCCCAAGAAGTGTCCTGCACTTCTTTGACGCGGGCGTGTTTTTACACGCCGTCTTTTGACGGCGACGCATAAAATTTCACCTCGTCTGAACAGAACATCGTAAAACCCATTGCAAGCAATGGGCAGATGTTTGCAGACGTAATGGAGCCGTCTTTTCAGGCGTAATTCGAGGCGTAAAACGCCTGAATTACGTCTGAAAATAGGCCGTGTGAATATACCCTTAGTCTTTTTTTGCAAAACTGGTAACGCATAAAAAAAAATCTAGAAATTTTGTATTGCCGTATGGACCGCAGCATAAAGTTAGCATGAACGCTGTAAAAACTAAACTCCAATAACTATGGAAGAATTGCTGTTTTTTTTCCGTATTCCACCCAACAAAGATTTATTTTATTTTTTTCCCAGTTCTCCAGTACATTATATAATACAGTAAATGTTGCCATTAAAAACTACAACTTGTTCTTCACAAAACAAACCCATACAGCTATGTCGACGGATAAATAAAAAAGTTCTGGGTTTTGGAAAGCAGGGAGGAAAAAATGAAACTAACATTGGCTGCGTTTCCAATGGGTTAAAACCGCTGACATGTTAGGCCTCATTCACACGAGCGTATCCGATTCACGCGTGTGAATCGGGTCCGTGTGTGTTGCGTATGCATCCGTGTGGTTTGCAAGGGGCATGCGTTATTCACACACTCGCAAAGCACTTTTTTTTTTTTTTTTAATAATTTTCAACTGAATTGATGCGCTAATAACGCACCGCACACGCATGCGTGTGCAGTTGCGTGGTTTTCACGCACCCATTGGCTTCAATGAGCGTGTAGGTACGTGATAACGCACCAATATAGGACATGCAGTAAGTTTCACGCAGCGGACTCTCGCTGCGTGAAAACTCACGTATGTGTGAACGGCCCCTTTGAAATCAAAGCACATTCCCCAGATGTCAATTCGGTTCAGCATCTGTGGGATGTGCTGGTTTCACATTTTGTAATGTTAAGGCCGTGTGCCAAAATAAAATAAATTCAAGTTTTTCCCCATCTTTCTGCACTCAATACCCCATAATGACAAAGTGAAAACAGATTTTTAGAAATTTTTGCTAATTTTATTAAGAATGAAAAACTCACATTTCGCATGGACATAAGTATTTAGACCCTTTTGCTATGACACTTGACATTTAGCTCTGGGGACCTCCCACCCCTCTAGATCATCTTTGAAATGTTTCTACACCTTGATTGTAGTCCACCTGTGGTAAATTCATTTGATTGGACATGATTTGGAAAGACACACCCCTGTCTATATAAGCGATCACAGCTGACAATGCATATCAGAGCAAAAACCAAGCCATGAGGAAGAAAGAACTGACTGTAGAGCTCAGAGACAGGATTGTGTGGAGGCACAGATCTGGAGAAGGGTACAAATACATTTCTGCTTCACTGAAAGTTCCCAAGTGCACAGCGGCCTCCATAATTCTTAAATGGAAGACTTTTTGAACAACCAGGACTCTTCATAGAGCTGGCTGCCCCACCAAACTAAGTAATCGGGGGAGAAGGGCCTTGGTAAGATAGGTGACAACCCAATGGTCACTCTGGCTGAGCTCCAAAGATCCTGTGTGCAGATGGGAGAATCATCACTGCAGCACTCTGCCATAAAGCCCAGATTGGTAGAGTGGCCAGAAAGAAGCCTCTCCTCCGTAAAAGACACATGAAAGCCCACCTGGAGCTTGCAAAAAGCACCTAAAATACTCTCTCTGAGAAACCAGATTCTGTGGTCTGATAAAACCATGATTGAGCTTTTTGGCCTCAATTTTAAGCTTCATGTCTGGAGGAAACCAGGCACTGCTCATCACCTGCACAATACAATCCCTACAGTGAAGCATGGTGGTGGCAGCATCCTGATGCTGTGTTTTGCTTTTTTTTCAGCAGCTGGGACAGGGAAACTGGTCAGGGTTGAGGGAAAGATGATTGGAGCAAAGTACAGAGATATTCTTAATGAAAACCTGATCCAGAGTGCTCTGGACCTCCGACTGGGCCGAAGTTTCACCTTCCAACAAGACAATGACCCTAAGCACACAGTCAGGACAACACAGGAGCGGCTTAGGGACAACTCTGTGAATGTCCTTGAGTGGCCGAGCCAGAGCCCTGACTGGAACCCAAACAACTCCGTCAGTTGACAGCCATCTTCCCGTCACTCCAGTCACCATCCAACCTGACAGAGCTTGAGAGGATCTGCAAAGAAGAATGGCGGAAAATCCCCAAATCCAGGAGTTCAAACCTTGTGGCATTATACCCAAGAAGACTGGAGGCCGTTATCGCTGTCAAAGGTGCCTCAACGAAGTACTGAGTAAAGGGTCTGAATACGTATGTCAATGCAATATTTTAGATTTTCTTTTTCAATAAATTGTTAGTAATTTTTGCTAATCTGTTTTCACTTTGTCATTATGGGGTATTGCATGCAGAATGATGGGGGGGAAACTTTTTTTTTTATTTCAGTACGAGGCCTCAACATCACAAAATGTGAAAAATTAAAGGGTCTGAAAACTTTCAGAATACATTGTATTAATCAACTTTGTCATATACTTAAAATGTAGTTTTATCCATGCAAATTCTATGTGAAGTTACTGCCACTAGGTGTCTCCCTCTCTGTATTCTGCTCTCCACCCACTGTCCCCCTGTTGTCAAGCAAAATCCAACTCTAGTTACAGAGCAGGGGAGGCGGACTTCAGGAAGTGGTGGTGTCTCTTTACAACCTGCCCATAGAAGTCTATGGGGAGTGGAGGGTGTAGCAGTAGCAAAAAGGAGACACATACTTCTGGTAAGCGTTATGTCACTCCAGTGCTGGATTCTGAGCTACACTGCTCATTACTGCTGTATAATGTCCCCTATGTTTTTGCAGCTTTATATAGGTGATCGATAGGAGAATCCTGCTCTCATATCTCTAGGTCTGCACTGCGAAAAACAGTGGTTGAAAGAAAAAAAAAAGTTTACGTTTACCCTATTGTCTGCAGTTTATATGCTGTGTGTGAACATACCCTTATGAGAAAAAAATGTGCCGAGGCACAGAGGTCCCAATTTCCCAGCCACCATAGAAATGGTGTCAATGGTAGCAGTTAAAATATAACTTTTATTAATGGATCAAACAGACAGACAGCAACACAAAGTTAAAATTGTATCAAAAGACGGCTCATGTGTATCATAAAGATCAATGTGCACGCACCCAGCATATCGCTGGACGCAATGAGTGAGACTGATTCGGCAGCTGCAGACTGCCGTTCGTAGGATCAGTCCCACACAATTAGAGAAAGTGACTAAGCCGTCAGTGATTATTAAGATGGCGATAGCCCCCCCGACATATTTCGTTACAGAAGTAACGTCCTCAGGGGATAACACGGGGCTAATGAACATACCCTTAGGCTCCATTGACTAGCTTAGATGAACTCGGAATTAGATCTATAAACTGCAGAGGGAAAATGTGCAAAAAAAAATTCAGACTAAAAGTCATATAATGGCCAGAAATCGTGTAATTCCTCATGTACTCACGTGACTATTTATTCTGAAAAGTCACTTGAAAATTTAGGATCTGCTGCTAACATCTTGGAAAAGGACACCTTTTTGGAGGTCTGAAAAGACATAAACGAATACGATATTGTGGTGGTGATTTACATTTTGTGTAGAGTTTAGGTTCTCCTAAAGTACAATGTATACCCTGTGGTTGAAAATATTATGTGCAGACCACATTTTAGAGCCACAAAACCCTGTGTATTTCGTTCCAGTAGAGCAATTTCTCTAGTTGGTTACATACTGCTGCAAAGCTTAGTCATATCCGTAACCCATACAAAAGAGAAACTTGATGAAACCATGAAAAACTGTCAGTTTCTGTTTCTAGCAGAGTTGGTCTCAAAGAAACTGAGAAGCGGTAGGGAGTTTCTTAAGAAACTCAAGAGGGAACGGAAATAACAGAAAACACAAATTAGAGTTGTTCAAAAAGACGTTTTTTGAACATAGGACAAGACTGCAAATTATACCATTTCATTGGCACTTTATGGGGTCTTTACCGGTCGTTTAAATGATTATATGCATGTTCCAGACAAAGACATTTCAGAGTTTGGCTGCATCACGTGCCCATTGCGTACAATTCTCAGATCTATGGAAGTGTTAGCATGATGGAATGTATCACAATAAAAAATGTGAATGTTTTAATTGTAATATCTTTTTAGACCTGTAACTTTACCCATATTCTCCAGTGGATCAAATGCTGAGCTGTTTCAGTAAATCCACTGTAACTGAGAATACCGCACGTGTGGCCAACTCTCCCCTGCTTTGACTGCCCTTTATGACCGTGCTCCAAGGACATGCGTTGTGCAACCTGTGCAGTGGCATCAGCCATCCCTGCTAAACGGGCATTTGTGACCACCCATAATCTTATTAATAATTGTGTAGCACAGTTATTAAATGACACAGGAATCTATTAGTTGGTAAGTGTATATTATTATTCGAGCATTGTATGGTCATATTTTCAGTGTATTATTTTTGCCGCGTATGATAATTGTGGTTGCACCGTATTTTTGGTATTTAGGCAACTTTTTATAGATGTACGTTCTCATAATGAACTGAATGGTATTGTGTATACACACACACACACACACACACACACACACACACACGTGTATATATATATGTGTGTGTGTGTGTGTGTGTATATATATATATATATATATATATATATATATATATATATATATATATACTCTTGTCCATATGCTTTGACTGGTTTTGAATCTGTCACAATCACTTAAACGAGATGGAGATGCAATACCAAACGCAAACCATCGACAAGAGTTGCGCTTTCATTTTTTGTGGGGAGGGACTCTTTAACCCCTTAATGACCAGGCCATTTTGCGCGTTAATGACCAAGGATTATTTTTTGTTTTTTCACGGTCGCATTCCAACAGTCATAGCTTTTTTTTTTTTATTCCGTCGACATAGCCGTATAAGGGCTTGTTTTTTGCGGGACGAGTTGTATTTTGTAATTGCACCATTTTTGGATGCACATAATATATCGATTTAACTTTTATTAACTGTTTATTTTAGGAGAAAAATAAGCAGCTATTCCAGCATTGATTTTCACGTTATAAATTTACACCATTTACTATGCAGCGTAAATAACATGTTAACTTTATTCTATGGCTTGTCACGATTACGGGGATACCAGATATGTAAAGGTTTTATGTTTTCCTACATTTGCGCGGAAAAAAAACACTTTAGAAAAAAATTACGGGCCTTGATTTTTGCGGGCCAAGGTGTAGTTTTCATTAGTACTATTTTGGGGTACATGGGACTTATTGCTTAACTTTTATTTTATATTTTATGGGGTGAATAGGAGAAAAAAATTTAGCTTTTTTTTGGGGGATTCCGTTCATCTGGCGGGGATACCATATGTGTGTATGTGTTTTGTTTTGACCCTTTAACTAAATAAAATCACTTTTTTGGGAAAAAAAAGGTTTTATTTTATTTTGACTGTAATATATATATATTTTCATAAGCTTTATTTAAATGCTTTTACATTTTGTTTTTTTTAGTCCCACCAGGGGACTTCACTATGCGATCTGCTGATCGCTTTAAGGCTGGGTTCACACGACCTATTTTCAGGCGTAAACGAGGCGTATTATGCCTCGATTTACGCCTGAAAATACGGCTACAATACGTCGGCAAACATCTGCCCATTCATTTGAATGGGTTTGCCGACGTACTGTGCCGACGACCAGTAATTTACGTGTCGTCGTTTGACCGCTGTCAAACGACGACGCGTAAAATGACTGCCTCGTCAAAGAAGTGCAGGACACTTTGAAACTTAATTTGAGCCGTTCTTCATTGAATTCAATGAAGAACAGCTCAAATGTTCGGCCGTCAAAGACGCCTCGCATAATGCGAGGAGGAGCTTTTACGTCTGAAACGACGCAGCTGTTTTCTCCTGAAAACCGTCTGTAATTTCAAACGTAAAAGCCAGCTAGCGTGTGCACATACCCATACAATGCTTTGGTACACTTAGTATACCAAAGCATTATTGCCTGTCAGTGTAAAACTGACAGGCAATCAATAAGGCCATGCCTATGCTGTCGCTATTGACATCGGCATCTAATGGGTTAAACTGACGGAATCTGAGCACTCCTCGATTCCGGCAGGAGCCAGGCTGTGTATAAGAGCCTTGCTCCTGCCGCTGATCGCGTGGGTACACTGGCAGTACCCACGCGATCAGAGGACAGATATATCTGTCCTGTTGTGGGAACTAGCACCTGCACAGGACGGATATATCGGTCCTTCCTCGTTAAGAGATTAAAGGAACTGCACTAAAGGTCACACTGGCCAATATGGGCTGTAAAAATGAGCGCCGATCAACGAAACAGCTTTCACAAGGAGCAATGATCAGTAGTGTATGCTGACCAGCGATTTATTACGCTCGTCCCTATACATTTCCATCATGTCTGCAACACATCTCCTTGTTTATACAGGGACATGTGCTGCGAACTATAATATTTAGTGCTGCATAAACGATCCGATCAACCGATGAATGTGTGTTTGCTTGTTCATCAGTTGATCGTTGCCCTGGTCACACAGGGCAATGATCGGGAACGAGTTTGCTTACCAGTCATTGGCCGAACGCAGATGTGAATGAAGCAGTATTTTTCTTACTTTGCATTATTCCATTGTTTGTTTGTTTTTTGATCTACCTTACCATTTTTCTGTCTGTTAAGATACCTCCGTCCTCCCTCTCCATATTTTCAGCTTTTAACTCCTTTAATCTGCTATCCATCATTTACGTGTGAGAGTAGTATAGGACTATGCTGTGGAACAGAGGCGATATTCTTCTGTTAAAACTTTTAACCTTCAAGTTTCTGATTGTTCAAATCCATCTTCTAGGTTGGCTGAAAACCTTTGATGACTATTTCAGAGACCAGACACAGCACATTCTTAATAACATGGTGGTAAAACTGCAAGAAGGCAAGGAAAGGAAATTCATGTGGTCGGAGATCTCCTACTTCTCCAAATGGTGGGATGGAATTGATAACCAAAAGAGAGACGCTGTTAAGAAGTAAGTGTAATAAAACCCCATTCTCCATTACACACAACTTCCTGAATAAAATTAGTTTCCTTAGATAAGACATTTTTTTTGCCATATGTATAATTCAATCTATCTCCCTGAATGCGACCTAGCATAGAGACAGGGCATGTGACTGTTATGGGTTCTGTGGTGGGAGGGCCTGGCAGTTGACTTCTTGTCGTGATGTCATAATGCCTACCCACAGTCTAGGGAGAACTTACTGCATACAAATTTTTACATCTCCCTTTGAGCTTAATAATATCTGTATAAATCTTTATGCAGTTGGCTCCCCCTAGTGGTGGGTGCTTGCAGCCATAATTATTGATAAAGTCTGATAAACACAGCTCCCCTATGCATATGTTAGAAAATTAATTCGCACAGAAATGTGTGCAGCTAGCAGGTGCTGAAACTATATTCGATGCTTGACCTACAGTGTAAAAATCTGATTTGGCCTAGCATTTTGATGACTTTTGAATGATCCCTGTAGGTGGTATTTGTACTTGCCATTGTGGTTGTACAAGAAGTTCATACACGGCACAATAAGGGCACATTTTCTATCCTTCACAAAAAACGAATGGTCTATAAGATGTGCTGTGTGTTACTTAGCACTATCAGTCGAGCAATTATTTGCATGCTTTCTAGGTAGATTATATGTAGCTTTAACCCCTTCTTGCCATACAGCGCTGAAAGTGGGGAGTTCCCGCATTACGCCATACTATTACGGTGC
Source organism: Rhinoderma darwinii (assembly GCF_050947455.1). Taxonomy (NCBI): domain Eukaryota; kingdom Metazoa; phylum Chordata; class Amphibia; order Anura; family Rhinodermatidae; genus Rhinoderma; species Rhinoderma darwinii. Next base: position 521,505,219 of record NC_134687.1, on the reverse strand, counting down.
GGGGATGGCGGCGGGCTGTGGAGCTCTGCCATCTGCAGCGAGTATCCGCTGTAGCATTCACAATGCTGCGATGGTCGGGATCGAAGACACCCTGCTGCAGTGGCCGGGATGAGAGATCACAATGCTGACTGGGGCACCGAAGTGGCCCTCAGGTTTGCCATGTACGAGAGCCTATTAGGCCCTGCCTGAGAGAGAACCTAAAAAGCTGCCAGTCTGTGAAACACTGGAAGGCGCAATACATTGTAATACAAAAGAGCCTGCAGGAGAGCTGCAGTATAAAAAAAGGTAACGTATAGAGATTGGTTTACGGACGCATACAGTTTCTGCACATTTTTGTGGGATTATAAAAGGTCCGAGGGGAATTAGATCTTTAAAATGGCTCAAACTAACATGATTAATTGACTCCTAATAGATTAAATGCAAATAAAGTGTCAAGTGGCTGTGTTACAAGCTCTGTAGCAATCTTGTCGCAGGGCCTAAATGTATATTTGATATATGGGATAAGACATTATTTATGACTGTTAGATCCATATTAATTAAAAACATGTGAAGATTCATTATTTTTTTCTGTTCTTTGCTGTATTAGCCTATTTATTATTACAGTCATTACAGTAAAACCTCTGAGATGACCACTCAAAATGGCATTGTTCGCGCACAGTGACCTAATAGTATGTCCTGGGAATAACCGCCATTCCACCCCCCCTCCCCCCCCGTCACATTTATGAGCTGTGACAACTGCTGTCTCGTACAGCGGTTGTCACAGCTCCTTCCCCAGGGATCGATTGAGGTGGTCCCCGCCGATTAACCACTTAGAAGCCGCATTCTATAGCGATTGCGGCTTCTAAGGGGTCAAAACACCATTGACGTACTGCGAGTTAATCGTGGGCGCCGATGGTTGCTATGGCAACTGGAGACCTAAGAATGGCTACCGGCTATTCCATCTACGGAAGCCTAGTAGGTCCTGAAAAAGGCAGGACCCACTATGCTTGCTGTCAGCGAGTAGCTGACCGCTCTAATACACTACACTACGCATGTAGTGCAGTGTATTAGAATAGCGATAAGGGCCTCCTGCCGTCAAAGCCCTTAGTGGGATAAAAAATAAAAATAAAAAGTTTAAAAAAAATAAATAAAAGTAAAAATCTCCCTTTTTCCATTATCAGTCCTTTATTATCATTTATTAAAATAAATAAATAAACTATACATAATTGGTATCGCCACGTCCGTAACTGCCTGACCAATAAAAGTATTTGGTTATTTATCCTGCGTGGTGAACTTCGTAAAAGTAAATAATAACCCTACAAAAATCCCAAATTTTTTTTGGTCCCTTCACCTCCCAAAAAATGAAATCAAGAGATCAAAAAGTCGCATGTGCTCAAAAATAGTACTGATCAAAACTACAGTTCATTACGCAAAAAACAAGCCCTCACATGGCTTTCTTGGTGGAAAAAAAAGTTATGGCTCTTTTATTGTGCAAACACCCATAAACATAAAAAAACTATATACATATGGTATCACCATAATCGTATCGCCCCACAGAATAAAGTGAATGTCATTTATCGCGCATGGTGAACGCTGTAAAAAAAAAAAAGCGTAAAAAAACAGTAGTAGAATTTCTGTTTCTTAGTGACCACACCAAAAAATCGAATAAAAACTGATCAAAAAGTCGCATGCACCCCATGAAAACTACAATGAATTCCTCAAGGAGTCTAGATTACAAAATGGGGTCACTTTTAAGGAGGTTCCCCTGTACTGGTACCTCAGAGGCTCTGCAAATGTGACATGGCGGTGAGAAACCAATCCAAGAAAACCTACATGCCAAATAGGAGCTCCTGCCATTCTGAGCCCTGCCATTTGTCCAACCAGCAGTTTATGACCACATATGGGGTATTGCCGTAATCGGGAAAATTTGCTTTTCAAATGTTGGTGTGCTTTTTTTCCTTTTATTCCTTGTAAAAATTTAATTTTTGCAGGTTTTATCAGAAAAATGTGTCTTCCAATTTCACTGCCAAATTCCACAAAATGCAGCAAAAAACTGGTGGGGTGTAAATGCTCACTATACCCCTCCATAAATTGCTTGAGGGGTGTAGTTTGCCAAATGGGTCACTTTTGGGGGATTTCCACTGTTTTGACACCACAAGACCTCTTCAAACCGGACATGGTGCCTAAAATATATTCTAACAAAAAGAGGGCTCCAAAATTCACTAGGTGCTCCTTTACTTCTGAGGCCGGTGTTTCAGTCCATTACCACACTAGGGCCACATGTGAGATATTTCCAAAAACGTAAGAACCTGGGCAATAAATATTGAGTTGTGTATCTCTGTTAAAACCTTCTATTTTACAGAAAAAAAAATGGAATAAAAAGGATTTTCTGCAAAAAAATATTATTTTGTAAATTTCACCTCTACTTTTGATTTAAATTCCTGTGAAACGTCTAAAGGGTTAAGAAACTTTCTAAATACTGTTTTGAATACTTTGAGTGGTCTAGTTTTTAAAATGGGGTGATTTTTTTTCTAGGGGTTTCTAATATATAGGCCCCTCAAAGCCACTTCAGAACTGGTACCTAAAAAAAAAAAAAGGCTTTTGAAATTTTCTTCAAAATATGACAAAGTGCTGCTAAAGTTCTAAGCCTTGTAACGTCCTAAAAAAATTAAGATTGTTCAAAAAATGATTCCAACGTATAGTACACATATGTGAAATGTTAATTCGTAACTATTTTGTGTGGTATTACTATCTGTATTACAAGCAGATACATTTAAATTTTAAATTCCGAAAAATGCTAACTTTTCTAAAATTTCCTCTAAACTTTGCTATTTTTCACAAATAAACACTAAATATATCGACCATATATCGACCAGCGTTCCAGAGTTATTACCACATAAATTGACACATGTCAGATTTAAAAAATGGGCTCAAAATGCCCAAACTAGGCTGCCTCCTTAAGGGGTTAAACGTGGACATGGCAAGAAAAGTAAAGGTACAAGCACATTGTGTGGTTTTTTTGTCACCAAGGCTGTTCTGAACAAAGCTAGAAAATTGAAAGATTGGCGTATATTTTCTATTTTTATTAATAAAATGCCCTGAACAACAGGATTTGTCACACACGAATTCAGTTTTAAGTAATTTAGTAAAATGTGATTTGTGAAATTAGCACAAACTGTCAAGACTTGTCAGAAGTCAATAATGCCATTACGTTGTTATTTTGTTAATTCAGTAGTGATTCTGCTTATACTGTATTTCGCAGTGTTACGTAGCTGACCCTGTAATTTTGATAACAAATTTCTGCTGGAAACGTTTGACAAGATAATTGCCGGGCTATTTAGTCATCTCAGTGACTGTCCCAGATTCTCTGCCTTTCTAATTGCACATAGTAGACAGAGAAATAGAGAAAAAAAATTCTCTCTGCCAAACAAGTTAATGGTTAGTAACCGTGGATGACCCAAGAAAACCTCAAATATTTATTTTAAGTTAATTATTTTCAAACCTATGGTAAGCACTTATTTGTGTAAAAATAAACTATGTTAGCAATGCCTATGGGATTTAATTAAATTAAACTGTGGTGAGAGGATTTACTCTTCCTCCAACATTTTTATCAGGTCCATTAAATTTGTATACGAACAAATATCTTTGTAGCGCAGCATTTTAGAAGGCTCAAACAAGACTTTGTAGATAAAAAATTAATGCTTGATTGAGGCGACGTTGTTTAAATGGATTATCTAGTCTCTTCCTCAAGATGATCTACATGAAGTGCCTTTTACACGGTCCAATAATCCGGCAAACAAGTTTTTATATGAACACTTGTTTTCGATCATTGCCGATCCCGATCAAACGCTCATTCGTCGGCTGATCAGATCTTTTAGATACCTATCGTTGTTCCTCGTGACTGAAGCAAACGAGCGCAGATCGATGTATTGTATCGTAGCTCGGCGCTCATTTTCACGGACAATACAGGGCCATCTAAAAGGAATGATTTAGAACACTTAATATATAATTACAGTATATCATTATCATTATATTGTTTAGGATGGAGAAAGTTAAAGGGGTTTTCCTGAACCTATAAACTACTTTCTATTTCACCACACTTCTAAAAATAATCAAATTTATAATATACTTAAGTTTTGGATTTTCTTTTCTAACCTGATTCCAGCACCGGTCACGTGATGAGTCTCCAGTTTTGAAAACGTTACTTCCGGCGCTGCCCCGTACATTTCCTTTTTCCAGCCAGCTCAATGTACGGTGACATCTCTGTACACTGAGGGAAGGGATAGACAGGATCCTATTCCTCCGGCGTCTCTGAGCATGCGTAGTTTCTACACTAGCAGTGTTTACTACGCATGCTCACTCCTGCGCTATCACATCGCCTGCGTGTAATTTTTTTTCTCCCCTAGCAGCGGACTGGAAACTGTCAGAAGAAAGGGAGGCATGTAAACAGACAACGTTTACATCATGGAAATAAAAGGAAAACGAACACTAGGTATTTTGGGAGTTTATGCGTAAACAAAGCGTCAGACTATTGGTAAAAAAAAATTTGAGGTCTCAGAAAACCCTTTTTAAAGGGGTATTCCAAAAATCATAAATCATCACCTATACAAGAGGATAGGTGATAATCTTCTGATCGCTGGGGATCCCACAGTTGGAACCCGGATCGATCGCGAGAATGGGGGTCCCGAACCCCCAGATGCTCCTCACTGCAACCCCGCAGTGAGGAGGCGCTTGAATGGATAAGTGGTCGAGCAATGCGCTTGCTTTTCCATTCACAGTCTATGAGAATGACGGAAACAGTTAAGCGATGTACTCCGCTTTTTCCGTCATTCCCATAGACTTTGAATTGAGTGGCAGTGCATGCTCGACCACCTTTCCAATCAATGTCCTTATCACTGCGGTTGAGCAGAGGAGAGAAACGGGGTTTTCGGGAACCCGTTCTCATGATCGGTGGTGGTTTCAGACATCTTAGATATCCCTATTTTCCAGAACGCTCTCTCCCTATTTTGAATTCTCATCACAAACTACCCATCCATGGTAACTACCCACCCATGCCCCAGATGGTAATAATGGCGCCTTAATAAAGGCTCCGCACTGTAATAGTACCTCCACTCAGTAGTAATGTCCCCATGGTGCCCCCATATATTAGATAGGCCCCCAATCTAGTGATAAGTCGACCCCCCCTATAGTGGTCAAGTCTGTTCTTCCATTAATAGTGCCCCCTTTGTGCCAATGAAAATAAAATAAACTCGCCTAATCCCGTTCCCACGACCAGCTGCTGGATATTCTGCTTGCTGTACGGCGCATCGACGTAGTATTGTCATTTCGCCGCCTGTGACAATACTTCAGGCTGACATCCTTCTCATCTCTAGTAGGCCACAGGCATGAAATATCCTGTGGCTTACCACAGCCCCACCACAGTAAGTGGTCGCGGCATTGTGTGATGGGCATCCCGGGCCCCTGAGAGTGCGGGCTCCTGTTCTTGGAACCCCCTCCTAAGTGGGCACCTGTACAAAAGTCAATAGGACATTCTTATAAAAAATAAAAAAAAAGTTTATATATAGTTTTACTTTTTTTTTTTGTGTGAGGAGTAAAGATTAGCAATGGTAACCAACATGTAAAATTTATCAGTATTGTAGGGATTGGTTGGCTTGGAATTATAGTAGATGGAAATGCAACAATGAAGTTTAAAAAAAATTATTACTTAAAGGTTTTACTTTTTTTCATGCTACATCTAATGTTAATGCAGTTTCTTTATCTAATTAACAGGTTAATTGAGGAGAAGCAGTTTGAGATTGTTACGGGAGGATGGGTTATGGCTGATGAAGCTTCCCCCCACTATTTTTCTTTAATCGACCAGTTAATAGAAGGACACCAATGGCTGGAGAAAAACCTTGGTAAAATGATTATTGGATTGCTATTTAAATGACCTGAAAGGGTTAAAAAAAAATGTCCGGTATTGTATAGTTTCTGCATAATACAGAAGGGGCTGCCATTTGTGTTGTAACGTAGCTAAACAATTTTTAGATGTGTACAGTATATTATACAGTTGGGAAACATTAGTGACTGCATGCTGTCATTTTCACCCACATTGGAGTAGTATTCCAGCACTTAGACTGGTGTCTCGTGGTGTTCAGAGTAATAGAACAAAGCTTTTGATTGATACTGTATGTATAATCAACTAGTTAAATTTTTTCTGTTTTGCTTGTTTTCACTTTTATTTTTCAGCGCTTGTTTATTTTAGTTTTACTCTGTGCTTTTTCTACCTGGAAACCATCAACAGGCAGTCTAGCTGTTGGTGATGGAGCTTTGTTTTGCTTTTATTTTATTCTAAATAGAATTTGTTTGAATACCCAGAACAACAGATTAAAGAACTCCAACGTAATTACCTGATGCTTAGAAAAAACAAACATTTTCTGCTATAAGTATATGTGGTGTTCAGCTTTTTTTTTGTCCTCCTTGGGCACCTGTATAAAAGCATTCCAGTGTGACTGTATGTCATTGGGCTTGAGACCTTAGGATTGTGGTATGTTGATGAAAATATGTTGCTATTCAGGAAGATGCAATCATACTTTAGTATTTAAAGGAGAAACCCACTTTTAGTTGGCGCTTACAAATTCTATTACGTGAAGAGATCTCTGGGACCTATTTGGGGATGCCGTTGTGCTTGTGTGGATGGCATTTTCTGTGTTTTGTGTCTCAGAAAGCAGTCTGTACTACTTTAAGAATAGACCACTCTTTGGAAGGCTATGTACACCTTTTAAAATCGTTCTTTTGTTTTTTTTAATAAAAGGTCTGTGTGATTGGTACAACTTTCAAAATACTTTTTATTAAAAATAATTTGTACTTTTTGAGATGCAGCTTCTTTCTATCGTGCACGGAGACCTGAATCCAGACATGCAGGATCCACCTGTAATCGATCACATATAAGTTATGATACTTAGGACCCGCTGTCACTGAACCCGTCAGTCCCACAGACCTGACTTATTCAGTTCTTAGCGCTAGATACAGCTGCTCTGTATACAGAATACAAAGCAGCTGTATCTCAAAAATTTTTTTTTATTAAAAAGTATTTTGAACGTTGCTCCAATCACATTGATACACATTTTTGATTAATAAAACTAAAGGTGTACATAGCCATTAATTCCTAGGTGTGCAGCTCGTCTTAAGAGCTACATATATGAATATGGCTTTGTAAGTCCTCAAGTTAAGTCCCCAAATTATTAAAATATAGAAATGCATCTGACCAGTACATATAAACCTGCCTTAAAAAAACGTCTGTGGAATTTCATAGTACTAGCGCTTTCATACGTGATGCCATTGTATTTTGCAAATACTGATACAAATATCATGGTGTTAAATGTTTTTCAATACCCTTCATGCCTCCCTGTACATTTCAGTGAAACGCCCCCCCACCCCCCACTTACCTGTAGGACTCTTGATGTAAAGGGGTTTTCCCACGAGAGACATTTATGACACGTCCGCAGGATAAGTCATAAATGTCAGATAGGTGCGGGTCCCAGCTCTGGGACCCGCACCCATCACCAGAACGGGGCCCCCTAAAACCCATTCAGCTGCTGTGTGTTGCAGCTTAAGGAGGTGTTTTCTGACCATGAAAAATTTTATATGGTCGAGAGTTACGTAAATAGCGTAACTCGAGCTACACGGTTTACGTAAGTCTCATATAACTTAATGGTAGTTACGGAAACAGCGTAGCTCGCATGCTACGCTGCTTCTGTAACTGCCATTCACTACTATTGTAGTTATGTAAACAGCGTAGCTCAGCGAGTTACGCGGTTTACTCACGACCATATAAAATTTTTCATGGTCGGAAAACACCTCATTCAGCTGCAACACACAGCGGGCCCCGTTCTGGAGATAGGTGCGGGTCCCAGAGCTGGGACCCACAACTATCTGACATTTATGACATATCCTGTGGATGTGTCATAAATGTCTCCCTTAAGAGTGGGTTTTGGACCACGTTTTTTGCTGTCTTTATAGAGGTTCTGTCACCACTTTATAAGCGGCCTATCTCGTACATAATGTGATTGGCGCTGTAATGTAGATTACAGCAGTGTTTTTTTTATTTAGAAAAACGATCATTTTTGATGGAGTTATGACCTATTTTAGCTTTATGCTAATGACTTTCTTAATGGACAACTGGGCGTGTTTTACTTTTTGACCAAGTGGGCGTTGTGGAGAGAAGTGTATGACGCTGACCAATCAGTGTCATACACTTCTCCCCCTTTATTTACACAGCATATAGTGATCTAGCTAGATCACTATGTGCAGTCACTCACACATTAACGTTACTGAAGTGTCCTGACAGTGAATAGACATCACTACCAGCCGGGACGTGATGTCTATTCAGAATCCTGACACTTCGGTAACGATGGTGTGAGTTTTTGAGCACAGCAAGCGTAATGTTGCGAGATTACGCTGTAAACTGTCATTTAAAACGAGATTACGCTTGCTATGCTGTAAATCTCACACAAACATTACCGAAGTGTCGGGATTGTGAATAGACCTCACGTCCGGTTGGTAGTGATGTCTAGTAACTCTCAGGACACTTGAGTAACGTTAATGTGTGTGTATGTGTCTGCACATAGTGATCTAGTAAGAACACTATGTGCTGTGTAAATAAATGGGAAGAAGTGTATGATGCTGATTGGTCAGCGTCATGCACTTCTCCACAACACCCACTTGGTCAAAAGTAAAACACGCCCAGTTGTCTATTAAGAAAATCATTAGCATAAATCTAAAATAGGTCATAACTCCGTCAAAAATGACAGTTTTTCTAAATAAAAAAACACTGCTGTAATCTACATTACAGCGCCGATCACATTATGTACAATATAGGCCATTTATAATGTGGTGACAGAGCCTCTTTAATGTCTTCATAACAAAATGTTTGTTAAAAGTCCCTTTTGTACCACATCCTCCTATGACCTAAAATACTGTCCACTATAAAAATTTGCCAATTATTTTTACAGGTGTAAAACCAAAATCTGGATGGGCCGTAGATCCTTTTGGACATTCTCCAACCATGGCATACCTTTTAAAACGATCGGGGCTGTCTAACATGGTTATCCAGCGTATTCACTATTCAATAAAGAAACATTTTTCAGCAAAGAAGACATTAGAATTTTTTTGGAGACAAAATTGGGGTAAGTAAAGATGTCTCTCGTTATTGTTTCTCGTTGCTGTTTGACTTGGTACATGTAATATTCTGTCATTGCCATTTTTCTGGTGCACTATACTTGCTAATAAGCTTTTCTCTTTCAAGGGGACTAGTCATAAGTTAAAAAAGCTGAGGTTAGAACAAATGGTCTGCATTTGTTTTCCGGACACCGTTCCACTCTCTTACATTGATGGTTTCAGGTATTGCATAGATGGTGCGGAGCTGCAATACCAGACACGGCCCATGGACAAGAGTGGCGCTTTCTACCCCCCCCCCCTCTCTCAAACACACTGCCTACTGGCCATAAAGGCTCATAGTATGTAATTCTGATACCAAATTCATGTTTTTCTTTTGTAATAAAATCTTTGTCTGTGAACTCTTGTGTATATCGGGAATGAGATCTTATCGAAGAGCATGATACACAGTAATACAGGCCTCTCCTAATGCATTATTGTGAAATCTTAATTAGAATAAATCTAACGTGAACGTTGGACTGCTCACATATAAATACTAGTGAAGTCAATGCTTTATAGACATTTATAGTCCTACAGTCTACATGAAAGTCAGGCTGCTGATTTCCAAAAGGCACAAAGCGGTTAAATACAGTTTTACTATTCTATTGATTTATGTTGAAGACCACGTTTGTTCATAACTGATCGACTTTCAGCCAGCACAGAAAATTGTGGAATGTGAAGTGTTTGATGTGCTGTAAGCAGGGCTTTCTGACCATGTTGTGCCAACAACCTTGTTTTTCTTGTTCTTTGTCCCTAAATATTTCCGTTGCTGAAGCTTTTTCTGTGAAATCTGTGTGGTTGCCTAAATCTCCTCGAGTAGTTACTCTACACAGCTGAATGGTGCTCTCTAATAATAATAATGTTAAAGTGTGCATTGGATTACAACCTTTTCCCCTCCGTGTATATAGAATTGCTTCTACAAATATTTTGTAACAAAATATTTCTGAAAATATTCCACTTAAAACCCATTTACTAATTCCATTTTTTGAGCTGGAGTATTGAAAAAAGGCGAATCTGCCTTGGGCCTAATACATATTTTTACGTATGGCAGACCTTGGGGACCTCCGGCATCCGTTGTAACCATTGGCACCCCGCAATTGCGTTGCAGGGGCACGGACGAGCAGACAAAAAGGGCGCCCTCCCCTGAAAAATTCCTTAAGTGCCGTAGTTGCTATTGGCATCTTAAGGGTTAACCCCTTGTGGCATTCGGACATGCATAAACAGGTTCATTATTGGGAGCACAGCTGTGATTGACAGCCACGCTCCTGTAGCTACCAGCTGGCATAGAACACAACAAAGATGCTGACTGACTGAAGGATTGTGTACTTTTGTGCACGTTTTTGTTTTCTGAAGATTGCACCAGTAGAGATCCGACAAAGCTTGGCGATCATGATTTTTCTAAGCTATGCAATGTACCTTTTCGGCTCACAACTTGAAGACTTTTGTTTCCCTGAGCTTTGCATTTACCTCCAATGAAGCTCTCATGTTCAGACTTTCCGACATGTCTCTCTAATATGTAAGAATATAGAATGTTGTGGATGGACCAAGGCGTAGGTTAACCTTTGGTGCATCTAAAGGAGACCTACTTTTTTTTTTTTTTTTTTTACATTTTAGGGAATTGTGTCAATACCGCAATTCCCTTTATATATTCTAATATCAAAGTCACCCTTTATAAGTAGGCAGAACATCTTTGTCTCCGTTCAGTAAGGTTCCAGTTTTTTTTAGACTGAATCAATAGCACAGTCGACTGCGCTATTGATTCCTTCAAAAAAACTGAAACCTTAGATTAACGGAAGCATTACCATTGAAATTAATATTTAATGCATAAGAAAGCTATGGTTTCTGTTTGCCTTTCCGTTGATGGGTTCCTCCAACGGAAAGCTCTGAATGAACCCATCGACGGAAAGTGAACGCTGATGTAAACCTACCCTACAGGAAAGATGAGAAATAATTAGAATAAAAGCCTGATTTGATTATTATGTCATTTTCTGATGATACATTCCATTCATAGTCCTGACCAGTGTCCGGATGTGTGCAGTTAACGGATCGTTTCACCGATAAATGTTACTCCTCCTTCTAGAAGTACAGTATCTTACAGAATTGCTGTATATGCAGTTATGTGATTGCTTCGAATATGTGTGTGTGTGTGTGTAGGGTTCACCTTCGGCACCTTAACATTAGAACATAGTATTGAGCAGAGTGTTGGTCACATAAGAATGTTTTTTTTTTGTTTTTTTTTTTTAAAGTATTTTCATCATATGAGGCTACTGTAACACTGTCATTATTTGTTCATGTATTTTAATTACAGATTTGGAAAGTAGCACCGATATATTGTGCCATATGATGCCTTTCTACAGCTATGATATCCCTCATACGTGTGGCCCAGACCCAAAGATCTGCTGTCAGTTTGATTTTAAGCGTCTGCCTGGAGGTAGAATCAGTTGCCCTTGGAGAGTGCCCCCAGAGCCTATTCACGATGGCAATATAGAACATAGGTATCACTATATTTCATTCACATTCTGCATGTATAATTATAACACTGATCAGTCATAACATTAAACAACTGACCGGTGAGGGTGAATAACCCTTCTTATCTTCTTACAATGGCACTTGGGGTGGGGTATGTTATGCAGCAAGTGAACAGTCAGTTCTTGAAGTCGATGTGTTGGAAGTAGGAAAAATTGGCAAGTATAAGGCTAGACCACTTGGTCGGATCATCAGCAAAACGGCAGGTCTTGGGTGTTCCAAAAGGGGTCCAAGGAAGGACAACTGGTGAACAGGCAACAAGGTCATTGGTGTCCAAGACTCATTGATGTGCGGAGGAAAGGCTAGCCCATCTGGTTCAATCCAACAGAAGAGCTACTGCACAAATTTCTAAAAAAAATAAATCTAAAACTTGCGATGTTTCAAAATACTGTGCATTGATATTTGTGGCTGCCGCCGGCTTGCCTTTTTCTCATAGAGCATCCTGTTGCACATGTTAGTCCAGATGATGTGAAAGAAAGCGTCTGTGCCTACAGTGGGGCATGTAAGCGTCAGGATTGGAGCATGGACCAATGGAAGAAGGTGGCCCGGTCTGATGAATCTGACTATTTCTTTGACATCATCTTGCCTAATGGATGAAACCGGATGTGCACTATAGGAAAAAGGCAAGCCGGTGGAGTCAGTGTGATTCTCTGGGCAATGTTCTGCTGGGAAACCTTGGGTCCTGTCATTCATGTGGATGTTACTTTGACACATACCACCTACCTAAGCATTGTTGCAGACCAAGTACACCACTTCATGGCAACCGTATTCCCTAATGGCAGTGGTCTCTTTTAGCAGACTAATATGCCCTGCCACACTACCAAAATTGTTCAGGAATGGGTTAGGGAACACGAGATAGAGTTTTCGGTTTTGACTTGGCCTCCAAATTCCCCACATCTCAATAGATAGAGCATCTGCGGGATGTGCTGGGAAAGTCTGAACCATGGAACCCCCCAGCTCGCCAATCTTACAGAACATAAAGTCTTGGTGCCAGATACCACAGGTCACCTTCAGAAGTCTTGTGGAGTCCATGCCTTGACGGGTCAAAGCTGTTTTTGCGGCAGTGGGACCTACACAATATTAGGCAGGGGATCTTAATTTAATGGCTGAAGTTAATTTATTTAGATATGAACTATTCTTACAACCAGGCATTTTTTTGTTTGACATCTTCCCTGGTCTTTATCTATGTTTGCACTGGATTTCATTTCAGAGCCTGGATGCTTTTAGATCAGTACAGAAAGAAGTCAAGTCTCTACCGCACTAAAGTACTCTTAGTCCCACTGGGTGATGATTTTCGCTATAGTGACAGCTCCGAGTGGGATCAGCAATACCAGAACTATCAAAAGCTGTTTGATTACATGAACTCTCACCCTGAGCTCCATGTTAAGGTAAGTTTTAGAATTTCAGTTTCAAATCGTTGATTTCCAGGAGGGCTGATGTCAATTTTCCTTTTAATTTTAATAGCACCCAGTTTGTCTTCATGCTTGGTTAGAAATAGATTGAGAATATATTTTCTCTTCTCCAATGCCTGCTACACTAACATAACCTGTTTGTGTTTTAAAGTAGAACTTCTGCAAGTCTTGTCAATCCCATTTTCTATTTTGGCTCTTGCATTGGATTCACACATTTTATCCTTTTTACATCATAACACTACCATACAGTGGTTCATTTGGATTCACTTACAATGTAGTGCGATTTTTATTATTCATACAAAGACCATTTTGAGGTGCTTCTATCTACCTGATGAGCCGTAAAGTGCAGATTGCAATGAGTAAGGCATCAACAGCCAACAGGAAACCTTTCAGGCCACATCTAACCTCACATGATGGTCTGTAAAGGTGTATTCCCATCTCGAACATTTATAGCATATCCACAGGAAATGCAGATGTGGGTTTCACCTGTCCCTCTGACCCCTGTCCTACCTACTGTCACTGGTCCACGACCACTTAGTTACGAGGTTGCCAGGGGTACGGAAACAGCCGAGCTTGCTTAGCTATTCGGTGAAGTGAATGGGAGTTATAGAAACCACGTAGCACAGTATAGATTCCAAGTTCTGCAAACATCGTATCTTGCTGTGCTACGCTGTTACCGTAACTCCCATTCACAAGTTTGGCTGTTTCCATTCTCCCGGGCATCTTGTAATTCAGTGGCTGGAGACAGTGGGACATGGTAGGAAGGGGGTCAGGGGTCCCTGTTCTAGAGGTAGGTACAGGTTCCATCTTATGGATATGCCGTAAATGTCCAAAATGGGAATTTCCCTTCAGTGTCTTCTGTTATCTCACCCTATGTATTAAGCAACATCAAGATCTGAGAGAGACTAATTCTGAATAGATTCCTAACCATGAATTATGATAGATTTCAACTCTGAAGTTTACGTTATAGAACAGGCTGTAACTCAGGATCAATACAAGATAAGCAATGCAAGGTACAGTGGTCCCCCAGGTTACATTATTTATTGCGTTTTCTGGGCCATCATACCTTAAAAACCTACCTGTTCTGGCATGAGCTGTTCTCTTTGACACCAGGTGAGGGTGGCTATATTTTATTTTTATTGTACACCGGACTCTAAAGAAGCTCCTGGCGTCTTCATAGAAAGTGATTCCCCAGCTTCCAGCAGCTGTTTCTGACTTTTATATGTAAGGAGGTGCATTGTCTGTATTAGTTATCTGCTTCGTTTTCTTCAATATCCGTATTTAGTATTTTAGGTGATTTCTGAACCAATTACTATCTTTCCATAGAGTTATGGTCCCAAGTTCCAATATTAATTTGTTCCAAAACGACCATTGTAACATGAAATATTGTAACTTAAGGGACCACTGTTTTTATAAACATACTCCACTTTTCATATTTAATTGCATATAAAAACCGCAAAATGGGGTTTGAATGTGAGAACTCTAACTGTATTGAGAGTCTGCCAAGTTTGATGTTGATTGTGGGTACCTTTGCCCAATCCAAATAAAGCAGTCCATCCGTGTATATGGCAGAATATGTTAGTAGGAAAAGGCTTTCATGGCTTCTATTTTCTTTAGTATTATTTCTGTCTATTCCATCCATTCTAAAATACAAAATATATTCTTGTATTTTTTCATTTAACATTTTCAGGCAAAGTTTGGTACCCTGTCTGATTTTTTTGAGGCTCTGAGAAAAACCACCAATATTGATGAGTCCAGCAGCTCGTCGTTCTTCCCGGTTTTGAGTGGTGATTTCTTCACATACGCAGACAGGGATGATCACTATTGGAGCGGATATTTTACCTCACGGCCATTCTATAAACGGCTGGAGAGAGTCATGGAGTCTCATTTGAGGCAAGTAATTTTTTTATGCAACGTATCCATACATTTTCTATGATTTTGTATAGACCGGAATTAAATAAATACCTTTTATTAGAAGATAAAAATGACACTAGAATGCCTTTCTTCATCTCCTGTTTGTCCTTGTGAGCCCGGTTTTGAAGTGGATGTGAAGACAAGTAACCAATCGGGTCTTTGAATGGATCGGCACAAAACATGTCATCTATCATTTAAAAATGATTCATCCACCCGTCACATATGGATGAAGTGTAAAAGTATGGAAACTAAAAGAGTAGAGTCATATTAGATACCTATAGTGAATGAATATCTGATATGGCAGCAAGGAACTTGAATCCCCCCATTGTTGCCCTGTAAATGCATCATCAGAATGTGAGGCTTATGTTTTAAGCAGCCTGTATTCTGCCTATGGAGCAGCGAACATGTCTTCAGAAAAAGAAGCAGCTGGGAGTAGAAATTCCACTTGTAAAGGGAGCAATTCCAATAATAATGTTCTGGAATTTCATACTCTGTTAACATTACTCTGCTAACATTCGAAGGAATAACTACACGCAGTTGTGTGGTTCGAACATATAGCATAACACCACTAAATAACTTTGCAATCTCTGGCTTTACACATTTGCCCATGTGGCTACTTCTATAAATGAGCTTTGCTCAAAGAACGAAATTAATGTATCTTGTCCATAGAGTCCGCTGACTGGATGCGCGTGTGTAAAGCTAAACGCGCTGTCATACAGTGCCGGTCCCTGAGATGACTGCTGAATCAATCGCTAAGGAAAATGAACACTGACTGTTAGAACCATAAAACCTCTTGAAAATCTAGACATTGACATGAAAGCATGCAGTTCAAATATGCAAATAAGTGCCGTCGGGGGGCCCAGACATAACCACAAAGCACGTTTTTCTGCGGAATATTGTATACATATATAAAAAAATTTACGTTTTAAATCTAAGTCTTGTAGAATGTGATCTAGACTTAGTGGTGATTAGCCCAGGTCTATGTTGGCGCCGGGCCTTTGTAAGATTTTATGTCTTTTTTTTTTTTTTTCCCCATATGATTCTTATATATTGATTGGTACAGCGTCTAATTGCCAGCTTTAAAATAACAATGACATTGTTTTTATATGCAATAAGTGTAATTAATAATCAAGGCTTTTATATTGTCTGTGACTTTTCCAGCATGAATAGAACTCTCCATAATTGAGAAGGCATTAAAGTAGCTGCACTAAAACGTACTTATTACTTGTTTTGTTTTTGATGTTACATTCAATTAGGGAATCCTGTAAGTTCAATTAAAGAGCCGTGATTATAGCATGGCTCCATTGTAGTTTTGATTTGAAATAATACTTTACTAAAAAAAAAAAAAAAATAAGGGAAAAGTAATATATTCCCCATTTGCCTCTATGAATAATGCACTGGAAGAACAAAGCTCATAAATGCCTCCTTAAGCAGCCTTAATATGTCTTGTCACAACTGTCACAGCCTTGGATAATTCTCAAGGACATTACATTAGTATTCAAAAAGAGACAACCATAGTGAGTTTTTCATAAAGCGTATTACCTTCAAGTGTTCTTCATTGTATTTAACTGTTTATAACACACATTGCTATTTTTTATACTTGAATACGTTCGTTGTGTTGGTATTTATTAACAAATTTATTAACACAACGACATCTGTTCGAATGCGTGCGAAATGCAGATATGACATACTTATGAAAAATAACATACAGCAGAATTTCAACGTCCATAAATGAGCGGGACCCCCATGCATCGGAGTGTGGAATTCTAAACATTGACCCTTCAGAATCTGTCTTTCTCTGGATAATTTAACCTCATGTCATGGGATTACCGGCATCACGCGACTCATTGAATTTACCTGTAACTTGGAATGTTGGGCCTGAGCCCAGGTGTAATTTTTTTCGTATGTACAATAAAGTGTGTATGTGTATATGTATATAGGGGTGTGTGTGTGTATGTATATATATATATATATATATATGTATGTATGTATGTATGTAATAATGTACATATAAAGACTAAGTATGCTCCGGTATAACCTAGAGTAAAATTGAATGCAATGAAAAAATAATTTCATATGCCACTGATCAATAGTAGTGTAGGGAGACTGTAAATAAAGGTCTTGTGTATAGAGGCACCTGACGACTACATCTGATACTGCATATTTTAAACACATATTTACTTTCAAGGTGTTCATTCCACCAGTGCAGTGTTTGCCTTCTGTGCGTCCTGGTAATAATACTGTTCTTCCGATATTATTATTGACATAAAAACTTAGGCGGATACTTTTTTGTTTTGTTGGGGGATGGGTTGGAGAGTGTTTGTTTTTTTTTCAGTTCCATTACAAGGGTTTTCTGCAACTCCGCCCTCCTCCTTCCTTTGTTGATAGGTGTGTATGCTTGTTTTTCACTTTATGGATACGTTTTTTTTTGGAAGACTTCATCCTGTCGGGAAATGATGTCCCTCTAAAATGGAGACCATCTTTTTCGAAGTTGTTGAATTGCTATACACAATCTAGATGTTCGAAAACACTCCACTTGCATGATACACCATTCATAGATCTTGAAAATAGTAAGAAATGTTTTATTGTGTAGTAGAATAGCAGACCAAGTTTGCTTAGATGTTCTTTATAATTAATCGGAGGAATAATACTTTGTTATACTTCCCACATGTGACCCATAACCACGGTTTGGTGAAGGTAGCCGTTACTAAAACAGCGCACTTCAGATTTGTGTTTCATAATTTAATTATAATCCATTTTACTTATTTTCAGATCTGCTGAAATACTCTATTCATTAGCACAAGTACATACTCAAAGAAGCAGCAAACTAGAGACTTTCCCATCAGGAGAACTTTACAAATTACTGACAGAAGCCAGGAGGAATGTAGGACTTTTTCAACACCATGATGCGATCACTGGGACAGCTAAAGACTGGGTGATGGTAGATTATGGCACCAGGTAAAGTCTCCATCTTCTCTGAGCACGTTGCATGAAAAATTACTATTGTGTCACATTGTAAAAATACTGCAATGAAATATTCTCTCCCCATGGCAGGTGTACCTTTCTAAGCCTGCTTTCATACAGATATAAAAAGGGCACATTATGGCATCATTATTACTGCCGCTACCCCGGGACCTCTTGCAGTTCAACTGAATGTGACTTTGATTACAATAGGTTTCTATGGTGAACTAAGTTCAGTACAGTTGAACTGCAGAAGATGGCGTTCTTATTACAACAGTGTGAAGACTGTCTAAGAGGGGCAGAAAACACTAGCTGTGCTTAACGGGGTCATCCAGGATTAAAAATATTGATGGCCTTTCCTTGGGAATGGCCATTATTATTATTATTATTATTCGATCAGTGGAAGTCTGATTCTTGGCACCCCCGCAGATCAGCTGTTTGAAGGGGCCGTGGCGCTCGTGAGTGCAGCCTCTTCATGGTTTACATGCGGTTTTAGGCTCTTCGTACTTTTAGACGTCGTTACTTCACTTGAAATGGGACAACCGTGCAATAGCGTGCACAGCAGATGCCAAACTGACTGCGTGTGTAAGTACGAACAGCCTGACACTTGCATGAGCGCAGCGGCGCCTTCCATCTGCTTATCGTGGAAGTCGGGGTGAGGATCGGGTTACAAGTACTATCGGAGTTTAAATTCTAGGGATGTCCGTTTCGGCAGCGGTACCAGATTATGAAAGGCTGGACTTGAATCCAATTATTGCTACATTTTTTAAAACCGAAGCTAGAAGCTTGGCCTAAACTACCTCTGTCTATGGTGGGCAGAACAAATGTAATAAAGGTGATTTGGTTGCCTCAGCTGCTGTATGTATTACATAATTTGCCCATCTGGTGACCCTTTTATAAAATGTACTGCTTTTTTAGGGAGCTTATTTGGCGCAAACACCTGACCCGGACTAAACTTAAGACTCTGCAAAGAAGAAAAGCTGAAGGAGGTCTGGCAGTGCCCAACCGTGGGCATATTATTTGGCTGCCCAGCTTCAAAATCTTTAGGGTTGGGTGGGCTAAGTTCCCAGCAGCTGTTACAAAAGTTTTTTTAATATGAGGCCTTAGGCTCACAAATTCAGGTTGTTCCCGGTTCTGTCCCCCCCCCCCCCTAAGTTTTCACTATAATATAAATGGAAAAGTGCAGGAATTACAAGGTATTAATGGTGCCTCACAATATACCTCAATATGGGATACTCCATGGTTATCTGATTTTTACTATTTTGTAGGCTTTGATCAGTGGAAGCAGATCGGTATTAGAAGATTACCGCACATTTGGCAGAGGGAAACATTAATTCGTTCTCTGAACTACAGGAAGACTGTGACATACCCCAAACTGAATTTTATAAATACCTACAACCAAGGCATGCCGATCACTCACCAGACTGGGGAGGACTTATCTTCCTATTAAATAATTTGCATGATAGAGACTTTGGATAACTCGGCAGGGGTTATTACCATGTTATATGAATCTCTTGTAAATTTAAATTTTATCTTAATATTTGGCTCGTAGTCTGGATCATTGGGAGAGAGATATTGGACCTATGGAGCAGGGACATTGGCAGGAAATTCTAGGTAGGGTGCCACAATTTTTCCCTAGTGAAGCACACAGACTATCACAATTATATTTACTTTACAGAGAGTATGTTGGGCTCTATTGAAGACTTGGCTATCACTGATCTAGAGAAAATTGCAGTGTCTCGGATGCTATATATGGCACGACAGCTGGATAGATGGCGAGACACTGAATAGTTGAAAGTGCTTCGTCTATAACAGTTTTCTAATAAAATAAACTTGCTGTTAAACCTGGAGAAAGGAGTCTTTTTTTTTTTTTTTTAAGAGAAGAGCAGGAGCTAAATTTGAGAATCTATGGGCTCCATGGATCCACACTTTGGGGTTTATATCCAGGGAACTGTTGAGATCTCGACTTGGCCTGCTTTCAAAATTTTTTTATTGAATTAATCTTAAAGTCTATTACAAATATTAAAGGGGTATTCGCAGAATCGATAATTAGCGCCTATCACAGGATAATTTTCTGATCGCTTGGGCCCCACTGATTACGGAGGTCCCAAACCCCCCTGTTCCTTCTCACTGCTCAACTGAGGTGAGGAGGAGCTTAAATAGAGCACCAGTCCCCAATGCGCCATTCAATGTCTGGAATAATGCAAACAGCCAGGCACTGTACTCGGCTGTTCAGTCATTCTCATATAATTTGAATTCAGCTACAGCGTGCATGCGCGACCCCCGCTCGATGTCTGCGGTCGAGCAGTGAGGGGGAACGATGTTTTCGGGATCCCAGTCTTGCGATCGGTGGGGCCCCCAGCGATCAGACTATTATTACCTTTCCCGTGGATAGGTAATAATTGTTGATTCTGGGAATACCCGTTAAGCTGGTGCTCTTTATGTATTTACATTTTATGAGTAAGTCTTATAACAGCTGCATTAAGAATTAGGGTTGCACAATGCATCAGAATATCAATACTATTTAGATGCCGTGCACCCTCAAACGGTACAATAGCTTTAACCCCTTCCCGCCGCAACCCCTTTTTTTCCTCCCTACCTTCCAAAAGCCATAACTTCTTTATTTTTCGGTCGATATAGTCCTATGAGGGCTTGATTTTTGCGGGATGAGTTGTAGTTGTAATTTATTTTGCCATATAATGTACTAGGAAACGGGAAAAAATAATTTGTGGGGTAGAAAATTAAAAAAACAGCGATTCCTCCATGGTTTTTTGCGCGCTGTTTTTACGGAATTCACTTTGCAATTAAAATAACATGTTAACTTTATTCTCATTTTTTCTTTTTTTATTAGTCCCCCTAGGGGACTTCAACCAGCGATACTAATGTATTGCAGTATATCGTGATTCTGACAAGCATCTATTAAGCCCTGCCGGAGGCCGGGCTTAATAGGTGCACAAAGATGGCGGACCTTCATTAGGCAGCCATAGCAACCATCGCCCCCCCTCCCGCGATTGCGTTGCGGGGGGCGCGATGAGCTGTTAGAGGGGGTCGCCCCCCTCTTTCTAACTATTTAAATGCTGCGGTCGCTATTGACAGCAGCATTTAACGAGTTAAACGAGCGGGATCATTCTAGAGCGCGATGCCGCTCATTACTCTGAAGTGTCGGCTGTAACAAACAGCCGACACCCGCATCGTATGGAGCGTGTTCACTCCGTGAGCCCTTTCCATACGTTCCACTACCCGACTTTGGCGTATGTATACGTTAAATGTCGGGAAGGGGTTAATTCATGTATTTCAATACTGAGCTGTACGGCCACACAGCTTAGTATTGTAATACATGAATTTAGTGACTAGCATGATGTGATGCGGCCGGCGCTGCACTAATGAGCGGTGTCACTACCCCTGAAGAAAGAGAATATGGCGCGCGCACTGCAAAGCGCCCCCATGTTCTGTCTTCAGTGCTTGCCGCTCATTACTGCAGCGCCGGCCTCATCACGTCATACTGATCGTTCGGGCATAGGAAGTGTGCCTGTGCGATCAGGAGTGGGGCAATGGTTGTAATACACAGCCACAGCCCCGCTCTAACAGTGGAGATCATGAAAACCTCTGATCTCTGCCACTATCCCCATGAAATGCCACGATTTGAATGCTGACAGCGGCATTCAAAGAGAAAATGAGAAGGGGTACCCCCTTTGATCGAGCAATAGGGAATCCCTGTTTCATGATCGAGGGACATACCATTGAAGGACCCCAGGGCTGTCTAACCATATTTCCTGTTCGTGCATACTTGGGTATGCCCTAACAACTGCCTTAATGTGAGGCACATGGTGTTATGAATTTTAAACCTCCATGTGCCTCACATTAATAATATTTAATTAACCCTATGGTCTACCTCACACATTAATCCAATGTTTCCCATTAGGACTGTGAGGTACATGATGGGGTTAATATTGTGAGGCACATAGAGGTTCAAAATTCATAACACCGTGTGCCTTACACATCAGGAAATGGAAGGACTTTTTTTTGTTTTTTTTGTATTGTTGGCAAAGTATCGCTTTGGTATTGAGAATCCCAATACTACACAAGTTATTGCTATCAAAGTCCAAATTCTAGTTTCGTGACAACCCTATTAAGGATTCAGGTCGATTGCCCTCCCAATCGGGGGAAGGTACTATGCTTGTACTCCTTTTTTATAATAATGGACATTTAAAGACTAGTACATAAAGTTTCATGTTGTGTTTGGGGGTTTTTGGTGGGTGAGGGGTGCTGGGATAAACTTTTGCATCTTAAACATTTATATAAAAACATGCAGTTTAAAATAATACTCTAATTATATATATTTTTTTCTTTTACTCTGTAGGCTTTACCATTCTCTGATGAACTTGAAGAAGGTAATCGTAGATGCTGCACACCTTCTTATTCTTAAGGATAAAGGCACATATATCTACAAGCCGTCAGCTCCGTTCTTCAGTATGGTGGGTTAAAATGTTACAGTAAATGGTACATAAATACATAAGTAAGCAGTGAAATATCAACTATGAGTTATTACCATATAACCAATATTACAACCAAAAACATTTTTTACTTCCCTTGGATCTCATTATGTAGATTAGTTCAAGGTATTCATTTTCTGTCCCACCCCTTTAAGCAAATACTCTCGGATGGATCATTTAGTATCAAATATTTACACACAGGATTAGGTGGATCCGTTCAGTTTCTGAACGTCAGTAATGGACTTATATGTAGTTTTGATGATATACACCCTGGGTACTTTAACAATTGCCAAGGGTTAACTATGATTTAACATTATATTGTGATATTCCAGCTCTTTTAATCCCTTCCCACTCTGTACTATTATGTCGAGCTAAGCGCATCGTTCGCGCTCGTCTCTAATAGTGTGTCGCGGGTTTAACCCGGCGCCATCCCCCCCGACACACTTACGACCTGTGATAACTGCTGCCTCGTTCAACAGTTATCACAGCTTATTCCACGGGACCAATCGCGGTGGTCCCCGCCGATTAACCCCTTAAATGTGGCAGTCAATAGCGATTGCCCCATCTAAGTGGTTACAACACCAACGACGTGATCACGGGGTGCCGATGCTTGCTATGGCCCTGCCAGAGGCAGGTCCGAATATGCTGCATGTCTTTGAAACTGACAGGTATACACTGCAATACACAAAAACAAGTCCTCACAGCTTTCTTGATGGAAAAATAAAAGTTATCGCTCTTTGAATATGGCAACACAAAAACTAAATGTATTTTTTTGAAAGTGATGTTCTTGTGCAAAAGCCATAAAACATAAAAAAAAAATAAGCATTTGGTATCGCAGTAATCTTATTGACCCGCAGAATACAGTAAACGTCATTTATAGCGCACAGTGAACGCCGTAAAAAAAATATAGAAAACAATAGCAGAATTGCTGTCACCACACCTCTCAAAAAATTGAATAAAAAGTTGCCTCTACCCCAAAATCGTACCAATAAAAACTACAGATTGTCCTGCAAAAAAGTTCTGTCTCTCAGAATATGGCGACACAAAATGTGCATTGTGTGTTCCAAAATGGGGATAAGATTGGGCACCATTTATCAGTGCGACACTGGCCACATATCTGCGGATTATTATTTACTTACCCCGTTGTTATACCACCTTATTATGCCCTGATGTACTCTGCGCAGCTTACATATGCCCCCACATTATAAACTGAAATACCAATAAAACCCCAAACACTACTACCAAGCAAATTCCACGCTCCAAAAGCCAAATGGCGCTCCCTCCCTTCTGAGCCCTGCCGAGTGCCGAAACAGCAGTTTAGGGCCAGGCATGGGGTATTTACATACTCAGGAGAAAAAATACCACACAATTTGTTACTCAAGGTCTCCCATTACCCCTTGTAAAAATAAAAACAAAGAATTGGGAGATAAAACAACGTAGTTTTTGGAAAAATGACATTTTTCATTTTCACAGCCTAATTCTAATAAAATATATGAAACACCTGTGGGGTCTAAATGTTCGCTACCCCCTAAATTACACCCCTTGGGGGATTCGTTTCCAAAATATTAACTTTTTAGGGGTTTCTACTGTACAGGTACCTCAGGGGCTCTGCAAATGCGACATGGCACCCGAAAAACAATCCAGCAAAATCTAAACAGCGCTCCTTCCATTCTGAGCCCTGCAGTGTGTCAAAACAGCAGTTTATGACCACATATGGGGTATTGTCGTACTCGGGAGAAATTGCTTTACAAATGTTGGGGTTCTTTTTCTCTTTTAACCCCTGTGAAAATGAAAAAAAAAAATTTTCGTGGAAAAAAAAGGTGTATTTTTATTTTCACGGCCTAATTCCAATACATCTTGCAAAAAAACTGTGGGGGTTTAAATGCTCATTATACTCCTAGTTAGATTTCTTGAGGGGTGTAGTTTCCCTAATGGAGTCACTTTTGGGGGGTCTTCACTGTTTTGGTTCCTAAAGACTTTGCAAATGCGACACAGCACCCAAAAACCATTCTAGCAATGTTTGAGCTCCAATAGGCAAATGACGCTCCTTCCCTTCTAAGCCCTGCAGTGTGTTCAAACAGCAGTTTATGACCACATATGGGGTATTATTGTACTCGGGAGATATTTCTATACAAATGTTGGGGTGCTTTTTCTCCTTTTATTCTTTGTGAAAATTAAACAATCTGATCTAGAGTGAGTTTTTGCGTGAAAAAATTTAGATTTTAATTTTTACGGCCTAATTCCAAGAAATTCAGCAGAAAACCTGTGGGGTTAAAATTCTCACTACACCCTAAGATGAATTCTTTGGGGAGTGTAGTTTCTAAAATAGTGTTTTTTGGGGGGTATTTCTTATGTTTTGGCACCACAAGACCACTCAAAACCTGTCATGGTGCCTAAAACATTTTCTAATAAAAAGGAGGCCCCAAAATCAACTAGGTGCTCCTTTTCTTCTGAAGCCTGTGTTTCAGTCCAGTAGCACACTAGGGCTACATGTGGGATATTTCTAAAAACTGCAGAATCAGGGCAATACATATTGAGTTGTGATTCTCTGGTTAAACCTTCTGTTACAGAAAAAAAATGGATTAAAATAGAATTTCTCAAAAAAAAAGTGTATAAATATAATGCACTGAAACCACATATAGATACTGATATTATTCAACTATATCAGTATCTATATGTCACTTACAACCTATTTTTCTAAGTGCCTTAATGTTCTTATGCAGTGATTATGATTCTTTGCTGCACTTATCCACTGTATTTAATCTCTTAGGTGTAAAGATCCGCTTTTGGATCCCCAGGGTTACCAGGGACGCTTTGTCGTCTAGATTTCTGTGATTGGCTGACGCAAAAGGAGGCTCGCCTCCATTCTGAGACGTCAGAAGTGATGTGTTAACTTCGGATTGGCGGCCAGCCAAAACCACGTCAGCAGAGTAGGAGGGCTGAAGCCTTTATAAGACCGGCGTTTCGCCGACGCGTGTGCGGCCATTGCATTAGAGTCGTGCACGTTCCGGAAGGTGGAATTTGCACAAAAATAGTGCTAACCGGCATCAATATTTTAATCCCTGATGACGTATCACGCCAATCTGTGATACTGAAACGCTTGGAATTACTTTTTTCAGCAAGTGGTTTCAGTGCATTATATAATAAGGGGAAATCGTGGTCTAATCATATCACTCATAGACCTTTCTCCGTTCTGACCACTTGTCTGAGCCTGTATGTGTGAATTTGGGCTTCAAGAGCAAATTTTAGAAATCCATTAATAAAATTAACTTTTTAATCGTTCTAATCAGGCGGTGACTTTAGAATTTAACGGCACGGAATACCATATCAGTTTGCATAGTTAATTACTTTCTAATATATAGGCCCCTCAAAGCCACTTCAGAACTGAACTGGTCCCTAAAAAAAAAAAGGCTTTTGAAATTTTCTTAAAGATGTGAGAATTTGCTTCTAAAGTTCTAAGCCGTGTAATGTCCTAGAAAAATAAGTTTTCAAAAAACTATGCCAACATAAAGTAGGCATATGGGATATGTGAACTATCAACTATTTTGTGTTGTATTACTATCTGTCTTACACGCAGATGCAGTACATTCAAATTTAGTAAAATGCTAATTTTTCCAAATTTTCTCTAAATGTTGTGTTTTTCAAATGAACACTGAGTGTATCAACCAAATCTTAACAACAACATAAAGTACAATGTATCACAAGAAAACAATCTCTCCAAATTGCTTGGATAAATAAAAGCATTCCACAGTTATTACCAGATAAAGTGTCACATCAGATTTGAAAAAGGGTCTGATCCTTAAAGAGGCTCTGTCGCCAGATTTTCAAACCCCTATCTCGTATTGCAGCAGATCGGCGCTGCCATGCAGATTACAGTAACGTTTTTGTTTTTTTTAAAAACGAGCATTTTTGGCCAAGTTATTAGCATTTTTATATTTATGCAAATGAGCCTTTCTTATGTACAACTGGGCGTGTTTAAAGTGAAGTCCAAGTGGGCGTGTATTATGTGTGTAACATCTGGGCGTTTTTACTTGTTTTTACTAGCTGGGCGTTGTGAATAGAAGTGTATGATGCTGACGAATCAGCATCATCCACTTCTCTTCATTAACACCCAGCTCCTGGCAGTGCACAGACACCCAGCGTGTTCTCGAGAGATCACGCTGTGACGTCACTTCCTGCCCCAGGTCCTGCATCGTGTCGGACGAGCGAGGACACATCGGCACCAGGCGACAGAGGCTACATCGACTTACCTGCAAACGCCGATGCTGCTGCAGAATCAACTGTAGCCTCTGTCGCCTGGTGCCGATGTGTCCTCGCTCGTCCGACACGATGCAGGACCTGGGGCAGGAAGTGACGTCACAGCGTCCAGTTGTACTTAAGAAAGGCTCATTTGCATAAATATAAAAATGCTCATAACTTGGCCAAAAATGCTCGTTTTTGAAAAAAAAAAACGTTACTGTAATCTACATTGCAGCGCCGATCTGTTGCAATACGAGATAGGGGTTTGAAAATCTGGTGACAGAGCCTCTTTAAGGCCAAAACGAAACTGCGTCATTAAGGCCTCATGCACACGACTGTAGCCATGTGCACAGCCGTGATTTTGGGGCTGGCTGCGGAGTGGCACCCGCGAGCCGCCCGCAAATTGCGCGCTGTGCACATGGCCACGTCCATTATGTTCTATGAGCCTGGACCGCAGAACACAGCCGTAATAAGACATGCCGGTTCTTTCTGCGGTCCAGGCTACTGGGCCATGCACGGACCGTGGAAACGACGGTCGTGTGCATGGCCCCATAGAAATGAATGGGGCCGCAATTCTCCCGTGGATTTTCTGGAGAATTGTGGCCGCAAAAGCACGTTCGTGTGCATGGGGCCTAAGAGTTTAAATCCCCCTGCATTTTTGTGATAAATGTTGAAGCGGTATTCTGATTTCAGAAAATAAAGCTTATTCTTTGAATGAATAAATGTGTTCAGGTTTTTATATATACTTCTTTTTTTTTCGATTTCCCACATTTTACAAGATCTGTGCTTGCTGTCAGAATGGAACCCTTTATTGTGTACTTCCAAAGGGTGGTAATCTGTCCTGGTCATGTGGTGATCACATGGGTGAACGGCTCGTCTGATAACTGTACTATAACGAGCTGTGCATCTGTGTGGTTACACATGACCAGGACACATTTTTACCCTCAAACTAACCAATGTAGGTTTTTATTCAGCGACTACAAGCAGAGATTTTGAAAACTTTCAAGGAATTGAAAGGAAAAGTATATTAGAAAATTGCATTATGTTTTTATGTTTAATATCGGTGTATTCCACTTTCAGTGAATAAAACTTATTAGTTCCATAATTATTACTGCATTTTGCACTAAACTCATTCCATATATTCTGTGTTGCAGGATGACGTGCAGAAAGCACAGGATGCATTACCTCAAAAGACAGTCATAAAGGTGTCGAGACATCCAAGGTGAGTAAATTAGCGTTACCGTTCCATTAAAAGGCTAATATCCTAACATTGTATATTACTCTTATCAGATAATTATTTCCAAAGTGAAGCTGGCCAGAAACTGTTCAGCTAATAATGACACCTTTGAACCAAGATGTAATCTAAATAGAGTTTGAAATACCTAACACGGACCTATATTTGACTTGGTTGTGTGAATATAGGCATAGGCTATTGTGTATTTTTAGATTTATAGTTTACGAGTGCCTCCAGTCCAGGAGCATAACTATAGAGGGGTACAGAGGTTGCAATCACATTCAGACCCAGAAGCCTGAGGAAGCCCAAAAGGTCCCTATGCCCTATATAGGGAGCCCAGTACTAATTACATAATCATTGGGGGCCCTTAGACATTTTTCAAAGTAATTGATTTATTTTTCAGGTTTTTAGTTAATCTTTCTTTAGTTATGATTTTACTTTATGTTCTTTTTAAAGGTCCCTTGTCATATATAACCCACTTGAGCAAGAACGTACTTCTGTGGTTTCTGTATATGTAAATTCACCCAAAACAAAAGTCCTAAATGCTGCAGGAAAAACTGTTAAAGCCCAGATCAGTGCGGTATGGGATGGTGCTACAGCTATGTCACTGGACACTTACCAGGTACTGGTTAGCATATTTATTCATTTATCAATTCTGAAATTAAGTTTTCTTCCATGTTCTTCATACACTGAGTAATGTGTAATTGTGGACTTCTTTATTAACTTTGAGATGATAATGGGGTGGATCAGAATATTTAGGAGTCCTGCATCTAAAATAGAGCAGCTATCCATATTGCCATTGGACTGCGTAAAACGTGACCACCAGTCAATGCACTAGTAAAAAAAAAATACCGATTAACTGTTAATGTTATTACATGCAGGACAGCCCGATTTTTCATATTGTTTGAGACCCTATGATATGTGCTTTTAGTTCTGTCTCTAGATTGTGGATATTTATGAAAATGGGTGCAATTGTCCAGAAAAAGCTAGAAAGTATTTTCTCATCATTGTAGCAAATCGCTGTCATCCAAAAATGCTTTCAACGTGCCATTTCCATTGTAACACTGTAGTCCGCGTCTGATTCCGGACATTATAGTTCTAAATATAATCTGGTTATTTGCTAATCAGAGATTTTCACCTGTAAACTGATCTGTTTCAGCTTTATGAGCCTCGTCAGGGCAGATTAGTGTGATTAGGTTAACCATGAAAAGCATTGTGTGAACATATTCCGGTATACAGGATCTATGTAGAAAACAAAAGCATGTACCACTGCCTAACACTTCTGTTATTTCCACTTAGAATAGAATGACAGGAGTACATTATTTTGCCTTGTGTGTGTTGGCAGAGGCTCTTGACACATTTAAAGCCCATTTACATGAGTTTCTTTTACCTCTATATATTTGTTTGC
The DNA here is from genome assembly GCF_050947455.1 of Rhinoderma darwinii. Lineage (NCBI taxonomy): Eukaryota > Metazoa > Chordata > Amphibia > Anura > Rhinodermatidae > Rhinoderma > Rhinoderma darwinii. The sequence continues at coordinate 521,475,858 of NC_134687.1, read as the reverse complement.
CAAAAAAACAGGAACAAATCTCAGCAAAGAAAAGAAGCATTCACCAATAGAAATCTTTTCATCCTTCCTCCTGCTGGATTCCAATCCTCGTTTTGAGAAAAAAGAAAAATCAGAGGGAAACACAAAGCTAACAAGTCCTTACTTCTCTGACACCACACACACACACACACACACACACACACACACACACACACACACACACACACACACACACACACACCTACCTAACATTAAAGAGGACCTGTCACCTTTCCGGACATATATATTTTTTTAGTAAATATTTGTATTCCCCATGAAATGACCATTCCGGAGCATCTTTTCTTAGATCTCTACATTGTGCCGTTCCTTTGTTCTTAGAAATGTATGAATAAATTGACAACTGGGTGTTACCAGCTTGGGGTGTGTCCCTACATAAACTTTCTATGTCCAATCAGTGCTGACAGAGTAAGACTGTATAGGGACACACCCCTTTGACAAGGGGAATGGTAACACCCAGTTCTCAATTTATTCATACGTTTCTAGGCGTTCTAACTGAAGAACGGCACGGTATACAGTTCTAAGAAAATATTTTTCAGGATTGTTTTCATGGAGAATACAAGTTTTTACTAAAATAGACATGCCAGGTGAACTGACGGGTCCTCTCCAAGTATCTTCTGGAAATTGTTCTCAGGATTTTGGGGATAGAGCTTTTTCAGTTGCCAATAGATTGAAATGGTCATTTAGAACATGAAATCATATTGTCTCTTTGACTACACATTTCCTAATCAAATATTCCCTGATCATTGTTTTTTCTCCCAAATTCGGCTCTTTAGGTTTCATATGTGGCACACTTACCACCTCTTGGCCTAGCTGTCTTCCAGCTTGTGGAAGCAGAAGATGCAGAATCTGTGAAGGCTGAATACACTGTTTTTACCAGGGGCAGAAGTAACAAAGTCCTGTCTGATGGCATCTTCCTCATAAATGAACTAGATAACATTGTCACCGACTTGACTATAGAGAATTCCTATTTAAAACTCTGGTTTTCACAGACATCTGGATTACTGGAGGTAAGGGGCACATACATCCCCATGTAAAACAGCGTAATGTTCTGATGCCTCCGCCTGACACATTAAGAAGAAAGAACAGCTCTTTAAGGCTTTGTTCACATCCGCGTTGACTTTCCGTTGAAGGGTTCAGTCAGAGCTTTCCAGTGGGGCAACCTCTCAAAGGAGAGGCAAACGGAAACCTTAGCTTCCGTTTGCATCACCATTGATCTTAATGGTAACAGAAACTTTGCTAATGGTTTCCGTTTGTCATCGTTGTGAATGGGTTCCGTTGCTTTTATAGAATGAATGGTGCAGTCGACTGAACCCTTCAACGAAAAAACAACGCTGATGTGAACAGGCCCTTAGTAGTACCAAAAGCTGAATTCTCAGGGTTTCTTTTAATAATAATTATATTATGGTCCGCTTTATTTATGAGTGGTTACCATCAATACATTGTTAGAGCTTCCAACATGTTTACATACAAATTTATGTTGTAATATCTATAGAGTACATAGTTCGGTTGAAAAAAGACGCATGCCCATTAAGTTCAACCAAGGGATGGGACAAAATGGAAGGGAGACTTTGTATTTTATATTACTGCAATAACCTGAAATCTGGATCATAACATAAATTTCTCATGACGTTTGCGGTTCACGTGCATTCAATGCAGATGGTTTTGTATGGTATGCAGGGGGTTATGTAAAAGTAAGGGGTTAAATGGGTATTCCCATCTTAGACCTTTATCGCATATCCGCTAGATATCCAAAAGCCACTGGCTGCCGCATCCAAACTGAGACTTAGTGGCGATGTGGCCATGCTTATGGAGGCAGTCGAGCTCACTGCTACGCTGTTTCTGTATCTTCTATGGGCTAGCACAGCAAGCTCGGCTGTTACCGGTTTTGAGATAGGTGCGGCTTCCAGAGCGATGACCCGCATCGATCCGACATTTAAATCATATATTGTGGATAAGCCATAAATATTTAAGATGTAAATATCCATTAACATAGCTAACATGCACACGAAAAATGGCTTATAAAGTCCTGAGAACTGTTTACTATGCATTTGTTTTTCTACTTTACTTTTGCCTTTGGCATATAAATGGATGAATCCAGCATATGTAGCTTCAAAGTGGGGGAATAAATCGTAGTTTATTAACATCCCCCCTACTTTTAGACCGCTAGTCATAGTTCACTTTGATAAGTGAGAAAAATCCTATTAAATGAGCTGCTCTGAACCTAGTAGAAGGCATTTTAAAATGCTTTGTATTGTTGAAACGTTTCTTTTAGCAAATGAAACTAAAGGAAGATGGAAAAATGCTAAATGTGCGGGTAGAATTTTCCTGGTATGGTACTACAAACAACCGAGATAAAAGTGGAGCTTACCTGTTCCTGCCGGATGGTGATGCCAAGGTATGTGTATATACTTGCATTGTGTGTCTGACGTATTTAATGGAGGGATCCTGGCTACATCTGAATTAATGTTAAATAGGTTGTAAGGTCTTCTATAAAAAATAAAAAAAATCTGCAACATCACAAATTACATCTAGAATATAATAAAATTCCAAATATTAAGAAGTGAGAAATTAGCATGAATGTATATATTTTTTCTTCCTAACCGCTCCTGCCAGTGGTTATCTAATATATCACAGTTTATCTAGAGTTTAGGGCAGAACAGAAAATCCGTTCACAGCACTTTTGGATTTCGTTTGTATTCAGTATGCCAAGTGTCTACAGCCAATAGTATATAGGACTGCAGGTTCATATTCCTACCTGTAGTCAGAAAAAATAGCATAAAACAAACTAATACAATAAACTTTGCCAAGATATGCATAGTTTTAAAAATAAACTTTGATCAATGAAAATTTGCCGTTTTCCCTGCCCAGTGCCTGGGGAAATATAGTGCCTATGGAGAGCACATCACTGTAATAGAGCACTGGATAGACCACAATGACTGGGAAAATTTGCTCTCATTATGTATTATTTATTTATTTTTTTACAAAAAAATGTCAAAGTACCTTTAATGATTTCTGCAATGTATAAAATGTCCTAGCATAGTCTAAATGCTGATAACTGAGCCCCACCCGCATTAGAAGCATTCCTACCCTGCTCTGTATATTGTGGATGAGCCGTTCCTATCTACAGTGCAGATTTGTGACATGTCCGCAGTATTCATCATCATAATGTCACACTACATTTCAGAAACTATTTGTATTGATTCTTTAATCGGACGGGTTCCCGACTTCTACTGGTTATTTAAAGTTACTCATTTTCTTCTCTGTAGGCGTTTTTTCCTCCTCTGCGTTGCTGCATGCCCTAATGTTCAGCGCTGGGCACTCTTTTTTTTTTTTTTTTTTTTGTGTTTTTGTATTCCTCACCATGTGCATTTTGCTGAAGGAATAAAATCCATCTGAACTTGTGCATATCATTATACTTTCCTGGCAGCAGTTTATGGAAATGAGGGTTTCCTCTTCACATTTGTAATGGTGAAATGACTGCTCCTGTCGTACATTTATTTACTGACTAAGGGACATGATATAGAACAGTATCTAAAATGTTAACCATTTGGAAAATTCATTTTTGGGATTAATTAGATACAAACTAATAAGAATGGAAATTGTAATGTAAATTCACAAATAATATCAAAGGTTGTTATTGAATATTGGAAACATGGCTGCTGCTAGGTTTATTGTAGCAGATACTATGCCATTAGGGCACATTATTCGGTCGGTCTCGCCCGCATATCTTTTGCCAAAATGGAAGAGGATGTAGAATTATAAGAGATTGCTGCTTTCCCCTGCTGGAAGCTGCTTTTTGGACTGCATATTTTTGGTCCATGTCCATCACTTTCTGATGGCGAGTGGGAGCAGGAGAAGGTTGTGAAGGGGCCCCTTCATTCTCCAGATCGGAGGGGGTCCTTGCAGTCTAACCCTCAACAATCAGAAAGTGATGACATATCCTAGCCATAGGTGAGGTTTTCCTTTTCAAGAAAAATTCAAGAAAAAAAAAAATCCACTCAAGAGGCTTACGTTTTGTTTAGGGTATGTTCACACGACAGCGTCCGTAACGGCTGATATTATGGGGATGTTTTCAGGAGGAAACATCCCCGTAATTTCAGCCGTAACGGCATGTGCAGGCGCTTGAACGCCGTGTCAGTTACGGACGTAATTGGCGCTGCTATTCATTGGAGTCAATGAATAACGGCTCCAATTACGTCCCAAGAAGTGACAGGTCACTTCTTTGATGCGGGCGTCTATTTATGCGCCGTCATTTGACAGCGGCGCGTAAAAATACGCCTCGTGTGAACAGACAAACGTCTGCCCATTGCTTTCAATGGGCAGATGTTTGTCAACGCTATCGAGGCGCATTTTTCGGACGTAATTCGGGGCAAAAACGCCCGAATTACGTCCGTAATTAGTGCGTTTGAACATACCCTTAGGCTCAGACTAATTGCACCAGGCATAGAGTGTAAAATAAATGGAATCTATGGGGTATCTCTGCCGAAGGGTAAGTTCAGTTTCGGGTAGAATTACTTTTATTAACAATCTTTCCCTGTTATCTCCAAGGTTTACCAGTTTGTTTTCCTTTGCAGCCTTATGTGTCTGATCCACCAATTGTAAGAGTCACCCACGGGGATTTCTTCTGTGAAGTTGTTTGTTACTTCAATCACGTCACACACACCACTAGACTTTACAACGTTCAAGGTGAGATTTTAGGAAAATATGTGCATGCGATGATATGCCTAGGACATTCTATATTTGATCACGCTAGTGGAGCTCCAAAACGTATCACCTGTTACATGCATTCTGCTTTACGTGTTTACAAGATTAGAACCCCAGAAATAGAATATAGGGGTCACTTATGGCTTTGATAATTACACAACTATTCAGCCTATTGCATGCTTGCCCGTATACTGTTGAGATATGGAAATTGCTACTGTATAAGAAAACTTCTTTTGCACAGTGTTTGTTTTATCATATCGGATTCATCCCCCCCAGGCCTCGACGGGCACTCTCCAGAATTGACTAATGTTGTGGACATCCGAGAGGAATTCAATCGTGAGATTGTCATGAGGATAACATCGGACATAGAGAGCCAGAACAAGTTTTTTTCTGATCTTAATGGATTCCAGGTATGGCACTCATACAGGATGTTGCACAAAGTGATATATATTTTTTATTCTTATAGAGCGTAGTTATTAAAACCTTTTAATACCTACCAATAGTCATTCAACAATGAATAGCTGTAACTGGCTTCTGTTTGGATTTAGCAAATGTTGATGTTCGTGGGTGAGCACTGAACAAGCTTGTATAATGGTGCTATATATTTATAATGTTATGCTACATATATTACATTTGTGTTCAAATATTATACACACTAAATGTAGCTGTAACTATAGCTATTTTGTTTGTATTGTCACCAGTGGGCACACAATTTTTTTTTTTTTTCGCTAATCCTGTTTTACCAAAGGTAAATACATCTTGTGCTCCTTTCAACTAACTATGTGAGATTGTGGAGGACGCTTTTAAATCGTATACAGTACATTACGGTTTAGTATTTTTATGAAAGTTGTAAAAGGAGTAAGTTCACAGATAAAGGGGTTTTATGGACTTCCATACTTATGGTTAAAGCAATGTCTTTTCTCAAAATTCTTTGGGAGAGTTGTCAATACCGACCCGTCATATGAATGGTGCAGCAGAAAGTCCTCCAGTGCAGCATGCAACAGATTAACGACAATAATGCCAGGCCAATAAATGAGTCCCACTTGGCCCTACTCTGGAGCTCTGTCCACTTTTTAGAAACACATACATTTTTTTAAAAAGTGGCGCAAGGGATTCATAAATTTGGTGTTCAGTCCAAACGCAATCTATTTCCATGTATTTGTCACAAAACTGGAGAAAATGCCTTGACAAATCTGTGACAATGTTTGTTTACAAAATTATGAATTTATCAGCCTGTTTTATGTGGCTGAGATCCACTGAAAAGAGTCCAGTTTATATAGAAATGAAAGAAGGATTGAACCAGCGCTGTTTGGTGATTAAAAGGGAATCGATATTCCCACTTTTATTGTCATGGAAAAATTATTAAAATATGAAGAGACGCAGTATCAAGGTGGTTTCATAAGGGCAAATGCATTTGTCCTATGAAACCACCTTGATACTGCATCTCTTTCCATTTTTAATAATTTTTCCATGCCAATAAAAGTGGCAACATCGATTCCCTTTTAATCACCAAACCACGCTGGATCAATCCTTCTTTCATTTCTATGTTACTTACCGTGTGCCGTCACGGAGATCCGGGCGAGGTCTGAGTGTGGGACGCAGGACTGGTGAGCTGGAGGCTTCCTCCCTTCCTTTTTTCTCTCCAGTTTATATACTTTCCATACTGAACAGATTGCTAAAATCGAATAATCAGAATTTCTCAAGTATTAAATTGCAAAATGTAATGTAATAAATTTATCTGTAACACATTGGTTAAGCAAAAGTTTAAAAAAATGTAGGGATGTAGATTCTTAACAGAGGACATTTTGTAATTCCCTTATTTTGGCTTAAAAACGCACCAAATCTGTATCTCTAGAAATGTGTTTTATTTAAATTGCACAAAAATGTTACTGTTAAAAATAAAAAAATTTTTTTTAACCTAGTTTCTAATCTACATTTTATGCTACCTATTTGATAGATTCAGCCACGTCAAACTTTGAGCAAATTACCTCTGCAAGCTAATGTATATCCAATGTCTACGATGGCTTACATTCAGGATAATGCTAGACGATTAACATTGCACGCTGCACAGTCCCTGGGCATTGCCAGTCTGAGAAGTGGTGAGTTTATTATGCTCTTCTTCCATGCTTGACTCTTCTTAACTTACCTGACCTTTTTGCTGCTACATTGCTTGCCTTCATGCAGTCGTTGGCCGAAGTAATTTCTGTGGTAATTAAACTGAGAACTTAATGTTTATTAATTTAAAATGGCTTGGATTCGCAGCGGCAAGTGAGTAAACGAATATAAGTTTGTGCAGTTGAATAGAAAAAATGTATATACTACTTATGTTCTCAGAAATATCTGGAAGTGTGGCCACCGTGTTCAAGCTAAAGATCATGGAGTAATTAGCCAAATACAGGAGCGTTGGATTTTCTTGGATAGCCAAAATCAATATAATTAAGATGAACATACTTCCACTTGTGTTATATACTTTTCGATGTATCCCTTCATTATTCCCTAATTAAAGAAATTAACGATTTGATCCTCAAATTTATCTGGAGTCCAAAACGGTCGAGAATATTTACCCAGTTATGTTCAGTCAAATGAACATGGAAGGGATGTGGTACCCTTCCTAATATAGAAGGGTACCAAGCAGCGGCAATTTTACATCCCTTAAAATTCTATTGGTTGGGATCAGTTGCAGAGCCTTGGGTCCATATTGAAGGGATGCAGCCAGGGGAACCTTCATTAAGGGGCACTCTAGTAAAAAATATGAGTAAGTGTAAAATTTCAAGATCACTGCTAGATTCAACTGACGTATTCCTAAAACCTGGGACAAATGTCTTAACCAACATGGGCTTTAAGATGGATATGGCAGATTTCTGGTTGGAGTATTTGGGGGATTTACTACCAAATTAACATTTTTCCTTGTGGAGCCAGGGTGGAATCGGTTCATTGGAGGAGTTGTGTGATGGTATTAAAATTAAGTTATTTCCGGAATTAATGGTAGTATCTAAATTGCCATAAATACAGCTATATTCTTATATGAGAATTAGATCTCTCCTGCAGAGTTGTGGTCTGATCATTAGAATAAGGGATATAAACACTTTAGGTACAGTTCTTTCCTAGTCGGGATGACAAGGGAGGTGTTTCTCCTATTTATAGAGATATTATTCATTCCTAACTTCACAGCAAATTGCCCTATATGATAGGTGATATTAAAATCCTTCTCTCAACTTATCTTTTAAAAGTTTGGCTACAAGCAATAAGATGTTCCAATAAGAACTCCTATTGTTTTAACCATCTAGTGGCCATCTGTAAAACACTAAGTATGGCACTTGTCTCAAGGATTTACCCTAATTATTCAAATATATTCTGGCGACGGTGTAAATTAAGGGCAAACCTAAAGAGTTTGTGGTGGGACTGTTCACTATTCATAAACTTTTTGAAGGAAGTCTTCGACTTGATATCCGAAATTTGTAGGCGTGAAATACCTCCCTTGTCTGAACGCCCTCTTATTAGCATATCCTTTGAATTTCTCCCCATAGACTAGAGATGGGTAGTAAATCCGATATTAACTGCAGCAAGGGAAGTGATAGCCTCCAATTGAAAGAGGCGAAAAGCCTGGACGTAAAGTTGGTGATGGCTAAAGTTAATCCGTGCTATACTTATGAAGTAGGAGTATTAAAAATAGAAGTCGCTAGAAAAAAATGCATTGGATTGAGGATGGTAATTGGTTAGGTCGTGGTCTGTGGGTATATTCTGTTGTCTGTTGTCATGATGTCCATTGCTATCTGCTTATTAGTTAGCTTTTCTCAAGGGTTTGTTTCTCTTCTTTTTTTACCTGCCCTAGGGGTTACGTGGATAGGTTTAAGGGGAATATTTGGAGGCATTTCTATGCTGTTGCAATGTGATCACTTGATATAAGAATTGTTGTTGATGTTTCATTAAACTAATAAAAAAAATATATGTTTTGCTTTTATATCGCTACTAGTCCCAGCACTCCAGTACAAAAAAAAATAAAAAATCCTTTGCTCCCAAGTCTTAAAACTTAGGAGCTAAATGTAATTATTTTTGGGTCTCCAAATAAAAATCCATTATTAAGTGTTGAATAAACAAAAAAAGTTTACACTAGACTGTAGACTGACCAACTGCAGCGTATACGCTTTACTGTGAACTAAAGGGGGTTTTACACAGGACGATTATAGGGCAGATAAGCGTTCATAGAACGCTCGTTGTCGATAATTGCCCTGTGTAAACAGGGGAATGATCAGCAGATGAACGAGCAAACGCTCGATCTGCTGGTCGTATCGTTTTAAAAAAGTAAAATAATATCGTTGTTGGCAGCACATCTCCCTGTGTAAACAGGGAGACGCGCTGCCGACATAATCATAATGTATGTGGACGAGCAATCGGAGTAACGACCGCTTGTCCACATTCATAGCTCCGTGTGACCGGAGCAAAAGGGCGCCGATCAACGATGTCTCGTTAATCGGCGCTTGCTGCACTGGCCGCTTATCGGCTGGTGTATAAGGGCCTTAACTGCAGCATTTCCACTAGACTGTGGGCTGACTGGCGGCAGCAGCATTTCCACTAGACTGTGGGCTGACTGGCGGCAGCAGCATTTCCACTAGACTGTGGGCTGACTAGCGGCAGCAGCAGCATTTCCACTAGACTGTGGGCTGACTGGCGGCAGCCGCAGCATTTCCACTAGACTGTGGGCTGACTGGCGGCAGCAGCAGCATTTCCACTAAACTGTGGGCTGACTGGCGGCAGCAGCATTTCCACTAGTCTGTGCACCTGTGTGTCCATCACCATGGACAGAATTTTATTCACTGGAAGTGAACAATGAATGTTTCTACTGAATAACAACAAGCAGAGATCTTGAAAACCGTAAGGAATTAATAAAACAAAATATATTAAAAAAAATTAGAACTAATTATGCAAAGAATAACTATTATTTTCCAAAACCTTTTGAGTTCACACCGAGTTTTTTGCAGGCAGAAAAAATCTGCCTCAGAATTCCTTCAGTAATGTTGAGGCAGATTTTGAACTGCCTGCACGTACTTTTCCAAGTTTTTTTTTCCACTGTGTTTTTTGTCACATGGCCATTAAAGGTATTGCAAGGACCGCGGGAAAAAAACGTTAAGAAATGAGCGCCGAATGTTTTTTCTGCCTCTCATTGATTCAATGGGAGGTTAGAGGCGGAAACCACAGCAAGAAAGGACATGACTCTTTTTTCCCCCACGAGTGGCCCAAAGCCACTCGGGGGAAAAAACGCCTCTGCCTCCCATTGAAATCAATGGGGGCGATTTCGGTTGTTTTTTGGAGCTGATTCAGACTCAGCTTCCACATTTAAAATCAGCGCCAAAAATTTTCAGTGTGAACTGGCCCTTAACATTTGGTCAGGGTTGACTAAGTAGAATGGCAGCTGCCCTGTACTGGTCACTGTATTCTTTAGTGTCACCTTCTGGATCACTTACAGTTCCTTGCTGTACAGCTCGTGGGAAAGCTTCCACCTCCACCCGCCTCAGTCGTACCCTTCCTTGCGGCACCATGGTCCACCAGACTATGAGACCTTCTGCCTTGGAGTCAAACTTGGACAGACTCTCTGCTCTAAACAGTGATGCACTGGAGCTGGGCTTACCCGTGGCTTCTGAAACTTTGACTGCTCACTGCTCGTGACTTTTACTGAATTTGTCTCCCTTTCTTAAAGGGGCAGTGCTTTTTTCACTACATTAGAGAGGAATGTTTTTATTTTTTCCTAATTTCATATATTTGAGAGCGGTTTTATATTTTGGTTACCTACTGCTTCAGGAGGTTTTCCAGGAAGTAATAGATGCTTTGTTTCATGATAAAAACACAATAGAGTGAAATCTGGTGGACAAATGTACAGTGAAATGGTGTGTGTGTGTGTATAGCTTGAACTCTCCTTTGTGATTTGTGGATGTACAGGCACGACTCTGATGATAGCATGGTATGGCTGCTGCTTATCTGGCAATCTTCTTGTGGAATTGGTGGGTCAATGTAGAGGGATGTGAACAAAATGATCGCTCCTAATGTAGTGCTGCCGTCCGTGGCAGAAAGCAAGCCAAGCGGTCTATATAAAACCGTATCTTTATTCCAGGACAACGCGTTTCGAAATCTACAATGATTTCTTCCTCCGTTCCATACAAATTCAGGTCTTAAAAATTATTAACCCAATACTGAAAGAGCATGAGTTCAAAGGTAAATGACCTGGTACTTAAATCATGCTCTTTCAGTACTGGGTCCTTTTCCTTTACTTAATCAGCCCCATTTTTTAAACCTGCATTTCTATGGACCGGAGGAAGAAATTGTTGTAGATTTTGAAATGCGTTGTCCTGGAATAAAGATACTGTTGTATATTTTCTGCCACTGACTGCAGCGTTACATTAGGAGCGATCCTTTTCTTCACATCCCTCTTTGTTTCGTGATCTAGTATAATACTTAGAAAAAGAACACAACTACTGTCCAAACTCGCACTGAGGGTTATACTATATCATGAAACAAAGAGGCCGCGAAAGTCAATTTCCCCCGGCAACTGTTTAATCTAGTAGAATGAGACATGTCTATAGAGATGGAATAAATTGCTCTCTTTTTCTGATCCGCTTGCTTTTTCCCTTCTGTTGTAATTTTACAAATGGTCCACTGATTATTAAGCCTGACATCTGTATCTGTTTTAGAGAGAAAAAAAAGGCTGCATAATGTTAAACTGCAGTTTAAATGTAATGTTTCCAGACGTTCGATTGAGTAAACCATTGCCTCGTTTTACACCCAAGGTCAGTTAGAAGTTTTCATGGACCGTCGGCTGATGCAGGATGATAACCGTGGTCTTGGGCAAGGTCTTCAAGATAATAAAATCACATTTAATTTATTCAGACTTCTTTTGGAGCGAAGAACTGGAGTAGATGAGGTATGTAAAATTCATGGTCAAAATTTCACTCTTATCAGCAGAATTGCCTTGTAATGTTGTCAGCAATGTGCAGCGGTGATGGCCAAACTGAAGAGTGCACGCAGTCATTTCACTCACCATCTGGGTACAAGAATGTGCCCAGTTTGCTGTAATGATTTCCCTGAATAACATTTATCAAGTTTTCTTTTTCCTCTATGCTTTCCAGTTACATAATAACTTTTGATAATCTGTCTAACCCATCCCCCCCTAAAGTGAATCTTTGACCACCAGTTCCTGTTTTTATGAACTTGCTCGCATTTGCAGGATGACACATGGCTTATTGTTTAGTATTCGACATGATTTGAGGAACATTGTATCCATCACATGTATTGGATGTAAAAAAGATGTAAAACGCAAGTTTGGATGTCAGGTTATAGGCTGTTCCATTGTGGAGTTTCACATCGAGGGAGTTCTAATTATGTTGCCTGGCAGGACGCATCTGATCATGTCAGTGTTATTGCTTTTCAGTTTTTCTTCGCTTCCTTCTATGTGTCAAACATTTTTTTTGTTATACTTGTCTTTCTGTGTGTTTCTTACTTTATGCTTGTGCAGAATCAAATGTCAACGTGACATGGTTATAATAACCACATGTCACCTTGAAGTGTATGTATATGTTGTACGGAAACGTATAATTCTGTTACAGTAATTATTTGTGTTTTCAACCTGTCCAGCATTCATCCGCCTGAAGTCTGATGTTTTGTTAAAATTATATTTACCACTTTATATTCTACTGTATGCGTTAAAACCATGAACGGGATTAGATCTCATTGAATGGGAGGCAAGCATTATCCTTTCCCTCGCTCGAGAAGTTGAGATTTGTTTAAGATGAAAGTTAAATTTGTAGTGATTACGCATCCTTTTACATAAAGGTAGTCTTTATAATATGAGTAAATTTGTAAATACATTGTACACTGTATTATCCTGAGCTACAGCCTGTATTATAGTCCAATACTACATTCAGAATACTTCAATTTGAGTCTTTATGCCAGGCACAATATTGGAAAGCATAACTCCCACTGCCTTATAGGTGCTCGGGGAAACAGTGTTGACATACTTACTGACTGTTTCCAATACTAGCAGCTCTATGTATTTAGCTCGGTGATCTAATGGATAAATAATGTAATTTACTTAGAAGCGTTCTCACCTATTTATGCTTAATTTTGTCTATCTATCCCTATATCTATCTATGTATCTATCTTAACATGTCCTTTAAGTTTTCTGCCCTTGTTTCCTCCAATAGGGTGAAGAAAAGAAGGCAGTCAGTTATCCATCCCTATTAAGTCACGTCACTTCATCTTTTTTAAACCATCCTGTAATCTCTATGGCCGTATTGGCTGATATTGGCGTTCCTCCACTACTTGATGCCTTTTCTCCGCTGCAGTCTTCAATGCCTTGTGATGTGCACTTAGTCAATTTGCGGACGATTCAGGCGAAGGTATGCTGCTTCACGTCTCTTAAACCTCTAATCTTGTCTCCACATTAGACCTCTCCATGAATTAAGTTGTCCCTGCTGCAAACACAATACATTCACTGTTTGGCTACGATGTACGTGGGTTAAGTATTTTCTCTACAATATGCATAGAGCCTGGACTAGAACTAGTTTGGGGTTTTTTTTTGGGTGGAGAAATTTTGGTGTAAATTTTTTTACACTCTATTATTCCAGTATGTTTTAATAATTGTAAGAGACACCACTTTTTTTCACCTACATGTGACATCACCTTGCAATATACTGTACATTACATGCTGCCTAAACTCGAACAATTCTACACAACTATACAGCGTGAAGTCTTGATATATATATCATATACCTGTCAGAAATACAAGCAGACTGGTGTTTATGGATCGCTCCAGCTTTAGAGGATTTAGATGAAATAAAAATAATTTTTGTAATCACAGCGTTCTACCATTATATCTCATTGAAGGCCCAGTTACTTGCCTTTTTGGATGAGCAATCTCCGCAATGAAGAGATAGTTGATGGATTTTGTTTAAAAATTGTGGGATGTTACAGACTCCAATTTTTAAAGAATTTAGAATAGCTTTAGGTCTGAATACAAATGCCCTAATGCTTCAGAATGACGTTTTTGCCATTTTCTTTCCTTGGCAAACCCTTACTCTGCTTGAATTCTTTAAAAAAGGTGGCGTTGAGGACATTTCAATCTCCTGATATTGTAGCCTGTAGTAGCAGGATAATGACTGTTCTGCCGGTGCTATAAACAAGTTGGATTCGCCATTTACAGAATCCTGTATACGTTAAATGGTTTCTTTGTTTTAGAGAGGCTGTTATGCTGCCCATAGGTACATTAGAAATGGAGGGACACACACCAAGGAAATTAATTCATAAACAAAGGATACAAATTTGAAGAGAAGACAGCCCCAAGTAATCAAAGAGTTGGCAAATCCATCCGAAGGTGAATTCTTCATTTACGTATATATCCGTGTTCTCCTAATCGGCAATGTTTCGTCACAATCCCAAACTAGGAAAAAAAAAATCCTAACATTGGGCCAAAATGTTGTGCATTTCCTTTACGGGTAGAGTAAAATATAGATACAAAAATTTGCCTTTGGATGGATGTCGATGACTTTCTTGTGCCCCTTGGCACATTGTGGCAGCCTCTCAGACCAGTCCATTAACAGAATGCAATAGCAAACCAACACAAAGCAGCACTCCACGTTGAATGTATGAATTAATGTAAATAGTGGCAGATTTTTTTAGCAGGTGCTGTCTAGCATTGATATAATGCAGGCTTTTATAAACAAGAGTCGCCTGTCAGCATTTTCAGAGCAGCAGCAGAAAATTTGCACGTCCCCTACACTGTGCTACTTCTAAAGGTAGCAATTCCAGTAGTAACCACAAGTTTTCATCATTAGAGGTAACATTTAGGCTATGTTCACACAGAGTTTTTTGATGCGGAAATTGTGCCCCTGTCTAATGCTGTACTTCTTTTACTCTGTGGGTGAAGGATGGGTATACGTTTTGCTTTGTTATGGCTATTTAGGTGTTTGTTTGTATCTAGTTACAAAAATGTGTAAACATGGCACAGTCTGCTTTTCTTGATCAATTGCCCCAAAAAGTGGCGTATATTGTATGGGGTAATTTAATTCTTTCATCTCTTTTAGACACGTTTTGCACCTTCATTGACCGTTTAAAAAGCACTTAGATAAAGGGTGTAGCTTAGAGGAGTTGTAAAGTGCGCCATTTTTTTGGTGCGAAATATTGGTGTAAAATATGCCAACCATGAGGTAGTGTGAGGAAGAGAAATTCATCTATCGTGCGCTATAGCGAGTTGCATGTGCCAGTCTGTCTAACTTTTACAACTGTATTAAATAAATCTGTCCCATGGTGTGCACCCCAATATCAATCTACACAGGGTCCCTGTGACCGTATCGATACACTGTGGCACTGATTTTAATA
The DNA here is from genome assembly GCF_050947455.1 of Rhinoderma darwinii. NCBI lineage: Eukaryota > Metazoa > Chordata > Amphibia > Anura > Rhinodermatidae > Rhinoderma > Rhinoderma darwinii. Next base: position 521,460,750 of record NC_134687.1, on the reverse strand, counting down.
GAGGAGGAATTATCAGGAGCATAAGTGTTTTGGATGTGCATTCTGTACCTTGAGCATTTGACATATCTCTGCTTAGATTGGTATTTAAAGGGTTGAATAAGATTAGAAAAACAGGGATACTTTCATCCGTAAACCACTCCACACCGGTCTATGAAATGAATACCACGCACAACCTGTTGCTAATGTCCCGGCATTTACCAGAATCCTATCGTACCAGCTAAGCATATACTTGTCGCTTCCTGTTACAATCTATTCCACTCATTTTGATCATATAGCCTCTACCCGCACCAGGACGTAACTGTCCGTCATTGCGGGAGGTTACTTTCCGCACGAGGACGTATAGTTACTGAGTATTTCCCGGTGCACACTGTCGGCGACAGTGTGCACCGGGAACCGGGAGGTCAGCTGCCACCGACAGCTGACACTCCCCTCTTGCCGGCCAGCGGTCCTTTGCCGCTGATTTCGAGGAATTAACCCCTTAAATTCGGCGATCGGGTGCAATCGCCGAATTTTGGGGGTTTCTAACATATCGGCAGACCCCGGTCCGAAATTGCGGGGTTTGCCGTTAGTTACTATGGCAAACGGAAGCCAAACAATGGCTTCCGGGTCTGCCATGGACGGTAGCCCATCAGGACCAACCTTCGGCTGGTCCTGATAGGCTTCCTGTCAGAGTGACAGGAAGTCACTGTGTCGTTCCCGATAGCACACTGTCGGCGACAGTGTGCATCGGGAACTTGGAGATCAGCTGTCCCCGACAGCTGACACTCCAGTGTTGCCGATCAGCGGCTCATCGCCGCTTATTTCGGCAATTAACCCGTTACATGCGGGGCTCGATTGCGATCTCTGCATGTAGCGGGTTTGTTGCGCATCAGCAGCCTCCATGCAATCGTGGGGGCTTCTGATGCTTGTGATGGCACCCGGGGGCCAGACAACGGCCCCCCAAGTCTGCCATGTATGTCAGCCTATGAGGATCAGCCTCATACCAACTGTCAGAGTGACTGTGACGTCACACTGACAGTTGGAATACGTTACACTACCTAGGTAGTGTAATGTATTCTAGCAGCGATCAAAGCTGCAGGTCAAAAAAATAAAGTGTAAAAAGTAAAAGAAAAGTTAATAAACAAAAATAAAAAGTGTAAAAAAATGTTTTATAAAAGTGTAAAAATAAGTTTTTTTGTTTTCCTATAATAAGTCATTTATTATAGGGAAAAAATGAAAACGTTAAAAAAAAAGTACACATATTTGGTATCACCGTGTTCGTAATGACCCAAACTATGAAACTATAATGTTAATTTTTCCGCACGGTGAACGCCGCAAACAAAATAAACGGAAAACTGTCAGCATCGCTATTTTTTGGTCACCACCCCTCCCAAGATATAGAATAAAAAGTGATCAAAAAGTCGAATTTACCCCAAAATGGTACCAATAAAAACTACAACCCGTGCCGCAAAAAACAAGACCTCCCACAGCTTTTTTGACGAAAAAATAAAGTTACGGCTCAGAATAGCGTGTCTCAGAAAATAAATTGTAAATAAAGTGCAAACGCTGCAAAACGTAAAAAAAAACTATACACATATGGTATCGGCGTAATCGTACCGACCGGCAGAATAAATTAAAACGTAATTTATCGCGCATGGTGAACGCTATAATAAATAAAGAATTTAAAGCGCCAAAATCGCTGTTTTCTGGTCACCTTAGCTCTAAAAAAGATCCTCAGGGGCCAAAATGCTCACTATACCCCTAGAAAAATTCCTTGAGGGGTGTAGATTCCAAAATAGGGTGACTTTTGGGGGGTTTCCACTGTTTTGGTCCCTCTGGGGCGTTGCAAACCCGACAAGGCACTGAAAACCAATCCAGTAAAATCTGCGCTCCAAAATCCAAAAGGCCCTCGTTCCCTCCTGAGCCCTGCTGTGGGTCCAAACATCAGTTTACGACCACATATGGGGTATTGCCGTAATCGGGAGAAATTGCTTTACAGATGTTGGGCGGCTTTTTCTCCTTTATTCCTTGTAAAAATGAAAAAATTTTATGTTTCCACAGAAAAATAGGTGATTTTCATCTTCGCAGACTAATTCTACTAAATTCTGCAAAAAAACTGTGGGGTCAAAATGCTAAGTATACGCCTAGAAAAATGCCTTGAGGGGTGTAGTTTTCAAAATGGGGTCACTTTTTGGGGGTTTCGACTGTTTAAGTACCACAAGACCTTCTCAAACCTGACATGGTGCCAAAAATATATTCCTAAAAAAAGGAGGCCCCAAAATCCACTAGGTGCTCCTTTGCTTCTGCGGCCTGTGTTTCAGTCCATTAGGACACTAGGGCCACATGTTGGATATTTCTAAAATCTGCAGAATCTGGGCAATAAATATTGAGTTGTGTTTCTCTGGTAAAACCTTCTGTGTTACAGATTTTTTTTTATTACAAATTAATTTTGGCAAAAAAAATGAAATTTCTAAATTTCACCTCTACTTTGCCTTAATTCCTGTGAAACGCCTAAAGGGTTAAAATACTTTCTGAATGTGGTTTTGAATACCTTGAGGGGTGCAGTTTTCAAAATGGGGTGATTTATGGGGACTTTCTAATATATAAGGCCCTCAAAGCCACTTCAGAACTGAACTGGTCCCTGAAAAAATGGGCTATTGGAATTTTATTGAAAATATGAGAAATTGCTGCTAAAGTTCTAAGCCTCGTAACGTCCTAAAGAATAAAAGTACGTGAAAAAAAATGATGCAAACATAAAGTAGACATATGGGGGATGTTAACTAGTAACTATTTTGTGTGGTATTGCTATCTGTTTTACAAGCAAATACATTTAAATTTAGAAAAATGCTAATTTTTGCAAATTTTTGCTAAAATTGGAAGTTTTTCACAAATAAATATTGAATTTATCGACCAAATTTTTTCACTAACCTAAAGTACAATATGTCACGAGAAAACAATCTCAGAATCGCTTGGATAGGTAAAAGCGTTCCGGAGTTATTACCACATAAAGTGACACATGTCAGATTTGAAAAAATCATCTGTGTCCACAAGGTCAAAACAGGCTGTGTCCTAAAGGGGATAGAATTGGAGAACCCAACAATAAATCAGTTATTTAATGTTTATTGTTTTTTTTTCTGCTTTCAGGTGGGACCCTCGGAAGAGGCAGCTCTCATTCTTCACAGGAAAGGATTTGACTGCAAGTTTGCAAATAAAGACCTTGGGCTATATTGTTCTACGTCTCAGGGAAAGGTAAAGTAACAGAGGAATAAGAATGAACGTTTCATGTTTATTTCACAACAGCATATGTGGGGCTTTATGCTGGCATATGTTAGTACTTCAACTGTTGTAGAAATTATAATGATGCCCCTCCAGGCATTGCGCTGGGCACTGCATTTGGAGTCTGGTAGATCCAGATGAGCAGAAAGCTGCAGATTACTTAAATCTTATGATTTTTCTGGACTCGTTCTGCTGAGGGACCTTCCCTTATGTTCCTTTTTTCTCGGTTGCAACACGGAACATCTTCGGATGTAGTTTTGTCAAGAAGGAACTTTTTTTTAATTATAATCAGGAATAGCAACATTAATTCTGTCATACAAAGAAGCTGAAAAACAGCTAAAGAAATGTTGTATTTCTAGGATACCAAATATAAATAATAAAAATCTGTAGGAGGGAAAGCATTTGTAAACCGGACGCCTACAGAATATTTAATTTATGCACTGTAGAAGCCTTTTATCCTGATAAAAAAAAGTACCTGAAAAGTGAAGGAATATAAACTACATATTATTAGGCATTGCCATTACCTATACACTATATGGAATATACATAGTTGTAACCATCAGTGTGGTCGCTAAAAAAGGGCACAGTAGAGAAAGTGCAGAGAAATTCTGATCTTCTCTGTTTACGATCAACATGAGTTCTGCTGTGCAGGATGGAAGTATTCGAAAACCAGGGGCTGGCTGGCAAATTTTCACCTGGGAGACAAGCACACAGCACTGGCTCTTGTATAAACTTTGCCACATTTCTGGTTTAGAGCTGTAATTATGACTTAACTAGTCACCTGACCTGTAAAGCGGTTTTGCCATCTGGTATTGCAGCATATGGACGTCCTAGAAGGGGTCCCCTGCTCAGGAGCCCTCTTTCTCGCAGCTCTTTACTCTGACTAATAAAGAGCAGCTCTCTGTCTGTAGGACTCAGGACTTGAATTTGAGCCATAGTTATATTGCTAAACCAGAGACTGGTTCAGCCAGACCGACTTGTGCAGAATATGCTCACTTCTGTTAAAACAAACTCCCCAGCTATGTCTCACCAAAAACCGGGGGGTTCTCACAGTTTGAGAAAGCATTGCGCTGGAGCAAAGATGCCAAAGTGAGCACTGGTTGTTCTGTTTTTTTTCCTCCTTTACTTGAAAAACTGAAAACGGGTCATAGACTATGACCGAAGCCTATGGCCTGCCTTCAACTGAAGCCGAATCATCTAGATGCTGTAATAAGCACTTTAGCATTTTTGTTCTGGTGAGGGGTGGTATTCTGTGATAATAAAAATGCCCCAGTGAAATATTCGAACATGTCTCTCTAACTAATGAGAAACCTACACTGAATTGCCACTTTATTAGAGACGCCCATCTAGTAGTGCAATGGACCGCTTTTGGCCTTCAGAACCACAGGAATTTGTGTTGAAATTGTTCTACTGGAATATTGGCCCATGCAGACAGGATAACTTTTCGCAGTTGACACTTAAGTGTCCTTCTGCTGTAGGGTAAACAGCTGACACGAAGGGATGAACTTGGTTGGCCACAATACTTAGGTAAGCCCTACTGTTCAAATGTCCATTTACAGGTAGCAGCACACACATAGTGTGCCAAGAAAACATTCCCCACAACATTACTCCACCTTCACCAGCCTGAACTATTGACACCTGACAGAAAGGGTTCATTGATTCATTCTGCTTGTGCCAAATTCGGACTCATCCGTATGGTGCAATAGAAATCTGGATTAATCTGACCAAGTAATGTTTTCCACTGCTCATTTATCCAATTTTTTTCTCTTTCACCAGCTGGCCCTTAGACAGCAATGGCATTTGAACTGGTCTTCTGCTGTTATAGCTCATCTGTACTAAGGAACAACCAGTTGTGCATTCGGACACGTTAGTTAGAGCACTAACGTTGTAACCGGTTGCAATTTGCTTGACAGTGCACCGCCTGTTTTTCAGAACTATTCTTGACACCCTTCTCCGACCCCTTTTGTTGACTAGTTTTTTACATCTACAAGATCTCCTTTCGCTGGATATTTTTCCTCGATCACTCCGTAATCCGTATGGTTTCGAAAACATTGCACGAGGAGAAAATGCACAAGGTTCCCAGTTTTTGAGATACTGGTCCCAGCTAGTCTAGCACCAATGACCATGGCTCGTTCGAAGTCACACATATTGCTAGATTTTTCACATTCTAATGTGGATTTACACTGAAACTGATTCACAGAAAACCTCATGCTCACTTGATTTTATGCTGCACTCTGGGGTCATGTGTCCAATTTCCATACAGGGAAGCTCTAACCGTGAAGAGGCCGGTGTCTCTAATAGAGTGGCCATTCAGAGTATGTCTTCTATAACTACAGGTACATTTTAAGCGATAATTTGCAAATGGAAGTTTGTGTTCAATGAATCAACCCGCACAAGCGAAAGAGGAGAAACTTTATAGTGTAATCTATATGTGGACTATAACCTGTAAAATGTTGTTTTTATTTTTGTTTACAGATTCAGGTTCATGAACTTTTTGACGGGTTCAAGGTTGAACACCTAAAATCATCCACTTTATCCTTAATGTACTCGCCATCAGACGCTGATTTAAGTACAATAAACATGAACCCCATGGACATTACCACATTCCGAATAAAACTGAGGTGAACGTTGCTACATCTGGCCAATACATTCCCTGTGTTTTACATGCAATAAAGAAGCACATTGTTACATCAACTCCTGGACACCGTGAGGATTTGCTTACGGGGGTTTTCTGTTGACACCACCTCCAATGGAAGCCATGCTCCATCTTCCATACAGTACCATTTGTGTAAAGCATCACTTCTGTATTCTCAGGTTTAATGGATTAATAATTTGTTTTCTTGTCTAATTCTTGAATCCACTACTGCAACTGAAGAAAAATGCTTTACAAGATGTGTTCCTTATTAAGCACTTAATTTGCAGCTGGTGCCAAATACCGATGACCATTGACAAGGCAAGGGGCTTATTTAGTAAGGGTGGAAATCATCCTGGAACCTGTAGCAATCAAATTTGTCTTTCATTGATAAGTCTGGCTGACTCCATTTCTTGCCAGGAATTACAGCTCATTTTTTTTTTTTTTTTTTTTGTACCTTCAGCCTCAAACATTCTTTTTCTATATAATGGCTAGTATAAACTGAATTAAAGTAAACCTATCATCAAAGTACATTTAATATGATACATAATATACTGAAACATTTATGTTCTATGGTAGATGGGTAAAACAAGAAGAACCTGGGTTTTGATTATTTAGATGTCTTATATTGTTTTGTTTTTTACGTTTGCTTTTCAGTATTTGTTATAGCTGCTGCTATGGTTCTATATAGACATTTAATCGGTGACTGAAGCTGGCAACAGGCTTGTAATAACTATCAGCCGGAAGCTATTGTGCCCCTATCCCGTTAAACATGCACCTTCATATCTGCAGAGTGTAGGATTCCCACTTGGGACAGGAGAATAAGTGGCTGCCAAACACCTGGTAACACTTCTCTCTAGAGGGAAGAAAGGATTGGACAGGTGAATACCATCAGACAGGCACCATACATGAGATTGTCGTGGACCCCACTGATATCAAAATCCTGGGTCTATGGCCATCTTGAAGTAAATCTGCCGTATGTGTACAGTATATTATAGCGCAAGAGGGACTGAGCAGAATGCGATAGTTTTTGTATAAAAATTCAAAAACTTATTGATTTCTTGTTTTGTCTGGGCTGATGGGTCTGGAAGATGGTCTGTCTCAATGATTGACCACCTTGAGTTGTGTATACAGGAAAGACTGTCAATCGTTGAGTGAGATCGCTCTTAATAACGCAACGTGGCTGATCTGCCATAAAAGAGTTATTACTGTGTGTGTGTGTTGATTATCATTTAGTCTATAACGGTCTATAGTTATAATACTTGTATATGTGTCACTTGTAGGCACGATTTATTTCCACAATGGGCAGTACGTCATATTAAATAATATTTTGATGATGTGCTTTTACTTACATTCTGATGCTGTGCAGCATCCAGTGTTCAACCTTTTCCTTTACGTTCTGTTGAGTTTGCAAATAACTGTCCAGAGATAATAGTTTATTGCTTGTCCGTTTGGGTTACGTGCAATTCTTCCATTGCTTTTCAACACGGAGGTGATTTAGATCACAGAATCCAGATCTTCTTCCTAAATGAACATATCAAAACGAAAAAATGTGCCTTATTTTTTTTACACTTCTTATATTTTTTATTGACAATTGTATTGAGTTGGGGGGTTTGTTTCTATTTGAACTTTATTATGTACTTTTTGTTTGGCCTAATCTGCAGCTGCGAGTCTGAAGAGTCTTTTTGTAGACCGGATGTATGCTTGTATTACCATGAACTCTTTGGTTTGCTGAATGTAAAATACCTTTCTGATACACAGACCAATATAAATTTGTATCAGAATTCCCGAATTGTTAAGCTAACCAAGTTTACATTCTTCTGCAAATCACTTACTAATTCTATGGAATGTCTTGACGTATCATCTAGTGCAGACTTAAGGAATTAATGTAGTTTATTTTTGGAACCAAAAATCATGCCATTTGTTGCACAAAGCATGCTGGTATATTTATTTTACAACCCTGTGCTGTAGTTACTAGTATCGAAGTAAAGAAAGAGCCACCAACTATTTTGGAACTTGAAAGCTCTATTCACGCTGCCTTTCAGGATTCTTGAGACATGACTAATACATCATGACCTTTTCCAAGGTTCTAACAGATCGCATTGACCTAATGGGTACGTTCGGTTTCCTTTTTTTTTTTTTTTTTTTTTTTTTTTTTTAGGGGGATGGGATAGTGCAGCAATTTTGTTTCCAAATTTTTTGGAACCAAAAGTACCTTTATTGCTTGGTCATGCCAATTTCATTATATAACAACTTGCAAGCTATAAGAGGGTATGTCCAAGCCTGACTGTTAAAAACCTAATAACCAATGTTAATTATGGCGTGTTGGCCTTAGACCAACAGTGGAGCAAAACGATAGTAATCTAGAGTAACGTGTTGTGATATTAAAGTGTACCTCCAATTAAATAGAACGATTTTAGCACAGGTCTGTGCTGCAGGCTGCTCATAACTGCACTAGGAGACTGATCCTACTGCTCAGCCTCCTAGGATTCCATCTCCAGTAAGGGTATGTTCACACGGCAGCCTCCGTTACGGCTGAAATTACGGAGCTGTTTTCAGGAGAAAACAGCTCCTGAATTTCAGACGTAATGGCAAGTGCAGGCGTTTTTTGCAGCGTCCATTACGGACGGAATTGGAGCTGTTTTTCCATGGAGTCAATGGAAAACTGCTCCAATTACGTCTCAAGAAGTGACAGGCACTTCTTTGACACGGGCGTCTTTTTTACGCGCCGTCTTTTGACAGCGGCGCGCAAAAAAAATGACCGTCGGCACAGAACATCGTAAAGCCCATTCAAATGAATGGGCAGATGTTTGCCGGCGCATTGGAGCCGTATTTTCGGACGTAATTCGAGGTTAAACACCCGAATTACGTCCGTAAATAGGGTGTGTGAACCCAGCCTAAGGGTGCCAGCGCTGTAGGATCACTATGCATTACTAAATACTGGAGATGGGAGCCTAGGAGACTGAGAAAATGCTCTGTCCTCTACTGCAGAGTTATGAGCAACCTGCAGCGCGGACTGGGATTGGTCCATGCTGCGATTTAGAAGCTGAATCTACTAAAGCCTTATTTACACGAGCGTATTTAACGTCCGTGATACGCGCGTGAAAATCACTGCCGTCGCACGGACCTGTGTTAGTCAAAGGGGCCGTTCAGACAGTCCGTGATTTTCACGCAGCGTATGTCCGCTGCGTAAAACTCACGACATGTCCTATAATTGGCCGTTTTTCACGCATCACGCACCTATTGAAGTCAATGGGTGCTTAAAAATCCCGCGCAGCACACGGAATCACTTCCGTGTGTCGCGCGTGATTCGCGCAACAGTAGATAAAGAAATGAAGGAAAAAAATAAAAGCACTTCCTTAATTTCTTTTTCTAAACATCAAAACCGCGTGTCGTAAGCATGGCATATGTGTGAAAATCACGTAGCTACGCACCATTCACTGATGACACACGGAACTGCAACGCGTGCAAAACACACACGTTCGTGTGAATAAGGCTTAAGCAAGTTATGTAGAAAAACTGTTATTTAGTAAAATCCTGCTCTATAATTGTTATATATTTGGTCTGGAGGTATATTTTAAGTCCTGCAATCTGCCTCTGCTCTCTTCTTCTAAAACATCTGGAATATCACAGTTCCCTAAATGTTTTGAGAATCGCCTTGTTCATCGGAATTTTCTGCAATATTTGCAGTTAACCCATTATAGTGCTATTCTCATTGACGTTTGAACATTTTGGGACTCCCCAAAGGTCCTAATTCTGAAGCCCTGAATGTAGTGTGACCTAATACAAGGTGGTTATGGATTCACAAGTGTAGGCAGGATAGGCGACTAGTTTGGTGGATTAAGGTGGGGCCTCCTTTACTACCTGTTTTGAGGTTTTTTTATAATATTGGGTGGTAAGCATATCATGACTTGTATTTTTTTTTTTAAAGTTTACTCATCCCCGTTCTGTGCCATAAATGCGACAAAAAAAATATTAACTCCTAGTACAACCATTTAATGTGATCCATGAAAATAATAGTTCTCCCCATACCAGTAGTCTACTGGGTGTTCTAAAACAAATATTTTCTTGACTTGTTTGCTCCAAAGTTTTTTTGTTTTTTTTTTGTCATATTAAAATGAAACCCATTCTGGGCTTATAAATAGCAGGAACTGCTTTCCAAATTTGATTTGCAATCTGCATGAAGTTCTGAAATCTTTTATTCAGTCTCCAGTTTGTGTAATAGTATATTTCTGGAAACCGCTACTCTGCTTATTGAGCTCTCTGTTTTTAGCTGTACCCGAGCTTGAAGTGAATCTGTCACATGCCGATGACAGAGCTGTATTGTGGGATGTGTCAATATTCACAAATAATTAAATATAATGTATAATAAATATTGACTCCCACAGATTGGCTGCTTCCATGTTTGATAGCATAACATGGGGGCTAAGCAATGCATTGATACACTTTGGAAGATATAAATGGAGTTCTCTACAGATGTCACCAAAGGCATTTGTATAGAGAATATAATTATTATATACTTGGGTATTAAAAGGGTTGATTAAAAATGGGTCGCAGTGTTCCAAATATAATTGAGAAACTATAGTGTATTCAAAATATAATGATTGAGCAAATTACTGAAATGTGATTGATATTTGATTTTCTCCCTACGAATACAAATCCAGTGTTCTTCTGGCATTCTGACTCCCGCAAATCAAGTGTTAAGAATCTTCTGTTTTCTTAAGTCTATCAATAATCTTATCTCATGCTGTATTGTCTGATTTATAGATTTCCTGTGTTCATTTCTTGAAATTGAATTGATTAAAAACTTTTGATATTTTCTCTAATAATGATTTTTACATTTAAATTGGGAGATGTAAAATATTAAAATGATCTTTAATAAGCGTCTGTCGTCTTATTTATTTAAACCGACTATTTGGGTGGGTTTGATGCTCAACAATACCTTGGAAGTTACTGATTCTCCTTGCGGAGATCCAGCTATACCAATTACGAATTCAGAAATATCAATTAAATGTCAGATAATTAGTAACTACAATGCAGGTTTTACAGGCATTAAACTGTTTGCTGTGAGATGCCAGATTAGTGAGTTTTCTAGAATATCAGATGTTGTTAATTCCTCGTCAAAGTTAAGAAAAACGTAACTTTTTTTTTTTTTTACATTTTTGAATGTCCTGTATGTGGCGTCCTCAGTCCTTCTAAAATTGTTCCTAATATTCCTAGTGTTTTTTTTTTTTACTACAACTGGACAATTATTTAGAAACTTGACTTTGGGACTAGTTTTAACAGAGGTCAGACCATTTGGTGTCAAATAAAAAAAAAACTTAGACTAGACCAATTTAAAATTAAATTAATCTGTCACTATGACAAGACAATTTAGAGCATCTGAAACCTGCACTGATATAATGGAACTAGAATTTTTCTCTACCCAGTTCAGCCATATATATTATATTTAATGGGGACTCTGGCTACAATATATGGGTACCATATATGTGTACTAGTGTTTAACCTAAAACTTTTTCCATTTTTGTCAACACTAACCGGTAGCATTAGCAGTCTAAATTATACATTCATATACAGTAGTATTGTCTCTTGTGGTTTCTAACTGCCATAAATCTATCTCCAAAACACATTCAAGTATGTGAGAAAAAAAAAAGACCTTTTGCAATTCTGAGGAACATCTGACTCAATCTAAAGTTCCATAATCCATAATCCATATGCCATTATGAATGTATCTTCTCTTACAGGTATCTTCAGCGGTCCATGCTGCTATTTAGAGGCTGAATCTACTAAACAAAACTGTTGATGCTGTATGTCACAGAGATAGAGACCCACCATCATCGCTGAAACTAAGGTGCAGAAGTGCTAAGTTGAGCTTTCTCCACCTCCGTCTGTGACCGGCTCTCCACATCAGATTGAAGTCGGGCTCACAAAGAACGTCTATGAGCTAGTCTTCAGTCTGATGAGGAGAAGCGCTGTTAACAGCTGGAGGCGCAAAGTGCTTAGCTGAGATCTTCTGCACCCTTGGTTTCAGCAATGGTGGGGCTCTCTATCTCGAACATATCAACATTTTTGGGAAAGTTCAGTTACTTTTTAGGTTCCTTTGCAAAGATTGTCTAGATAATTAGATATCTCAGGATATTTACAAACTCCACTTCATTTTAATGTAATTTTAGCAGAATTGGATGTGGCTCTACGCCAGACTTGTATCTCAAAATCTTTGTATTTATCGCATAGAAGGAAGCAAAACCATACTTCACGTTCCCCTGATTACAATTTTTTAGAAGGTTTTTCTGTGTGGCATACAGATTTTTTTTCCTTCTATAGGTTTTATTTTAACCCCTTCCTGAGCAACCCAGTCAAATTAACAGGCTGCAGCGCTGGTGTTAGTGCCTGTTTCCCCTTAATTTGAGTACTCTCCTTACATTGCGCACAGTGATTCCCTTATTACTGCCATCTCTCAATACTTGCTGCTACTAGCAGCCTCAGTGCTGAGGAAAGACATTGGGACCGGATCACAGCTCATACCACGGAGACCGATCGCGATGGTCCCTGCCAATAAATCCCTTAAATGCGACTGCCGCATCTAAGAGGTTACAACACCATCGGTGCCCATGGTTTGCTATGGCACCTGGAGGCCTAATAATGGCCTCCATGTCTGCCATCTACAGAAGGCAATTAAGCTCTGCCAGAAGCAGGACCTAATAGACTGCCTGTCCTTGTGAAACAGACAGATATAATACACTGCAATACATAAGTATTGCAGTGTATTATACCAACAATCGGATAGTTGGACCTTCAAGTCCCTAGTGTCAGGTAATAAAATTCAAAATCACTATTTTTCCCTTATCAAGTCCTTTATTATTAGAAAAAAAAAAAACCTATACACAACTGGTATCGACGCATCTGCAATGGCCTGAACTATAAAAAATATTATGTTCTTTATCCCACGCGGTAAACTCTTAATTTAAAAAAAATAGTGATTCTGGTATTGTTTTTTGTCACTTCACCTCTAAAAAATGGAATAAAAAAAGGATAAAAAATTTGCATAAAACAAGCCCTCACACGGCTTTCTAGACGGGGAAAAATAAAAAAAAGTTATGGCTCTTAGAATATGTTAACACAAAAACTAAATGATTTAAAAAGAAGAAAATAAGATTTTATTGTGCAAACACAGTAAAACAAAAAACTATATACATATGGTATCTCTAATCGCATTGACCTGCAAAATGAATTAAATGTCATTTATAGTGCACAATGAATGCCGTAAAAAGCAAATTGCTCTTTTTGTTCATCACGCCTCTCAAAAAGTAGAATAAAATGTGATGAAAAGCTTGCATGTACCTAAAAATGGTACTGATAAAACGTCAAATTGTTCTGCAAAAACTAAACCCTTACACCGCTCCGCCGCAAAAAATAAAATAAAAATTATGACGATATAGCGACACAAAATGTGCAGTGTGTTCCAAAAGGGGATACAATTGGGCACAATTTATCAGCGGGACACTGTGAAATATTATTTATTCAGCCCATTATTATACCACTTTCTTATACCCTGATATACCCCGCTTATGCCTGCACATTATTAACTGAAATACCAGTAAAACCCCAGACAGAACTACCAAGCAAAATCCGCACTCCAATGGCCAAATCGCACTCTCTCCATTCTAAACCCTACGGTGTGCCCAAACAACGGTTTACCTCCACATATATGGTGTTCCCATGCCCGGCAGAACCCGCTTAAGAGTTTGAGGTATTTGTCTTCAGTGGCAAAAGCTGGGCACAACAGATTGTGAACTAAAATGGCATACCTGTGGAAAGTCCACTGCACGTTATTTTCTAGTAAAAGAGTAGTATTGGACCTTGAGGCGTATAGTTTTTAAAATGGGGGGGGGAGGGAGGAGGAGGAGTCACTACTTGGGGGTTTGTTTTACGATTTGACACCAGAGCCCTGCAAATGTGGGCCACTGCTGTGAAATATCACCAATTTGACCTCAAATGTGCATGGTTCTTTTTCACTCCTGAACCCTGCCATACGTCTAGGCAAATGATAAATGCCTTGAGGGTTTTCGTTTCCGAAATGGGGTCACTTCTTGGGGCTTTTGCGACTTGGTGCCCGAACATCAATTAAACAGAACCTCCAAAAGCCAAATTGCGCTCCTTCCCTTCTGAGCCCTGCTATGTGCCCAGAAATTCGTTTCAGGCTACACATGGGGTATTGCCGTACACCCTTCTAAAAATAAAAATTGGGAGCAAAAACATTGTTTTTGAAAAAATTATTAAATGTTTTAGTTTCACTGTCTAATTCTAATAAAATCTATGACCCCTGTGGGGTCAAAATGTTTACTACCCCCCTAAATGAATGCCATGAAGAGTGTCGTTTCCAAAATGGAGTAACTTCAAAAAAACTCAGTGTGAACTCCCCCTTACAAGCAGATACATTCATGTTTAGGAAAATGCTAATTTTTCTAAATTTTCTCTAAATATAGGTGTTTTTCACAAATAAACACAATGTATTGACCGCATTTTACCACGAACATAAAGTGCAATGTGTCATGAGAAAAAAATCTCAATCACTTGGATAAATAAAAGCATTCCAAAGTTATTACCACATAAAGTGACACATGTCAGATTTGAAGAAATTAGCTTGGTCCTTAAGGCCAAAACAGGCTGTTCCCTCAAGGGGTTAATATCAAAATGTAGTCCTACAAATAAGCATGAAAATATATACCATGTAATCAAAATTCTCACCCCAAGGGCATACATATTCGATAATGACTGTGAATAGGAGCATCTCTAACAGCCGAACCTCCCATTCATCTCTGTGGCGAGTAACGGCACATGTTCATCCTTCTCTTTTGTGAGCAGAGTGATATTGATAATTGAATCTCGTCAACTGTGGGGGGGTCACAGAGGTCTGACTCCTAACTTCTCATGAACTATTGTTGGATAACCCTTTCATGAGTACAAAATGATTTCTCACGGTGATGTCTACTTAATTTCATAATTTACTAATCTAAAGGTAGAACATGTAAACATTGGTTCTCATAGAACCCTGGACGAAGGCGGAAGCCGTAACGTGCGTTGGGGGCAGGACACCAACTTAGGTGTCATGCACACGACCGTAGTGTGCACGGCCGTGATTTTCGGCAAGGACGGCCGTGGAGTGTCACCCGCGGGCTGCCTGCAAATTGCGGGCTGTGCACATGGCCTCATGCATTCATTTCTATGAGCCTGGACCGCAAAACACGGCCATAATAACACGTCCTATCTTTTTGCAGTCCAGGCTCCTGGGCAGTGCACGGACCGTGGAAATGGTTGTGTGCATGGGCCCATAGAAATGAATGGGACCGCAATTCACCTGCAGATTTGCGGGTGAATTGCAGCCGCAAAAACACGTTTGTGTGCATGGGGCCTCCGGGATTTAGGATATGTTCACACGGCTTATTTTCGGGCTGTAAACGGACGAAAAACAGCCGAAAAATCGGAAGCAGAATGCCTCCAAACATCTGATTTCATTGGGAAAAACTGCGCTCTGTTCCGACAGGCCGTTTTTTTTACGCAGCCGTTTGAAAAACAGCCGCATTAAAAAACGCCCGCGAAAAAGAAGTGCATGTTGCTTTTGGAGCCGTTTTTCATTGACTTGCGAGTGGCTTAAAAAACTTCTGAAAATCAGGAGCAGTTTTTCCTATTTTCAGACGTTTTTCGTTAAGCGTGTGCACATACCCTTAGACTTGGCGGAATTGCTGTGGAATTCCGCTGCGGACAGTCCACAGTGGAAATCCGCAGCAGACTGTTTGTCCATTTGGTTTCTACACCTTTTTAGTTATCTTCGTGCAGACGTTGCGGAAAACTCTGCTGCGGACCATAGGCTGCGGTGCGGAATTTTCTGTCCGCAGCATACACTGTCTGACAGAACCGATAAAAACAAGGGGACATATACAAAAACACCAAAAAAGGCCATACTTACAAATGGACACAGCCAGGTCAGAAACGCTGATGAAAGGGTGAGCAGGTGCTTTAAATAATAATAGCCACTCCCACTAGGTATTTTTCATTATTATGTATATTCGCTTCTCTTGGACACAGCCGGGTCTTTGATGCTGGGAGAGCATGGTGTGTGTTGTTGTTTGGCATAGCAAGCAGGGTAGCCCGCTCTATGAATTATCAAGGCGTCACAAACAGGCTTCTATCTGGCTATACACGTTGTGCCTCATGATGTACACACTATCCCTCCATGTTTCACTCACTTGCACCCCATTATCCATTTATTTCTATTGAGGCACTTCACTCATTACTGCCCCCTATATTTCACTTATAGTATTACACTTGCACACACACTATTCATTTATTATTTCTTACTACACATCCCATGCACCACACACCACTCCCCTCAAGACTAGTGGGAGTGGCTATTATTATTTAAAGCACCTGCTCACCCTTTCATCAGCGTTTCTGACCTGGCTGTGTCCATATGTAAGTATGGCCTTTTTCGGTGTTTTAGCATACACGGTCTGTTGCAGACTTGTTGCGGAATTTCTCCATAGACTTCAATGGAGTTTCAAAATGACGCAATGAAATCCGCAGATGTAATGTGTGTTGCGGATTTGCTTTCAGGAACAGGATATTTCATCATTCTGGCTAGACCTATGTGTGTCGAGGTCTATACCCAGACTGGGATGGAATGTTTGAAAGAGGGCAGGGTGTGATCTGCACATGAATCCGCAACGACAAATCCGCAGCATTTTACTTAACATTTTAGCCAAATCCGCAACAGAATCTGCAACGCGGATTATGTGCAGCATTGATGCGGGCAGTGTATGCAGAATTCTGCCACGTCTGAACATGCCCTTAGCATGGTGGGTTAGTATTTTGCTCTCCTATATACCGGATTTATTTGCACTTGGCACTTTATTCTGTGGGTTAGTCACGTAGAGCTATGCTATCACTACTAACGAATATTCTGAGACTCTTTTTGTTCTCGGCACAATATTCCATCTTTAGGGAATACTAATTGTGAAATTTGCTTGCACTATGCATTTTCGTATTGTGCCCTTATTCGTCATGCAGTGTATTAATACCCAACACCTACAGTGAAGGAAATAAGTATTTGATCCCTTGCTGATTTTGCAAGTTTGCCCACTGTCAAAGACATGAACAGTCTAGAATTTTTAGGCTAGGTTAATTTTACCAGTGAGCGATAGATTCTATAAAAAAAAAAACAGAAAATCACATTGTCAAAATTATATATATTTATTTGCATTGTGCACAGAGAAATGAGTATTTGATCCCTTTGGCAAACAAGACTTAATACTTGGATGCAAAACCCTTGTCGGCAAGCACAGCAGTCAGATGTTTTTTGTAGTTGATGTTGAGGTTTGCACACATGTTAGATGGAATTTTGGCCCACTCCTCTTTGCAGATCATCTGTAAATCATTAAGATTTCGAGGCTGTCGCTTGGCAACTCGGATCTTCAGCTCCCTCCATAAATTTTCTATGGGATTAAGGTCTGGAGACTGGCTAGGTCACTCCATGACCTTAATGTGCTTCTTTTTGAGCCACTCCTTTGTTGCCTTGGCTGTATGTTTCGGGTCATTGTCGTGCTGGAAGACCCAGCCACGAGCCATTTTTAATGTCCTGGTGGAGGGAAGGAGGTAGTCACTCAGGATTTAACGGTACATGGCTCCATCCATTCTCACATTGATGCGGTGAAGTAGTCCTGTGCCCTTAGCAGAGAAACACCCCAAAAACATAATGTTTCCACCTCCATGCTTGACAGTGGGGACGGTGTTCTTTGGGTCATAGGCAGCATTTCTCTTCCTCCAAACACGGCGAGTTGAGTTAATGCCAAAGAGCTAAATTTTAGTCTCATCTGACCACAGCTCCTTCTCCCAATCACTCTCAGAATCATCCAGATGTTCATTTGCAAACTTCAGACATGCCTGTACATGTGCCTTCTTGAGCAGGGGGACCTTGCGGGCACTGCAGGATTTTAATCCATTACGGCATAATGTGTTACCAATGGTTTTCTTGGTGACTGTGGTCCCAGCTGCCTTGAGATCATTAACAAGTTCCCCCCGTGTAGTTTTCGGCTGAGCTCTCACCTTCCTCAGGATCAAGGATACCCCACGAGGTGAGATTTTGCATGGAGCCCCAGATCGATGTCGATTGACAATCATTTTGTATGTCTTCCATTTTCTTACTATTGCACCAACAGTTGTCTCCTTCTCACCCAGCGTCTTACTTATGGTTTTGTAGCCCATTCCAGCCTTGTGCAGGTCTATGATCTTGTCCCTGACATCCTTAGAAAGCTCTTTGGTCTTGCCCATGTTGTAGGGGTTAGAGTCAGACTGATTAATTGAGTCTGTGGACACGAGTCTTTTATACAGGTGACCATTTAAGAGCTGTCTTTAATGCAGGCACCAAGTTGATTTGGAGTGTGTAACTGGTCTGGAGGAGGCTGAACTCTTAATGGTTGGTAGGGGATCAAATACTTATTTCTATGCACAATGCAAATAAATATATATCATTTTGACAATGTGATTTTCTGTTTTGTTTTTTTTTTAATATAATCTATCTCTCACTGGTAAAATTAACCTAGAATAAAAATTATAGACTGTTCATGACTTTAACAGTGGGCAAACTTACAAAATCAGCAAGGGATCAAATACTTATTTCCTTCACTGTATGTGATATCTTCCTTCTCTACATTGGTGGTTCTCTTTTCTCATCTGTGTAGATTCATTTTTTATCATATTGTATGTCATTTTTTAGAATTGATTAATTAAAAACGTTGTTTTATAATCGACTTAGACTCTGTTTCCTATATTGGTATCTTATATAGATAAACTGCGGAGCTAGTGACTATTTTAACCATTTACATTCTAGCTTTAATTTTTCAGTACAGGTTAACACATAATCTGATTGTTTTGTGTGAATAAAATGCTGATCGCAGTGCTGTCATCTCCTTACTAGCCCTGACTTTGGTTCCAGAGCTGTCAAGTAGAAGTCGCAGTAAGGGCAATTTATGACAAAATAAAAAAACGATGCAAAAGAAAAAAAATACAATATACATGGTTTCCTTTTATATAAACCGTTTTCATTGAATAAAATGAATTCAACAGTAAAAAAAAAAACATACATGGTGTGGTGGGCAACCCCGTACTCGCATTCCACCATTCTAAAAAAATTGTGTAAATTTGATGTTTATATATATATATATATCCCAAAATTATGTTCAAAAAATCTACAACTCGTTTTGCAAAAATAAGGCCTCAAACAGATATGTAAGCATACAAATAAAAACGCGACATGACCCACAGAGTGCGGTGAGACAAAAATGAAAAAAATTCCTGTCATCCTTAATGTTAAAAACAAGACTAAAGGATTTTGTTCCAGAAATCAAATATCTTCATGAAAGTATCCACTTCGTAGATAAATAACACCGGAATTGCACATATTAACAATTTGCCAGTTACAGATGATATTCACCTTTGGGTAGTGGTTAAATACTGTTTGTTTTCTTCATTGTTCCATTTGGGCACAGCTACAGTATGATTAGTGGCTCCAGCTTAACTACATCGTCTATTGGAGCCTACTGGGTCAAGGGTTTTAAACTGCCATAGAAGTTCAGGCTGCTGCCCTGTCCTTCTCCAATGCTGTACACTATATTCAGAATGTCTGCAGATTTCCATTATATTTAGGTTTTAGAGGTAAAAGAAAATACAAAAAGTAATATATTCATTGTTGATCCCAGTGGTACACAAATAAAATGTCCACAAGGCATGTGGTACCTGTCTGACAAAAACAGGACAAGTTTTGTCCTAAATATCTTTTTTCTGCTTTGCCGTCTCTGTAGTTAGAAGCGCACGCTCCCCTTCACCTGAGTCACGTTTAATGCTGTAGACTTTACCGATCTTTGCATTTCTCAAGCCTAATAAACCAGCTCTTGCATCCTGCAGTAGCCTATCCAGGCCAGGAGGAATTTGCAGATAAAGGGAGAATAAAAAAAACAAACTGGGTGGAAAGTTAGGTAAGTAACAAACCCTGCGTTTATTCCAAAAAATTACTCTATAGATTCTTGCAAAATATCTTGGTAAATAAGCTCAACCTTAATTTTCAGGAGTATGTCCGACCGGTTACGCCCATTACAGCTTAGTCCAGTACATATTTCTGAGGACACAGCGCTTCTATTAGCATAAAATTACAGCTTTTATTATGCTGAAATGTCCTATGAATGTTGCTTTTCAATGAAGTTCCCTTGGTTATACGAGCTGCATTATAATAGGCAGTAATGTATTTAGGCTTATATCAGGCCAATAAGGAAGCTCATAAGTCTGAGTTTACATAAGTCTGATTTTATGGCCCGAAATCAGATGGATGTCCCAATAATAACACGGGTGTTTTTCTAGGAAAGAATTATTGAAAATTATCATCTTACAGAAATGAAACCCTGGCGTTCCCCTTAGGGTCAGTTCACACGCTGCGTAAACACTGCGGTTTTTCCGCAATGGAACTCGTTGCGGAAAATCCGCAGCAAATAGAGTAGCCGCAAAGTGGATGAACTAAAACAAATCTCTTACCCACACTGCGTAAATAGTGAGCGGAAAAAAAACTTCAGAAATTGACCTGCGGTGCAATATTTTATTCCGCAGCATGTCAATTGTATTTGCGTAAACGCTGCCTATTTGTTGTGGGATTTCCCTTTTGAATTCAATGGGGAGGTGCATCCCGCAACAAATTGTAGTTGTTGCGTTTTTTGCAGCGGGTTCGCAGCGATTCCTCATACCCAGGAGTCTGTGTTCCTCCCTCCAGCGCGGCCTCCTGGGACGACGTTTCATCCCATGTGACCGCTGCAGCCAATCACAGGCTGTAGCGGCGGTCACATGGGATGAAACATCCCTTGGAGCTGGTCATACGTTTTATGCAAGAACATTGCGATTTTTAGTATTTTAGTATTTTTATTGCCCAAGTGCACAGCTTATGATGCCTACTTTTAATATTAAGTGAAAATGACTAGTGAGGACGACATGGGTCTTGGACAGAATAGATTTTTGATGCCATTACTTGTAGAAAATGAAGTTCTAATAGGTTAGTCTAAACTATATGCAGCATTCCACCCATCAGGAACCTTTCAGCGGTGTAATTTCCTCAAAATTATGGTCTTTTTTTTATATATCTATAAAAAGTAATACAAAACTGTTCAAATAGCTGTTAGGCTCTGTTCACGTCTGCACTATGAATTCAGTTTTTATTTTCCATCATAGGTGCAGAAAAACAATTAAATGCTGTGACGGTTCCGTTACATGACTAATACATTAATTTATTTGGCTTCCGGCACGTTTTCATCATGGTGTCTGTCTTATTGGAAAAAATAAAGGAATCTGTGAAGGAGGCTTCTAATGGAGTCTCCAAAGCAGATGTATACACAGCCTTAATTTTTGGAGGCACAAAGAAGCCACTCTTCCTTGGCCATGGTATTTAGACTTAAGGCTGGAGCAGCACACTGAATCTTTGCCCGCCCCAGGTAAAGGAAAGCCTGACCATACCCCTGTCATAAGCACCAGTCCCTAATTTTGCCTCACAAATAGTGACCTGTATAGTACTGGGACCTCGGTAGTCTCATGAACCTAAGTCAAATCGGAAAGTTACTTAGTGGTTTATGCTAACATTAGATGTCTTCATGTTTATGAAAATATCGGTATTGTCATTTAGTAGATGACGCAATAAGGGGGGGTGATAGGATGATCTCCTCTGGTATTTCTCAGCCTAAGGGTATGTTCACACGCACTGTTTTCAGACGTAATTCTGCCCATTGCTTTCAATGGGCTGTACGATGTTCTGTTCCCACACGTCGCTGTCAAAAGACGGCGCGCAAAAAGACACCCGCGAAAAAGAAGTTCATGTTACTTCTTGGGACGTAATTACAAAAACGTCTGAAAATCAGGAGCTGTTTTCAGGCGAAAACAGCTCCGTAATTGCAGCCATATTTTGCTACTGCGTGTGAACATAAACTCAGTCCTTTTGGAATGTTCCATCGGATGCTGTATGTACAGAGGTATCTCCATACATACGTCACTTGTACGGCCGCGCATAGAGGCTGTGTGATTCCCATCTATAACAAATTAATTATATAATTATGCAAGGTCCCCAAAAATAAGCATTTTATACTTCCAGCAAGAGTCTACGCATCATAGGGGCAGACTATTTAGCTGCTATGGGGCCCCTGGGACAAAGGGTGTTCAGTCCTGGTTGGTCCCATCCCCTATTAAGTGCCAAGACCCTGTACAGGAATTCCCTCATCAGAGAAATTGAAACAAAGGTCATAAAAAGGAGGAAACAAACACGAACATCTTCTGTTCTGGAGGGTAAAACGCTGCATCGTTATGGGGGCATCATTTTCTTTTAATCCTTCCTATGGGGCACCCTATTTTCTGAACACACCCCTGACTTTTTTTTTTGCATAGGGCCAGGGAATCTGTATTTTGAAGTCTTGTACTACAGTTCTCTCCAATGTAAACTGACGGTCAGTAGCTAATGAAATGTTACACATATTGAATTACTTAATGTCTGCAGAATCCTATAGTATTTGCCTGTGAAACAATGCTGTGTTTTTGTCAGCAGGCTTGGATTTATAACCAACAGCTAGATCAATTATTAACAATAGTTAGTGCCAGCAATTCTCATTGAAACTGAGTCTCCTAAATTAATATAGTCATTGCGCGTGGCACTTGAGAGACATAAAAACAATACAATCTGAGACTAGCATAGCACAGTGCGCCTGAGGCAAATTAGACTTTCTCATCATATTTAGGGACGTGGCATTCCTGGTTATTATGCTTGTCTGAAAGTTTTTAAGGTAATTCTTTTCATGGTAGGCCAATAACAATGGCAAGAAAAAAAAAGTGTGTAGTGTTCCAGCTAATGCTAAATCCGGCATCATTATGACTTTTTAGATGAATATAGGTACAAATAAATTTAATTTGCCAAATATTTAGGTGTTCCTCCTTAGTATAAATCTGTGTGTGTGTGTATATATATATATATATATATATATATATATATATATATATATATATAAAAATGGGTCTTGCCATGGATTTTACAAGCAGACCTGCAATACCATGCAAACACAACAACATTGTGCACCTGCTCTACAGAAACCGATAATGCCGTACTGCCTACAGTCAACTCTGCCTCATCCTAAAGTCATCTTTACAAGTAACGTCTTTTATGTACATGGTTGTCTCTTCCCTACAGTCCTGGCTGCTTGTGATCAAAAACTATCTTTAATTTCAGATGTCACCCTGCTTTCTCTTCCTCTGTGCTATGCTATCAATCCCATGATTCCTCAGTACAGCATCACATAAGCAGCCAGAGCCAGTACCATCTCTGCCTGCTGGGAGGACAGTGTGATTATCCTTCCCTCAATATTCTCCTAAATAATGTAAAGGGGGTTTTACACTGGGCAATTATCAGGCAGACGAGCGTTCATAGAACGATAATAAACAGGGCAGCGATCAGTAGATGAATGACCAAACGCTAATTTATCTGCTGATCGTATCATTTTAAAAAACTGAAATATTATCGTTGTCAGCATCATATCTCCCTGTGTGAATGAGTAACGACCGATCGTCCCCATACATAGCTCCTTGTGACAGGAGCAAACGAGCACCGATCAACGAGCTGTTTCGTTGATTAGCGCTCGTTGCACTGGCCAAAATTAGTCCGTGTAATAGGACCTTAAGGCCCTGTTCACACTGAGTTTTAGAAGGCAGAAAAAAATCTTCACCAGTTATCTAAACTTAGATGTGATCGATAACTGGTGGATTCTGTGGGTCAGAGACACTCAGAACCCGCTGTCATCGAAGCTGTCAGTCCCGCTGACCTGACGGATTTGGGTTTCAGCTCAAGATACAGCTTCTATGTATCCAGGATACATAGTAGCTGTATCTCAGAAAGTAAACCTTTTTTTTTAGTTAAAACCCAATATCAAAGTTGTTTAAAATACCATGATACATTATTATTATTATTATTTTTAAGTGTTCAAAGGTTTACATAGCCTTTAATACTGCGGAGCAATTTCTATCACCTGTTTTTCCAGTGTTAGAAAGGTGTCTTCTGATGCCGACTTTTTAAGGCCCAGTAGTACATCCAATATATTGGAGATTGCAGATGTTACAAGTAATTAAATACACATCATAAGTTGTGTTACAATTTATAAAACTTTTAGATAATGCCACACACTGCACTCTGTAGATAAAGCCGCACACTGCTCTCTGTGAATACTGCCACAGCCCCCTGTGGATACTGCCACAGCCCCCCTGTAGGTAATGCCACACAGCCCCATTTGTAGGTAGTGCCACACAACACTTCTCTGTCTGGTATATTTCTTCAACGCATGCACTCAGTTTCAAATCTACAGAGGTGGTTATTCGGTGTGAAATCACAGGGAAAGGAACCCTGACAGTTGGCGCCCAACGTGGGGCTACACTCAAGGGGATCTCGGAATCCGGACAACCGACGACCACAGGGTGAAGCGGACAACCCGAGACTGCCCACTAAAGGAGACTGATCACCTCCGCAATAACACGGTAAGTCAGTTGATTTGATAAATCTTCGACTTATCTGTGTTAGTGGACGGTCTTGTGGGAGTCTGTAGAACCCTGGTTGACTGGCTGGATTAACTCAGGCGACAGGAGAGACATCCCCGCTGTGTGGTCACGAACCCGGAAGAAATTAGTCGCACCCGGCTAACCATCCTCTGGGTAATTAGGGACCTGATAGAAAATATAACCTGTATTATACAGGGGCACGCGGGGTGTTTAGCAGCAAATCCCCCTCACGGCTGAGCGATGTGTTTCCTGTGGGAGAGGCCGCACCCAGCCCCTGATGAGGTCACGCCCGGCCCAACTAAATCAGCTCCCCCAAGCCCAATCCCTTCCGCACCCACAGACACGCCCAGTACACCCGGAACTGACGTTAGTACGTCACCGGAAGCCCCTAGCCCCGGCGGCCATCTTACTACTCCACAGGAAACTACCATAGAGACACCATTACCACTATACCCAGTTCTTACACCGGAAGGTGCCTATTATGTCCCGAAAGATTTTGTGCCCCTTTTCCCGATTGTGCCAGCCATGACTGGGCGCTTCCCGTCCATAGACGACTTTCTTGATAGCCCGGCCGGTATCTTCCCGACTGCAGATGTTGTGTGTAGTGACAGGGGAACAGTGCTCATCCCAAGTATTGAACTGGTGTTTGTACAATGATAAGATGTCAGGAGTTCTCCAGATGTTATTCCAAAGTTAGTTTGTTTAATAATGATATTCAAGAAGTGTTGTGGGAATATTAAATACTGAGGTTACATTTTGTGTAAAGTTCTGGATCAGCCTTAGCATTGGACTATTGGAGGCATGCGTCAGTATTATGTTTGTGTAAATGATAACTTCTCAGTGCAAGTAGATTCCTATTTGAAAATATTTTTGTTGTGAAAGGAAAATTTTGGAGCAGAGAATTCTGTGCAGAATATATATGAAAAGAAGAAAAATCTGTATGTATCAGTTTAACATAAATATGTAATTGTTAATGTTTTTCTTCAATTGAATTATCTGATTAAGATCAATTAATGATTATCCAATGAAAAAGATTGTTCTCCACAGGAAGAGTCCAACTGGGAGCAGAACGCGTGAAAACCAGATTCTAACAGATAAAGGAAGGTAAGCTCCCAAGGCACTCTTGATGGCTCTTGTATTGATGGTATGTGGCCTCACATATGCCCCAAGACTGCAAGGATTGATTTGGTAAGATCTAATTGGTATGTCCCAGGTTTTACAGCTGTTGCTGCTAAATTCTGTTAGAGCTGTTTGATTTGCCTACAGAACAGTCCTGGCAGACCGGTGCCAACCTTATCATACCCGCCTCCGACAAAGAGAGGAGTCCATGAGAGGCCTTCCCAGGTAAAACAAACCAGAGTAGGGGGGAAAAATTGGTTTGAGACACTTGTCAGAGAAAATGTATGGTATCTGTGAATATTTCTGTGAGTAAAAGATGTTAAAGGTAATCAGCTCAGAATAAGGTATAAATCCTGCCGAAAAGTGTAACACCAAGAGCAAATACAATATACCCAGTAACTACACATCTTCTAGGTGCCCTGTCCAGTGGAACAGAGAAGTTTTTCTTACATAAAGGTGTTTGTTTGATGTAGTTTAAGGGCCTGTCATTGTTATTGTATGTACTTAGAACAACTTTTATAGTGTATGCGGATGATGTTATCACCAGATTAGCATTTATTTTAACAATTGACAAGGGTTGGGTCCCCAGCAAGTGGCAGTATAGATGAACTAGAAGACTTTTAATATGATGAACTCCATCACTGAGAATAATAAGTAAAATGTAATATGTCAGCAGCTGTCTTGAAGCAATCCTATGTTATATGTTCTTGAATTGAATGTTTTATTACTCTTGTAAGAAGAAGATCAAATAGCCTTGGTCGAATGGACAATGACATTGTTTACCATGATGTCACTACCCACAACAGCTTAGTCTAGGAAATGATAGCCTTGTTAATTTTGTCATTTCCCTCAGTAAAGAGTTGACAGTAACACATGCTGCAGTGTTTTCTTCCATTCCAGACCCAGATTCCGTCCCAGGGGTGCACAAGCTACGACCAGGAGACTGTGTACTGGTGAAAAAACACGTCAGAGGGGCCATAGAAGCCAGATTCGAGGGTCCATACCAGGTCCTCCTGATCTCGCCCACTGCAGTTAAGCTGGAAGGAAGGCCGACATGAATCCACGCCTCACACTGCAAGAGGGTCCCTTCCAAAGAATGACTATCACCATATACATCCTTATCCTTTTTCGTGTTATTGCACAGAGTGCTGAGGGGGGACATGTAGCAATCACCCAGGCTGATGGGGTCACCACCTTTTGGTATAATTCTTCTAATACACATGTAGCTACATACCAGTTTGAACTTGAGTCTGTAACAGCCTTTAAAAACGAACGTGGTTGTATCAAACAAACATGCGGATATTGGAATGCTTATCGCCTGTGTGATCACAGCACTCAATATATATGTGTAACAGACAATTATTACGGCAATCATTGTACATACTGGGGGCGGTGGGCTGGAACGCGGGGGATATCGCCCACAGAGTGCCTTAGAAAAGAAAGACATTAATGGAAAGTCACTTCTAACTAGAATGACGCTATCAAGGAAAGCATGTGGTCGGTCAGGATTAGGCTTGATCCTCACCATAGAAAACCCTAGTAAAACAGACCAAGACACATACATATTAGAGACCCATGGGGGAACAAACGGAGGAATGGGAAAATTCAGACTAGGAGACATGGTAGACTCCCAAGAATGGAGAAAGTTGAACAGATAAACATGTTGCGACCCCAAATACAGATGCATAAAAATATGATGGCCATGGCTGACCCAGGATTGGAAGACACTATGGCCGTAGAAACCAGATTTGGGAACCATACTGTCTGGTTAGAGTGGGTACAATACACGACACGGAAAGTGAATAAGTCCAACTGCTATGTGTGTGCAGGAGCCCGCCCACACCTAGGGATAGTACCACTTAACACTCCTGACGATGCTGAAGAATGTTTCCTAAGCCTATACACCAATATAACATTAGACCACACAGTATGGGAGTCTTGGAAAAAGGAATACCCCATAGTCACTAAGACACCCAAACAAGCCCAGGGACTTACCATTTACAAAGGCAACTACACATTTTACACCTTACAGAAGGGAATGGCAGGTTCCTAGGAAAATTTTCGGAAGGGTACTGTTCAAAGTACAGCTCATTAAATGCATCTATCACTCAGAATCAGGTGCAGTCTTTGGGCGATATATACTGGATATGTGGGGATATGAAAATCAGAAACAGACTTGGGGGGAAATGGAAAGGAGAGTGTGCATTGGCTAAAGCAATTATGCCTTTCCACATTTTTGGCGAAGGTTCAGATGAAGAACCAACAAAAGGATCTTACCACCGCAGAAAGAGGGAAGCATCTCCAAGGGGAAGCTTCGATCCACATGTGTATAAAGATGCAATTGGTGTCCCGAGGGGGGTGCCAGACAAATTCAAGGCCAGAGATCAGGTGAAGGCAGGATTTGAGTCTCTTATCCCAATTATTACCGTTAATAAAAATGTAGACTGGATTAATTATATATATTACAACCAGCAGCGGTTTGTAAATTATACCCAAGATGCTTTACAAGGGTTAGCCGACCAACTAGGGCCCACCTCAACTATGACATTCCAGAATAGAATGGCTCTTGCTATGGTATTGGCTGAAAAAGGTGGGGTATGCAGAATGATAGGGACAACCTGTTGTACGTATATCCCCGACAACACCGGGCCCAAAAGAAAAGTCACAATGGCCATACATAAGTTGGAGAGCTTATCTCAAGAGTTGAAAAGAAACTCAGGTATTACCGACCCATGGGACCAGTATTTTTCATGGATGACTGGATGGCAGAAAATATTAGCACAAATAAGAGTAGTGATAGTAGTCTTTTTAATACTATTCTCTGTCCTTGTGTGCTGTGTTCTCCCTTAGCAAACCGAATAATACCCCGAATGATACTAGTGGTCCTAGTGACTAATTAAAACTAAACCAGAACAAGAAACAAGTCACGACCAGGTGTTTGAAAAAATACAAATAATCTTTATTAAAGTCAATTAGACACATGGAGACAACGTATAACACTTAGACATAATAAAATGCCATGGACCCTCGAACACAAACGGAATCCGAACGTAAAAGCAGAGTAGCCCCCCAGATGTAAAAATGGTCTGACACAACCTATATATGGCTAAAGTGCATAAGTACATATTAATGAGCAGGTACTAGGCATGGTACGCTTTGCACAGATGAACACATAAATAAGTATAGAGAATATATATAAGGTACAATCTAAGTAAAAACGACATGTAAAGTAGTATACCTACACCTGCGTATAAGAAGATAAATAGGAGATCAAGACCAGGAGGGGGACCTCTGCTTAACCCAACGCGCGTTTCGCTGGTGCTTCGTCAGGGGTTGATGTCCAAATGCCCCAGTTACCCCTAGATATATCTTCCTCAATGATGTTTTACCGGTAAAATCACAGCTGTTTCCTATCGGGTGGTTAGGTGTTCAGCGTCGGTCACCAAACAAGCCCAGGGACTTACCATTTACAAAGGCAACTACACATTTTACACCTTACAGAAGGGAATGGCAGGTTCCTAGGAAAATTTTCAGAAGGGTACTGTTCAAAGTACAGCTCATTAAATGCATCTATCACTCAGAATCAGGTGCAGTCTTTGGGCGATATATACTGGATATGTGGGGATATGAAAATCAGAAACAGACTTGGGGGGAAATGGAAAGGAGAGTGTGCATTGGCTAAAGCAATTATGCCTTTCCACATTTTTGGCGAAGGTTCAGATGAAGAACCAACAAAAGGATCTTACCACCGCAGAAAGAGGGAAGCATCTCCAAGGGGAAGCTTCGATCCACATGTGTATAAAGATGCAATTGGTGTCCCGAGGGGGGTGCCAGACAAATTCAAGGCCAGAGATCAGGTGAAGGCAGGATTTGAGTCTCTTATCCCAATTATTACCGTTAATAAAAATGTAGACTGGATTAATTATATATATTACAACCAGCAGCGGTTTGTAAATTATACCCAAGATGCTTTACAAGGGTTAGCCGACCAACTAGGGCCCACCTCAACTATGACATTCCAGAATAGAATGGCTCTTGCTATGGTATTGGCTGAAAAAGGTGGGGTATGCAGAATGATAGGGACAACCTGTTGTACGTATATCCCCGACAACACCGGGCCCAAAAGAAAAGTCACAATGGCCATACATAAGTTGGAGAGCTTATCTCAAGAGTTGAAAAGAAACTCAGGTATTACCGACCCATGGGACCAGTATTTTTCATGGATGACTGGATGGCAGAAAATATTAGCACAAATAAGAGTAGTGATAGTAGTCTTTTTAATACTATTCTCTGTCCTTGTGTGCTGTGTTCTCCCTTGTATCAGGAAAATGATGACGAAAGCTGTAGAACAGACTGTGCCCACTATGTTTAGACAAATAGACGAGGTGACACCGACAGTCCCTTTAAAGACAACCGTCCAGTATCCTGAGGAGAATAGGGAAAGTTAGGACCATTCAGAAACCTTGGAAGTCCAGGTACAAAGGGGGGTTACTCATAAGGAGTAGCTCGTCTCAAGCTCGTGAAGAAATCCAAAACCCCTACCAGCCTGGTTCGAATGATCAGTAGTAGGTTGCTAGGCAAGACTCAGGGATAGAGTAATAGAGTAATAATATTTTTAGGGGGGACTGTGAGGGATCATTAGCATGTATATATAAGTCAGGAACTTCTCCTGGATCGGAATCACTGGCCACATCACCGGGTATTCCACTTTAGAAGTCCCTGACATCACTGTCCATATATGGACAGTGAAGTCAGGGACTTCTCCTGGATCAGAATCACCGGCCACAGTACCGGGGATTCCGCTTCAGAAGTCCCTGACGTCACTGTCCATAGATGGACAGTGAAGTCAGGGACTTCTCCTGAAGCAGAATCCCTGGCCACAGCTTCGGTCGAAGCTGTGGCCGGGGATTAGGGATTCAGCTCCTACAGTGGGCAACAAAATACCCTCCTCCTCCTCACATGCACTTCGCACTGTGAGGAGGAGAAGAGAGTGAGCAAGCAGCAGAAAGCACGGCCGTCACTCGCATTACATCCGAGCGTCAGCCGTGCTTTACACGGCCCCATAGACTTCTATGGGAGCCATGCAGCCGGGAGAACGGCCCAAAATAGCGCATGTCCCATTTTTTGACGGCCCGGTTTACCGGGCCGTCAAAAAAATCGACCGTGTGAATAGCCCCTTTTGGGGTCTATTGTTCCTACTGCGGCCAGGTGACGGCCGTTCAAAGAACAGCCATCCCACGGCCGAGAATCCCTGTCGTGTGAATAGGGCCTTAGGGGATAATAAACATTTTGAAATTATTTTCATACCAGGGTGCAAATTCTGTCTAAAGATTAAATCTTGGAAATAGGTAAATCTTTTTAAATTATAGATTTAAGATCTCCAAATTATATACTATATGTAGTGGAAAAGACTGGATTTTCTGAATGTCTCTGAATATATTAAAAAGTCTACACAAGTTATTTTTTTTTTTTGTAATAGGCCTTTGTCCTCCCCCTAGGAGAGCCTGTGTGGAACAGTCCATGCAAATTTATCATACAAGAAGTTTTCAGGTGCCTGTCTGAGTCTTATTGACTCAAGTAGAAAATTAATGTCACTGGAGACTGATTCAGACTGTTGCTACGCAACAGTTCCAGTGTGATATTTAGTATTAGAAACAGCAAGAAAAAGAACAGGAACGAGAATGACACATGGAATTCCTTAATGGAACACACTGAAAACTTTTGTTTTGGCTCTAGTTTCCCTTTAATTCTTGTCTTTCTTTCGTTTCATCCAATGGTTAAGGCACAGAAGGCTCAGTGTATGTAACACTATAATCTTTTTTTGCAATAGATTTTGTCTAAGAAAAGTTTGTACCAAGGCTAAAATGTAGTTCCTGAACATTTGTACAGTTTTGTACTCGATAACTGTTCAATAGATTACACTCTCCATAAATAGCAGCAACTGGCTTTTAAGAAAGATAATGTGCACAGGGATCAATATTCATTTATGCACTTGCTTTTTTTAAAGCACTAATTTGTGTCCTGTTGAGTTACAGAGCTCTTACTTTACTGAATGCTTTAATTTGTTGGGCAGCGCTTATTGCTCTGTTAATATGTATACTTTAAAATTTGTATACAGTTGTACTTTTCTTTGAGAACATGATTATAATATGTCTTTTTATGTCATTTGTGATGGAATAAAAACTGGTTAGGCTTCGTTCACATCTGCGCTAGGGCTCCGTTCCGATGTTCCGTCTAAGCTTTCCATCGGAACAGAGCCCTGACACACACAAACGGAAACCATAGGTTTCCGTTTCCATCACCATTTATTTCAATGGGGACGGATCCGGTGCCAATGGTTTCCGTTTGTCTCAGTTGTGAAAGGTTTCTGTCCTTTTGATGGAATGAATAGTGCAGTCGACTAAGCTATTGATTCCGTCAAAACGACGGCACCCTTGCACTACTGAGACAAACGGAAACCATTGGCACCGGATCCGTCCCCATTGAAATCAATGGTGATGGAAATGGAAACCTATGGTTTCCATTTGTGTGTGTCAGGGCTCTGTTCCGACGGAAAGCTCAGATAGAGCATCAGAACGGAGCCCTAGCGCAGATGTGAACGAAGCCTTAGGTTGACCTATACTTGAGATCTGTGAATTTTTGTTTAAATAATTTCTTACTATGACTTTAATAGGTTCCGTAGAGTTTCCGTCGGAGTGTATGTGGTTTTAGTGGAAACAATTCAGCATGCGGCGCTATTGTTTCCGGTATTTTTGCCCAGATCTGCGACAGAGGCCCCTAACAGAGCCTCCAATGTACATGGAAACAGGCCCTAAGCATGTCTTCCATTGATTATCCAAAATATGGATTTGCTACAAATCTTAAGCCTGGAAAATTGATTCCAGTATCTTTATTTACCAATATGTATGAGATGGCAGAAAGGTATTGTAATGCACATTGGGGCACAGTCACAAAAAGTTTTATCTTTTTAAACAGTTTTTTGTTTTCAGTAAGTTGCCAAATTTGCATGTGATAAGCACCAAATGTACAAAAATTCTCCAAATAAGTTCAGAAAATTTTGTTTCAAAATGTTCACAAATCTGATTGTGCATCAGATTATTAAAGGAAATGTAAAATTGTAAAACACTTTATAAATTGCTTCTGAATAAAATGCTCTGCCGCTCCCTTTCTTTATTTTGTATACAAGTCAATATTAAAAATAAAAAAATGCAGAATCAAGTAAACTTGTAAAGAGTAGTCTATCAAGATAGAGGACTTTGGTTTTGGGTCAAGGACTTGTAACAGGTATTCTCAATCATTAGCTGGTCTTGAGTCAATGAGTGACTAAATAAAATCATTCACGTTGCTGCAGTCTAAAGCCACCCCTGGGTGCTTACTTACCTGGCAGACAGCAGCCCCAGGCTCAGGACTGGACACTTCTGAAGTGGAGGTGCTATACGGACTGTGCCAGCACCAGCTGCAATCACAAGATGAAGGGACACTACTTAGTTTATTAAGTCACTGCGCTGGGGA
This sequence comes from Rhinoderma darwinii, assembly GCF_050947455.1. NCBI lineage: Eukaryota > Metazoa > Chordata > Amphibia > Anura > Rhinodermatidae > Rhinoderma > Rhinoderma darwinii. The sequence continues at coordinate 521,427,620 of NC_134687.1, read as the reverse complement.
AGTGGGTTTAAAAAAAAAATATCTCTCTGTGTGAGAATTCCAGTACTGAGCAGCCTGCCTGTCTCTTCAGTTTAGACACTTGTGACCTGCAATACATCAAAAAGACAAGCGCCACATGGTGCAGAAATCCCAAATACAATGGTGGAACTAGACACAGGTGTAAGTGTAACCCCCACCTGGCATAGTTGTGTAGTATTCTGGCACAACACTGATTAAGCGCAAAGGATTGGTGTAGTTGCTGCTGCTTCCTATCCAGTGGGACATCAGAACACCACCGCGTCAGTTATCATTAAAAGAGGAGAAAAATTTGGAAGTCAAAAAGCGCTACTTCATCAAAATAAACGGTCATGAAACTTGCAGGTAATTATTCAACCTTTAATGGTGTGACGCGTTTCGACACCAGACCGGTGTCTTCATCAGGCATTATACACGTATAAAGTCTGATGAAGTGTCAAAATGCAAAGTGAATTATTACCAGCAAGTTTCATGACCGTTTATTTTGATGAAGTAGCACTTTTTGACTTCCGAAATTTTCTTCTCTTCAGTTGAATGATTTACAGCAGTGGGCCAAGAGCCTGGGCTGGAACTTAACATTTATGATGGAGGTGGGACTATATCTGAAACCATGCTTCCTTAAAGAGGCTCTTACACCAGTTTATAACTGCCCTATCTCCTACCTAATCTAATAGGCGCTTTAATGTAGATAACTACTGTTTTTATTTTCATCTGTTCAGTCTTCCGTCGCTCCGGTGAAGGACTCGCGGGATGAAGTGATGTCACAGCATGATCTCGTGAGATCATGCTGTGCTGTGGATCAAGCTGGGCTGGAATGAAGAGAAGTGTATGACGCTGATTGGTCAGCATCATACACTTTTCTTTACAACGCCCACTTAGTGAAAAGTAAAAAAAGACGCCAAGTTGGGCATTAAGAACAAATTTGCATAAATCTTAAAATGTTCATAACTTGGTCAAAAATAAACGTTGGTTTTTAAAAAAAAAAACAAAAAAAACAACCCAGTAGTTATCTACATTAAAGTGCCTATTAGATTAGGTAGGAGATAGGGCAGTTATAAACTGGTGACAGAGCCTCTTTAAGGCAGTGCCAGAAAGGGAGGAACATTACATTAGGTAATATGATGCCAATTTGACAGGGTATGATGGGGCATGACCACTTGGCCCAGTTTACCGGAGCCCATGGGCCATATAGTCTCTGCGTGATCTGCCTCGTTTGAAGGTATGCTACTGAGCTCCCAGGAAAATGAGACCCTTTTGTTATTTTGCTTAGTATGCATTTTACAATGCCCTGAATCGGAAGCAAAATAAACAGTCAGAAAGCTACTAAAACAATACCAATGCCTACTATTTTTAGTTTAATTTAAAATGCTGTTTTTATGTTCTTATTTTAACTGGAGTTTGGTGGGATCTGACAGCATGAAACTTGTGATTTTGTAAAAAAAAAAAAAAAGGAACTAAATATTTTGTATTGATGATGCCAGGCAGCCCATTACATGACAACCCTGTTATCCCTCAGGTATCCCACTGACACACAGGTGCATTCTGGAAAGAGAAGATTACACAGAAACACTGGTTACTCTAAATTCAATGCATCATTTATATCTCTCTAAAAATGCTACCTTTCCACCACAGTCACATAAGTGTATTTTATCATAGTTACACATGCAATGCCACATGTACTGGATAAATAAGTGTTAAGTCGGTTTACACTTTCACTTTTTATGTTGATAAAATGGAAACAGCTGTACTGAAAGTCAGTGAAATATCAATGCATCATGAACCTTAATCTTCCTTCTTGTAGGGGAATATCCAAGAGAACATATGCATGAAACACACCATTTGGGGAGACTACTGTAATTAAAAAAGGGCAAAGAGTTTTGTATGCATTCAGAGAGAAGTAGGAAACAGGACGTCTTATTTTGATTATTTTAAAGGGCTTGTCCAGGATTAAAAAAACATGGCTGCTTTCTTCCAGAAACATCACCGCACCAGTTCATGGGTTGTGTCTGATATTGCAGCTCAGCTCCATTGAAGCGAATGGGGCCGAGCAGCAATTCCACACGTAACCCATGAACAGGTGCTGTGCTGTTTCTTAACCCCTTAATGACCAGCCTATTTTGGACCTTAATGACCAAGCTATTTTTTACGTTTTTCAATCGTTGCATTCCAAGAGCTATAACCTTTTTATTTTTGCGTCGACATAGCTGTATAAGGTCTTGTTTTTTGCGGGACAAGTTGTATTTTTTAATAGCACCATTTTTAGGTACATATTATTTATTGATTAAATTTTATTAACTTTTTTTTGGGGGGGAATAGAAAAAAATCTGAAATTTCGCCACTCTTTTTTGCGTCCTAAATCTACGCCGTTTACCGTGTGGTATAAATAACACAATAACTTTATACAGCGGGTTGTTACAATTGCAACGATACCAAATTAGTATAGTTTTTGTATGTTTTACTACTTTTACACAGTTTTTTTTTCAAAATTATTTGTTTTTGTGTCTCCATATTTGAAGAGCCGTAACGTTTTTATTTTTTTGCCGATGCGGTTGTATGAGGGCTTTTTTTTTGCGGGAAGACTTGTAGTTTTTACTGGTACCATTTTGGAGTAGATGCGACTTTTTGATCACTTTTTATCACATTTTTTTAAAGTCAGTATTCACAGAAAACAGCAATTTTTCCATAGTTTTTTATAATTTTTTTGTGACGACATATGGGGTATTGCCTTACTCGGGAGAAATTGCTTTACAAATGTTGGGGTTCTTTTTTTCCTTTATTTGTTGAGAAAATAAAAATTCTTATTGAAGATTTTTTTTATTTTCGCTACCCAATTCTAATAAAATCTATGAAACACTTGTGGGGTCAAAATGCTTACTACACCCCTAGATGAATTCCTCAAAGGGTGTAGTTTCGTAAATGGTGTCACTTTTGGGTAGCTTCCACTGTACTGGTGGCATAGGGGCTTTGCAAATGCGACATGGTGCCAAGACACCAATCCAGCAAAATCTGTACTCCAAAAGCCAAATGGTGCTCCTTCTCTTCTGAGCCATGCTGTGTGCCCAAACAGCAGTTTATGCCCACATATGGGGTATTTCTGCACTCCAGAGAAGTTGCTTTACAAATCTTAGGGGGCTTTTTCCTCTTTATTCCTTGTGGACATTGTTGTTTTTTTTTTTTGCTAAACCTACATCTTATTGGAAAAAAAATAAAATTTTTCATTTTCACATCCAAATTCAAATAAATTCTATGAAACACTTGTGGGAATAAAATGCTCATTACACCCCTAGATGAATTCCTTGTTGGTGTAATTTCCAAAATAGGGTCTTTTTGGGGGGTTTCAACTGTTTTTGCCCCACAAGACCTCTTCAAATCTGACATGGTGCCTAAAATCTATTTTAATAAAAGGAATATCCTCTAGCGGCTCCTTTGCTTCTAAAGCCTGTTTTTCAGTGCATTAACACACTAGGGCCACATGTAGGATATTTCTAAAAACTTGAGGAACTGGGCAATAAATATTGAGTTGCGTTTCCCTTCTGTGTTGGAGAAAAAAATGTTTACATTTGTAAATTTCACCTCTACTTTGCTTTAATTTTTGTGAAACACCTAAAGGGTTAAGAAGTTTTCTAAATGCTGTTTTGAATACTTTGAGAGGTGCAATTTTTTAAAATGGGGAGACTTAAGGGGTTTTGTATTGTATAGGCCCCTCAAAGCCACTTTACAACTGAACTGGTCCCTGTAAAAATAGCCTTTTGAAATTTTCTTGAAAATGTGGGAAATTTCTGCTGAAGTTGTAAGCCTTGTAACGTCCTAGAAAAATAAAAGGATGTTCAAAAAACAATGCCAACATAAATCAGACATATGGGAAATGTTAATTAGCAACTATTTTGTGTGGTATTACTATCTGTCTTACAAGCTGATACATAAAAATTTAGAAAAATGCTAATTTTTGTAATTTTCGGCTACATTTTGGTGTTTTTCCACAATTAAATACTGAATGTATCAACCAAATTTGACCACTAACTTAAAGTACAATGTGTCATGAGAAAACAAACTCAGAATCGCTTGGATAGGTAAAAGCATTCGAAAGTTATTACCACATAAAGTGACACATGTCAGTTTTGAAAAATAAGGCTCTGTCAGGAAGGTCAAAAGTTGGCTTCAGCGGGAAAGGGAGAGGGTTAGGGCATGGCCACACGTGGCGGATTTCCTCCGCAACTGTCCGCATCAATGCCGCACAGAATCTGCGTTGCAGATTCTGCTGCGGATCTGCCCAAAATGTGCAGTAAATTGATGCGGACTAGCTGCTGCGGACTGCGGTAAAAGTACTTCCCTTCTCCCTATCAGTGCAGGATAGAGAGAAGGGACAGTACTTTCCCTTGTGAAAGTCAAAGAAATTCATACTTACCGGCCGTTGTCTTGGTGACGCGTCCCTCCTTCGGCATCCAGCCCGACCTCCCTGGATGACGCGGCAGTCCATGTGACCGCTGCAGCCTGTTATTGGCCTGTGATTGGCTGCAGCCGTCACTTAGACTGAAACGTCATCCTGGCAGGCCGGACTGGAGACAGAAGCAGGGAGTTCTCGGTAAGTATGAACTTCAATTTTTTTTACAGGTAGCTGTATATTGGGATCGGTAGTCACTGTCCCGGGTGCAGAAACAGTTACTGCCGATCGCTTAACTCTTTCAGCACCCTGGACAGTGACTATTTACTGACGTCTCCTAGCAACGCTCCCGTCATTACGGGAGCCCCATTGACTTCCTCAGTCTGGCTGTAGACCTAGAAATACATAGGTCCAGCCAGAATGAAGAAATGTCAAGTTAAAAAAGCAAGACGCATCCACAGCACACATAACATGTGCATGACAGCTGCGGACTTCATTGCGGAAATTAGAATCTCCATTGAAGTCAATGGAGAAATTCCGCCATGAGTCCGCCACTGCTCCGCAACAGACAGAGCATGCTGCGGACACCAAATTCCGCTCCGCAGCCTATGCTCCGCAGCGGAATTTTACGCATCGTCTAAACGAACACTGCTAAATTAAAGTGGAAGTCAATGGACAAACGGCTCCGCTGCGGATTAACGCTGCGGAGTGTCCGCAGCGGAATTTAAGTGAAATTCCGCCACGTGTGAACCCAGCCTAAAAGAAGATCTGACATATATTTATGCTGACCTGTCTGAGAGCATCATAAAAAAGTGACAGACACTCTGATTTTAGCGGTCTACCACTCATTAGGTAAATCTCCACAGCTACTGATAATTTAGTAGTTATATTTGTGCCTTTCAGCCAGCGCTGCAAACTTTAGTCCAAGTTTATTTATACACTGCCCATCATTAAAATTGCAACACAAGAAGGACAAGCCGTAAGGTTATGCAAATCGAAGAACTAGCAGGTGTCACTAAGGTCTGTAAATTATAACATTTTCAAGCACCTAGCTCCAATCTGTGGCATGTGGGGTGGGGGGGGGGGGCATAAAAGCCAAATTTAAAAAAAAGTTTTCTTTAGCCACATGAAACCTCAAAAATTGGATAAAGTGGTGTGGGATGATTCTACGTTGCCTCCTGGTTGTCAACGTGCCAGTTTTCGCCAGTTGTTACAAACTGAGAGGGACAGAATCCTTGAACTGAGAGACCTTGGTTTATCACTCCGGCAGATCGCACCAAGGCTGAGATATCTGCACTGTTCATTGTGTGTCCCGGAGGTTGGGAGAACAACAACGAACAGGAATGACAGCAGGAAGTGTGCAGTGGCGAAACTCTGCACGGAGGGAACGTCTGATTGTAAGAAACTGCTGGCTTGACAAACGGCAGGGCTCAGAATGGCAGGAGCACTATTTGGCATGTCGATTTTGCTCGTTTGGCTTCTGGGCACCATGTCGCATTTGCAGAGCATCTGAGGTACCATTACAGGGGAAACCACTTAAAAGTGACCCCATTTTGGAATCTAGACCCCTTCAGGAATTCATTGTAGTTTTCATGGGGTGCATGCAACTCTTTGATAATTTTTTATCCTATTTTTTTAAGAGGTGTGGTGACTAAAAAACAGCAATTCTACTACTGTTTTTTCGTCAATTTTTTTGACAGTCTTCACCGTGCGCTATAAATGACATATAAACTTTATTTTGTGGGGCGATACGATTACGACGATACCATATGTTTATAGTTTTTTTTATGTTTTATGGCGTTTGCACAATAAAATACTTTTTATAAAAAATTATTTACTTATTGTGTTGCCTTATTCTAAGAGCCATAACTTTTTTATTTTTTCATCAAGGAATCTGTGTGAGGACCTTTTTTTTGCATAACGAACTGTAGTTTCGATCAGTATAATTTTTGGGTACATGCGACTTTTTGATCTCTTTATTAAAATTTTGGGGACGTGAAATGACCAAAAAAATTGTTATCTGTATGGTTTATTATAATTTTCTTTTATGGTGTTCCCCGTGCGGGATAAGTAACTAAATAATTTTGTAGTTCAGGCCGTTACGGATGCAGCGATACCAATTATGTATAGTTTATTTATTTATTTTTTTAATAATAAAGGACTGATAAGGGGAAAAGGGGGATTATTACTTTTAAACTTTTATTTTTTTATTTTTAAACAACTTTTTTTAACTTTTTTATTTAATCCCACTAGGGGACATGAGGGCAGGAGGCCCTGATCGAAAATCTAATTCACTGCAGTACATGCGTAGTGCAGTGTATTAGAGCTGTCAGCTACTCGCTGGCAGCAAGCATAGTGGGTCCTGACTTTGTATAGATGGCTTCCATAGATGGCATAACCGGAGGCCATTGTTAGGCCTCCGGTTGCCATAGCAACCATCGACGCCTGCTATCATGTAGTGGGCCGACGATGGTGGTTTAACCCCTAAGAAGCCACGATTGCTATTAAACACGGCTTCTAAGGGGTTAATCAGCGGGGACACCGCGATCGGTCCCCACTGAAGGAGCTGCGGCAACTCCTGTAGAGACAGAAGTTGTCACAGCTCCTGTATGTGCCGGGGGCACGGCTGAAATGGCCGCTCCTCCCGTGACGTACTATTAGGTCATGGAGCACGAACGATGCACTTACCATGACCTAATAATACGTCCAGGAGTGGGAAGTGGTTAATAACCTCAATAAAAGCATGACCACGAGTGTAAGTGCGTGTATTTCTGCACGTGGCGCTCATACTCGATACTGAATAACATATCATTAACATGTCTATCGATCCTGTGATTTCCACAATTCCAAAACTTTTTCTTTTTAGTGTTGCAATTTCAATGTTGAGGAGTATATATATATTCATGCTGCCGCACCCTCTATGCACAATAATAGAGAGAAAAGTGTCAGCTGGAGGATGGGGGAGGTGGGGGCAGCATGAATATATGAATATAGTTATCCTCAAAAGCTTGCAGCTCTGGATGCGCGGCACAAGTACTGTATAATTTTTAAATTCTCATAAACGTCGGCCCATTACCTAATAAGTGACAGACCGCTGAAAACAGTGAGTCTGTCACTTCTTTATGCTGCCTTCAGACAGGGCAGCATAAATATATGCAGCTTCAAATAATATGCCCTTTTCTGATCACACATTCCATGTAAAAGAAAATCTGCACATGGATAATAATTTTATGAGACCAAAACATAAATGAAAAAAGATATTAACAATATTCATCTCCCATTGACTTCACAGCCAGGATATCTTATTTCTTTCTGGCCAAAGCCATTTATTGTAGTACAAAGCAGCAGCAGATAGTATTCCTTGTAATAGGAAGTAATCCTGCAGCAGAAATCTGCTAAAATAGCCCTCTTGGAAAGAATCCCAGCTTTTATCCGTCTCACAGCAAGAAAAGCACTGCAGTGACCAACAAATTACCAATAAGAATCATGCAGAACTAATAATGACGTTCTTAAAATGATCTGCAACTTGTTTGGATTGTTGTTTTTTTTTACTGAATTGCTTGCAGCAAAGCCCTAATAAAGTGTTAATGAAGCCATCATTTACTACCATTGTTACCAAAGTTAAAAATATTTTTTCTGAGCTTTTATGTTAATGGCCTATCCTTAGGTCATCAATATCAGGTCAGTGGCTCCATCTCCTGACACCCCAACCATTCAGTTCTTTGCAGTTCAGTCCCATTAAAATGAATGAGTGAGCTGCAGTACCATGCACAGCCACTCCCGAATCAACAGCGCTATGCCTGGTAAGCAATAAAGAGACCACAGTGCTCTCAGGAGCTCCGCGGACCCTTCATTCAGTTGATCGGTGTGGTTGCCTGGAGTGGGACACCCACCAATTTGATATTGATGGCACTGATGTTGGAGGAGAAGGATCTGGCTTGCAATTGTCATTCCAATTCATGTTAGGGTATGTTCACACGGCCTATTTACGGACGTAAATCGGGCGTTTTTGCCCCGAATTACGCCCGAAAATAGCGCCGAAAATAGCGCTGACAAACATCTGCCCATTGAAAGCAATGGGCAGACGTTTGTCTGTTCACACGAGGCGTATATTTACGCGCCGCTGTCAAATGACGGCGCGTAAATAGACGCCCGCGTAGAAGAAGTGACCTGTCACTTCTTTGGCCGTAATTGGAGCCGCTATTCATTGACTCCAATGAATAGCAGCGCTAATTACGGCCGTAATTGACGCGGCGTTCAAGCGCCTGCACATGCCGGTACGGCTGAAATTACGGGGATGTTTTCAGGCTGAAACATCCCCGTAATTTCAGCCGTTACGGACGCCCTCGTGTGAACATACCCTTAAAGTTGTTCAATGAGGTGCAGAAAACTTGATTCCCTTCATTCCAAACTCATCAAACCATGTCTTTATGGGCCTCACTTTGAGCACAGAGGCACAGTCATGCTAGAACACGAAAAGGTATTTCCCATACTTTTGCCATAAACTTGGAAGCATACAAATGCCTTAAATTTCTTTGTATGCCGTAGCATTAACATTACCCTACACTGCAAATAGGGGCCTAAATCCTAAAAAACGTCCCCAGACCATTATCCCTCCCCCACCAAATGTTACAGTAGACACTATGCATTCTGGTAGGTAGTCTTCTTTTGGCATCTGCCAAACCTAGATTCATCCATTAGACTGTCAGATAGTGAAACATGATTCATCACTCCTCAGAAAATGTTCCCACTGCTCCAGAGTCCAGTTGTGACATGCTTTACACCTCTCCAGCCAACGCTTGGCATGACATATGGTGATCTTAGGCTTGTGTACCACTGTTCGACCATGAAAACCAATTTCATGAAGCTCCCAAAGCATAATATTTGTGCTGATGTCCCTTCCAGAAACAGTTTTGAACTCTGTAGTTGGTGATGCAACAGGGAATAGGCAATTTTCTCAACACGCTTCAGCACTTGGCGGCACTACTCTGTTAGTTTACGTGGTCTACCGCTTCATGGCTGGGCTCTTATTACACCTAGACACTTCCACACGCGTAAAAATACAGCCTCGTCAAAAGAAGTGCAGGACGCTTCTTTCAGACGTAATTTGAGCCGTTCTTCATTGAACTCAATGAAGCACAGGGTATGTGCACACGATAGCAGGCATTTACATCTGAAAAGACAGACTTTTTTCAGGAGAAAACAGCTGCCTCGTTTCAGACGTAAATGCTCCTCTTCGAATTTTGCGAGGCTTCTCTGACAGCCGTAAATTTTGAGCTGTGCTTCATTGAGTTCAATGAAGAACGGCTCAAATTACGTCTGAAAGAAGTGTCCTGCACTTCTTTTGACGAGGCTGTATTTTTACGCGTCGTCGTTTGACAGCTGTCAAACGACGACGCGCAAATGACAGGTTGTCTGCACAGTATGTCGGCAAACCCATTCAAATGAACGGGCAGATGTTTGCCGACGTATTGTAGCCCTATTTTCAGACGTAAAACGAGGCATAATACGCCTCGTTTACGTCTGAAAATAGGTCGTGTGAACCCAGCCTAAGTGAGATTAAGGAGAGAAAGGGTATGTGCACACACACTAATTACATCCGTAATTGACGGACATATTTTGGCCGCAAGTACCGGACCGAACTCAGTGCAGGGAGCCGGGCTCCTAGTATCATACTTATGTACGACGCTAGGAGTCCCTGCCTCGCTGCAGGACAACTGTCCCGTACTGTAATCATGTTTTCAGTACGGGACAGTAGTTCCACGGAGAGGCAGGGACTCCTAGCATCGTACATAAGTATGATGCTAGGAGCCCGGCTCCCTGCACTGTGTTCGGTCCGGTACTTGCGGCCGAAATACGTCCGTCAATTACGGACGTAATTAGTGTGTGTGCACATACCCTAAGGGAGAAAAATGGAGAGGTGGCTGTGCATGTGGGGGCATTCTCCATTTTATTCTATGGAGGATATGGAAAGAGCATAAAATCAGATTATAGGAAATGAGAGACATGAGACCACCATTGTGGGTTGGAGCTACTGCAATACAAAATGTACTAGACATATTGTACGTATGTTTTTTTGTGAATTTGTCAATTCAGCTCTGTACACTGCCATGTTCAGTACTGCTACATCTGTACATCAGAACAATAAAATATTGGTTTACAAAATATATGAAAATAAAACTCTCCTTACTGATCTGACCCAAGGGAGATATTTCAGTTGGAATAGATACTCCTTAAAAATGACTGCATACAGCTGCTAGTAAGACCTATTGACTGAATGTAATGCAAAACAATTATTTGTACTTGGCATGACTGCTTTACAACTCATTAATATGTATACTTTTGTATATCGCCATTGTGTTTTATTTGCTTTTGTTTCTGCATTGTATATTTAGCCAAAACATTTTGCCATTATCCTAGCTGAAACAGCATGTGCCCTAAGAAAATGATCAAAGCAGAACCACAATAACATGAGCAGCCCTCAAAGGCAAAAATATCAATAGAATCTATAAAAATGACAATGTTAAAAGTCGCATAACATCAGCTATTTTATTTCTATGCTGATGCGTAGCTTCTACTCTCTTCTTTATTAAGATTTATCCCCCGAGATAGTTTGTATTGATCATGATATGCAGAATTTTGTTTGATCTTGAACACATACATCAATAGTGTTTCTGATTTAATACATTAACATGTAGATGTTTACTTGCTTTAAGATCTGTCCTTTCTACATATATTTAACACAAAATAGAAGAAATTATAATATGGCTTAAAGTGACACTGAGCATTTGGCAATCATTGGGGGAAGGGGAGTAGGGTCAGATACCTGAGGCAACCATACGATCCCCGAAGTCACTCCTGTATTAAATATAGTGATCATCATTGTGTAGGATTATTCTGTTCTATATTAGACATGTTTTTTTTAATGTCCACATTGATTTCATAGTATATTCATCAGTGAAGCTGTATTCAAATTGCATTTAGGGCATCTGTTCGGTGAATACGTTAGGAATTACTTCTAATTTATACCTCCCATGGATGCCTCTGACCACCATTATAAATAAAAAGTATACCGCACCTGCACTTTCTTATACAGGTGTAATGCTGTATGCTATCTTTTAGCACTTGTCAGGCACACAGGGGTCTATACATAAGTTCGGTGTATGTACGCAGTGTGAATTGGCCCCTATAAGTGATTTCAGATGACATGTTTTCTGAACAACTTGTCATTCGTGGTTGGTCTGTAAAAGCTGTCGTTTTGTCCAACAATGCTATAAGTTAAAATAACAAATCGCCAATCAATCTCTACCTTGATCAGTGGCCTGGTTCTAGGCTAATATTTACATGTCATTTCACATGAACAACTTTCTAATGAATGCACTGAACAACGACCGGGAAAATTCAACCTGGCAGAACAACTTTTCCACAGATATCTGCCTTCGGTCAGTGTTTGACAGGCTTATTTGTGTCATGAAAAGCTTCAGATATTCGGCAGAAAATGGTCTCAATCCGCCTTTTCTGCCTTCCAAGATCTGTAATGTATGGCCAGATTTAGCCGTCTTTCCATCAGCACAGTCTGCTATATTTTACCCAGTAAAAAATGGAAACCTGAGGGATCTTATTACAGTCAGTGAGATCCATTTAAAATACATCTCTCATGAATCTGTGAAAAACTGACGATATGACGCAGATGTAAATCTAAGTTGTGAGATCCATCATGATCAGTTATCATTGAGATGTGTTATCAATGGGTAACTGATTAAAAAAAACGTATGCAAACTGATACTAATTTATCATCAGATTTTCGGTCAGCTTAGATGAGTTGCAGAGCAAAGAAAGATTTTGTAAAAAATGAAACACAAGTATGATCCTAGGCTAAAGCTGGCCATACATATGATATAAGTCAGCCAAAATAGCTGATTTTGATAATTTCGGCCAACCATCGCTTGAAAATTATACATGAACAATTGTTCCTGATGGCCAAAGGCAAACTACTGTTTGGCAAAAATTTGATAATTATAATCTTACAATAGGGAGGTTCTTAGCGCACATTTTGATAAAATTGTGTGAGCCCACCATGTCTTGACAAGTGGGCTCACAGAATTTGATCAAAATGTGCGCTAAGACCCTCACTATTGTAAATAGATTCAGCAGCAATGCTTATTTATTTATTTATAGTGTTTATGTGGCATTAGTGTTCGCAGAGTGCGGTCGCCATTTTTGGATATTGTGTTAATTTGCAGTCTTAGGCTTGCTTTCACCTGTATACACGTTTTGTTTCATTTTTGTTGGAATGTGCTGATCAAAGTTTGTTGTCTCTTATGTATGTCAGCTAAAAGTATACTTATATGGGATGATGGGACGATTTCAGTTGATCATTTGCCCCATTGCACAAGTATACTCTGTTAGTTTACTTTTTTTTTTTTGCAAAATATATCCCTAATCTGGTAGTTTAGTCTGGTATGTGTATGGTCGGATGGTTAAATTATTTTAGTTGATACTAATATTATGTGTATGGCCAATATAAGGCCGGTTGCAATACCCAAACCGCCTGTGGTCCTATAAGAACTGAACCTAAATAACCATCACAGCGTTATGGCTTCTATATGCAAAAGCCATGACGCTAGTGTGAGCAGAACCTAAGAAAATGTTCATGAATAGTAAACCTTTACTTTAATATTGGTTACATCAGTAAATTAAGACAATAATTTACCAGGCAAATACCTTTTGTTTATTTCTTCTACTAAAGCCGAGGGTATAACAAGTTAACTATGGGGGCCTATAGCAAAACTTGGAATAGGACCCCGCTCTGTCAGGACATAAAAGGCTAAGGCTAGGTTCAAGTCACGTTTGGGGGGAACATTTGTTGTATTTGCCGGGAAAATCCCCTGAAGTATATGGTCTAACATGCCCATAGTCTTTTATTATCCAGATGCATGCCAAAAAAAGCTGCTTTGCCTACTGCCCATGATAAAAACCTACAGACCCTATGATTGTTATGACCTTTTTACTTCACTTATTGCTTTTTGTTCTCATTCTTCTCATTGTCTTTGTTGCTTCTTGGTATAAACACCTTTTTTTGTTTCTTCATACGGCTAAAACAAATATCTGACATCTATTCATTTCATTCTCCCTGTTTATTTATTTCCATTCATTCATTTTAATGAATTGAGGTAATAAAGAGAAGTTCAGCTTTTCCCTGGCTGGAAATGCAGCAAATAGATGGATGACTGTACTACGCATAATATGTAGATTTCCATAACACTTAACTTGCATCTTGTGATCTGTTTGGGGGAAAAAATCATGTACAATTCCCATGTCGTCTTGTTTTTAATATTATTTAGTATGCATCTAATTACCTCAATTTGTGTCAGTTCTGTGTTCCACCTGGAATACCACATCGGACTAATGAGATATTCCGACACACACATCTTATTAACATCTGCTCTGTAATTTGCTTCAGATTTGGTGGGATCCTTAAATCTTCCAGTAATGTTTCTCAAAGGAACTGACATCTAAAAGCTAAAGGGAAATTTCTTTCTTTTTCTTATTCATGTGCACAGTTCCACATGGCAAATACCGTTATGATGCAGTTTTCCTTGTGCTTCACTTTAGCTTCTCGTGATAAATCAGGACCTAGTTTTCAGTGGTTTAATCTTGGCATTTAACAGATGATGAAGAAAGCTTAAAAGATAAAGACAAAAATAACTAGAGGCCCTTTTACACTTGGCCGATGCAGCGAGTGCCGATCAACGACACATTGTTGATCGGCGCTCGCTTGCTCCTGTCACACGGAGCTATGGATGGGGACGAGCGGTAATTTCTCTGATCGCTTGTCCCCATACATTATCATGTCGGCAGCGCGTCTCACTGTTTACACAGGGAGATGTGCTGCCGACAACGATAATCTTTTACTTTTTTTAAAACTATATGACCAGCAGATGATCGAGTGTTTGCTCATTCATCTGCTGATCGCTGCCGTTTTTACAGATAATCGTCCTGTGTAAAAGCCCCTTTAGACAAGATATAATATCAATGTGAGTTACAACAAGGTAATATGTTCAAATGTGTTTGTACTATAAATTTCCCTATAATCTTATTTATTAGACCTAAATGCTGTTATACTGGTTTATTTTAAACCAAATGAAATATCCATGAGCCTTGGATGCAAAGTCAGACTAGACAAAAATTACCTTTCCCACCATGTGAATACATTATAACTACCTGAAGATTGTTATTTGCCTTCTTCTGGATCAACCCAGGAAGAATTGTTATTTATTTTTTTTCACCCTTTCTCAAATTTATATAAGCATGGCCTTTGTTTGCACCTTGACGTGATATAATGAGCTTCAATTTTGTAAACTAGAGATCTGGATTCTAAATTGGTTGCTGTGAACAATATCTCCTGTCTTAAATGAGGCCAGATATGGTAATGGAATACAAAGGTAGGCCTGTGTAATCTATACAAAAATAACTGCATGAACAAATAATATGCATGTATTAGGAATGCATTCTGTCACGTAGGGTTCGTGGACCCACTAGGCCGTACCGTCTTGGCGGTATGGCAGCTGGCCAACAGGGCGCAGGTAACAGACTATAGTTCGTATAGGGTACCTGTGGCAGCTCGGACAGTAGCAAGGCAGGCTTGGCTGGGACTAGGCAGCGGGTAGACGTCAGGCATGGAGTAGCAGGACAGGCGTGGAATACAGCACAGCAAGGCACTTGACCAGGATAGCATGGGATACAGGAAACAGGAAACACTGGGAATTGGAAAACACTGGGAGATCATTTGCATAGACAAACTAGGATACGACAAACAACGCTCAGCCATCGAAGCAAGGGGCTGGGCCCCTCTTATAGTCCAGGGCACTCATGGGCTGATTAAACATGAAAGTCCAGTGCGTGCGCTGCCCCTTTAAGAGCGGGCACCAGCGTGCGTGCACACCCTACGGGACCTGGCCGAGGTGAGTGGAAGTGAGCGCTGGCGTCTCCTGAGGAGGAGACTGGGGCCAGCGCTCGCAGATCCATGGCTGCGGCTGTCAGGAGGAGAGTGAACCTGATGGCCCGCAGCCACGGACATGACACATTCAGTGATGTGAAATGACAATTCATAAAGTCAAGCTCTTCTTTTTGTGAGAGTAAACATAGGAACTTCTTCAACAATGAATGCGGACATTTCTGGTTCGTGAGCACCATCGCCTTTCCCCATATTAGTGTGCAGAAGCCATACATGTAAATTCTCAAAGTAACACTCCAGGCAAAACTACATTGTGTTATGCGTAGAGCAGGACCCGAGGGTGCAGTACATGATGCAAGGATTCTCTCTATGTTGTTCTTTGAATTAATGTGTCATGTACCTCCGCCTCTGCACCCTGCACTAAGTTTTACCTTAAGGCATTAGGCCTTATTCACACAAGCGTATTTCATATCCGTGCTACACGCGTTAAAACAACGGACGTCACACAGACTTTTGCAATTCAATGGGGCCATTCAGACATTCCGCTGCATGAAACTCACTGCATGTCCCCTACTTGTGCGTTTTTGCGCATCATGCACCGGTGCATGAAAATCACCGACCGCACACGGACGCAAATCTGTGTGCTGTCCGTGATTCACGCAACAGTTGCTAAAGAAATTATGAGAAAAAGAAAAACACCTCCTTCAGTTTTTTTGCAGACGTAAAAAACGCAAGAAAAACGCTGCATTTTTACGTGCACAAAACAGACACGTTCGTGTGAATAAGGCCTAATTCACACAAATGTGTCCATTTTGTGCTCGTAATAAACGCAGCTTTTTTCCTGCGTTGCAGTTCCGTGTGACATCCGTGTAATGCGCGTGTCTGCATTTTTCACGCACGTATGTCATGTGTTTTTTACGTCAGCAAAAAAACCTGAAGGCGGTGTATTGGAGTCCCAACCATTTAAAAACCCTTCCTAGAACGACACATGTTCTCATGCTTTTCCTGCTTGGTAAAAGTTTGTGAGCTTACTGCATTTGTTCTTGTTTGCTTTTTTTGGACGCAAAACATGCCTTATAAATCGTTGGACCGTGTGATGTTAGCGTGGCTGATTTCATGTTGATTTGGAGAGCGCCATCAGATGGTTGAGGAGGAACCGCGGGGAGAAGAAGGAGGCTTTGGGTTCATCCTCTTGTGTCCCACCGCAACTCAAAAGGTCACTTCCATACCCTGTATGAGGACCTGCGCCATCACCCTGAGAAATTTCACTAATTTTGCCGCATGTCTGTGCCCACCTTTGATCTGCTGCTTGAGCAGATTCGTACAGGTATCACCTACCAGGACACAAACATGCGGCGCAGCATTTCCCCTGAGGAGCGACTCTTTGTCACCTTGAGGTATTTTTAGTTCATCTTTATTTTAAATCAGAATTTATTGTGTCATTATTTACCTGCATAACATGTTCCCTTTGTTTTGTGGTGTTTTTTTTTCCTTTCAGGGTCGGATTTACACGAGCGTGTGCGTTTTGCACACGCAAAAAACGCGGTGTTTTGCGTGCACAAAAGGCACTTAACAGCTCCGTGTGTCATCACATAGGATGTGTGGCTGCGCGAAAATCACGCAGCCGCCATCATTATGACACTCTGTTTGGATGTTTGTAAACAGAAAAGAACGTGGTGCTTTTCTGTTTGCAAACATACTTTTGACTGCTGTTGCACGAATCACGCGCGTCCCATGGAGGTGCTTACGTGTGGTGCGCGTGATTTTCACACACTCATTGACTTCAATAGGTGCGGGATGCGCGAAAAACGCAGAAATGTAGGACCTGTCGTGAGTTTTACGCAGCGGACTCACGCTGCGCAAAAATCACTGACAGTCTGCACTGCCCCATAGACTAGCATAGGTGCGTGCGACGCGCATGAAAAACACGCGCGTTGCATGGACGTATTACACGTTCGTGTAAATCCGCCCTCATACAGATTTCTTGCAACTGGAAATACACCGCGTTCCAAATTATTATGCAAATGTTATTTTTCGCTGATTTTCCTAAATAGTCGATGTAAATGACAGTCAGTATAATCTTCAAGACATCAACCGTTGGAGTATAATGCAAATTTTATTGAACAAATCTCCTAATGATAACAGGTTTTTTTTTTAAGTAAAAAACTCAAAATGCACTGTTTCAAATTATTATGCACAACAGAGATCAAAACATTTTAAAGGTTGTAAAGAGAACTAAAAGGGTAATTTGTTGAATTTGCAGCATCAGGAGGTAATATTTACAGAAATCAAAAGCTCTTTCAATCAAAAAAAACTTAACAGGCCAAGATACATGTTAACATAAGACCCCTTCTTTGATATCACCTTCACAATTCTTGCATCCATTGAATTTGTGAGTATTTGGACAGTTTCTGCTTGAATATCTTTGCAGGATGTCAGAATAGCCTCCCAGAGCTTCTGTTTTGATGTGAACTGCCTCCCACCCTCATAGATATTTTGCTTGAGGATGCTCCAAAGGTTCTCAATAGGGTTGAGGTCAGGGGAACATGGGGGCCACACCATGAGTTTCTCTCCTTTTATGCCCATAGCAGCCAATGACACAGAGGTATTCTTTGCAGCATGAGATGGTGCATTGTCATGCATGAAGATAATTTTGCTACGGAAGGCATGGTTCTTCTTTTTGTACCACGGAAGAAAGTAGTCAGTCATAAACTCTACGTACTTTGCAGAGGTCATTTTCACACTGTCAGCTCTCTCCCCATGATTCCAGCCCAAAACATGACTCCGCCACCTCCTTGCTGATATCGCAGCCTTGTTGGGACATGGTGGCTATTCACCACCCATCCACTACTTCATCCATCTGGACCATCCAGGGTTGCACGGCACTCATCAGTAAACAACACGGTTTGAAATCTAGTCTTTATGTATTTCTGAGCCCACTGCAACCATTTCTGCTTGTGAGCATTGTTTAGGGGTGGTCGAATAATAGCTTTATACACACTTGCAAACCTCTGGAGGATCCTACACCTTGAGGTTCGCGGGACTCCAGAGGCACCAGCGGCTTCAAATACCTGTTTGCTGCTTTGCAATGGGCATTTTAGCAGCTGCTCTCCTAATCCTATTAATTTGTCTGGCAGAAACCTTCCTCATTATGCCTTTATCTGATCGAACCCGTCTGTGCTCTGAATCAGCCACAAATCTTTTCACAGTACGATGATCTCGCCTAAGTTTTCTTGAAATATCCAATGTTTTCATACCTTGTCCAAGGTATTGCACTATTTCACGCTTTTCGGCATCAGAGAGATCCTTTTTCTTTCCTATATTGCTTGAAACCTGTGGCCTGCTTAATAATGTAGAACGTCCTTCTTAGGCTGGGTTCACACGACCTATTTTCAGGCGTAAACGAGGCATTTTACGCCTCGAATTACCTCCTGAAAACACGGCTCCAATATGTCGGCAAACATCTGCCCATTAATTTCAATGGGCTTTACGATGTACCGTGCCGAGGACCTGTCATTTTATGCGTCGCTGTCAAAAGACGGCGCGTAAAATTACAGCCTAGTCAAAAGAAGTGCAGGACACTTCTTGGGACGTTTTTGAAGCCGTTTTATCATAGACTCCAATGAAAACAGCTCCAAAAACGGCCGTAAAAAAACGCTGCGAAAACGCAGCGAAAAACGCGAGTTGCTCAAAAAACGTCTGAAAATCAGGGGCTGTTTTCCCTTGAAAACAGCTCCGTATTTTGAGTAGTTTTTGACTCTACATGTGCACATACCCTTAATTAGTTTTCCTTTGATTGGGCACACCTGACAAACTAATTATCACAGGTGTCTGAGATTGATTACAATGATCCAAAGAGCCCTGAGACACAATACCACCCATGAGTTTAACTGAAAAACTAATATTTAAATGTTTATGACACTTAAATCCAATGTGCATAATAATTTGGAACACGGTGTAGTTACCATTCCCTACATTTTGAGTTTTTTCTTGGTGTGTCCACCATTTCCCACAATGTCACATCTACCTGTCTAGTGATCTGGCAGAGGATAAAGGACACAGTGATTCTTCATTCCACGCCACAGCAGTGGATGTCGATTTCGAATGCATTTATGGATGTCACCCATTTTCCAAATTGTATTGGTGCACTAGACGGGACTAGACGTTTGTGTGGGACTTAATGACCGCAAGCGTGATCTCCATGTGCTGTGTGAGTAAGTGACACACAAACGTTACTGAAGTGTCGGGATTGTGAATAGACATCGCGTCCTGGCTGGAGGTGACATCTATTTACTCTCAAGACACTTCAGTAACGTTAATGTGTGAGTAAGTGACAGCACATCGTGATCTCGCAAGATCACTATGTGCTGAGTACATGAATGGAGAGAAGTGTATGACGCTGATTGGTCAAAGGCTAAAAAAACGCCCAGTTGTCTATTAAGAAAGTAATTAGCATAAATCTAAAATAGGCCATAACTTGGTAAAAATGTATCGTTTTTCTAAATAAAAACCACTGCTGTTATCTACATTCCAGCGCCGATCACATTATGTAGAAGATAGGGAACTTATAATGTGGTGACAGAGCCTCTTTAACTATTTTAAATTTCTATCTTACATCTTCTATTTTATAAGATTAAAGCCCAGCAAGGCCTGCATTACTTGTGATATCAATAATGACGAACACCAAGAGATTAACTAATACCTCATTTATGTTGTTTAACAATGTTTTGATTTTAAGAACCGCTAAAATAATTAAAGGCCATTATATATTAAAAACATTAATAACATGTGAAAAATAAGAAACACACTCATTTTTACAAACAAATTTTAACTTTATATTGTGTCTGTTTTATTTCATATCTAAAAAACACTTTATCAAAATAATGTTTGTAAACAAGCAAATATCAAACATCAACATAATGTGAGCCTAAAATAAAAAAGCAGACGTATAAATGTTTCTAAACTTGTTTCACACATTATATCATTTACAGGTCTTTCAAATGGTGGGGCGAGGATGCCCTTGTATACAGTTTAGCACCAGTATGCTCTCCTCGGTTCCATGCTGTGGTGTAGTTTCGGGATTCTGTTAGCGAAGTGTCTCTGAATAAACATCACGTCCTGGCTGGAGGTAATGTATATTCATTGTCAGAACACTGCAGTAACGTTATAGTGTGTTTATGTGGCTGCACATAGTGATGTAATAAGATTACTATGTGCTGTGTAAATAAATGGGGAGAAGTGTATGACGCTGACTGGTCACTGATTGGTCAGCGTCATACACTTCTCTCCACAACGCCCACTTGGCCAAAAAGTAAAACACGCCCAGTTGTCCATTAAGAAACTTATTAGCATAAAGCTAATATAGGTCATAACACCGTCAAAAATGATCGTTTTTCTAAATATAAAACACTGCTGTAATCTACATTACAGCGCCGATCACATCATGTACAAGATAGGGCATTTATAATGTGGTGACAGAGCCTCTATAAAGTGACCCTGCGGTTTTGACGCTGGCCATATCGAGAGCAGGGTAGAGTGTCTCAGACTACTGAAGCACAGTGTGCGTCGGGTACTCTGAGAAGTCTTGCGGCCATCCGGGGTGAAAGGAGAATCAGTGGATGGGCGGCACAATAATTGAAAAGGAGGGCACCAGGTACATTACCTATGCATTCCCCAAAATTATAATTTTATGTAAAACCGGAGGGTTGCTTTACAATTCTGCCTCAAATCTACAGTAAATTATAATAAGGAATAAAGGCATCAGATGCCTTTCTTTCAAAGTGCCTTGTGCTGTAGGATTTGATACAATACCTTCTATTTGTTTGAATACAATTCTTAAACAGTTGCTCCCTTAAATGTTCTGCTAAATACACATATGGTTTACGAGCTGAGTCAGGTACATTATAATACACAATCCGCCTTAAAAAGCAAGCGCCATACACATCCTTGCAGTCTATTATTTTCCATCGGAAATGTTTATCTGGTGCATACAATGAAGCTGTGTATTGCCTCTGAGATTTATTCTTGCCTGTGAATGCTTAGTCAACAGTGAATAGAGAGGAAACTGTTGTAACTCTTTTTACTCATAATAGCTTAGCACTGTAATTTCTTTGATCAAGTCATTTCTAACTTTCATTCAGCCTAAACAATGCCTAGCAGGGACTCTCAGTCTGCCGCTGACTTTTTCCAGCCAGCCAACTGTTTTCGTGACTGCAGATCAGTCAACAACCACATAATTTTTTTTGTTTCTCCGACCATTGTTTGTTGAATCTAATTCTATCACCTTTCTTGTAGAGTAAAAATCTATTAAAAAATTCAGATCAATAGTCTTAGAATGCTGAGACTCCAGCAACTAGTATAATCGTTAGATATGTATCTAAGAGGTTTAGCTCCTTGGTAGACACTGAATGTAAAGTGCAAATGACCGGGCAAACGAGAGGTCATATGAACGCTCATTCCCGACCATTGCTCTGTGCAAACAGGGCAACGATCAGCCGATGAACAGGGAAACGCTCGATCATCGGCTAACAGCATCTTTTATGCAGCAATAAATGTTATGGTTGTTGGTAGCACATCTCCCTGTATAAACATGATGCAAATGCATGCAGAGGAGCTGACACGCTGCAAATGCATGGGGACGAGCAATCATAGTAACGATTGCTCGTCCCCATACATAACCAACATTGTACCTTGTGAAAGGAGCAAATAAGCGCCGATCAACGAGCTGTCTCATTGATCGGCGCTCCTTAGGACCTTTAGGCTTTATGCACGCGGCAGTCTAGTTACAGAGACTACCGAGTTACATGGGGTCCCCGCCGTACTGTGAAGCAATGGGCACTATGTGTCCTACTGTATAGTGCTCTGTACACCATGTATTGTGGACATATTCTACCCTAAAAATAATGCATACGCAGATAGACTCAGAGGTTGGAGCAATAATACACTTGTATGCAAAAAGCCTTAAACATATATAAAAGTGACAAATCAATTTCTGAACATGATTTTTGTCATACGGAAATAAGGAATAGTAAAGCTGTTCAGTAAATGATTGTTCTAATTAATTACTAAGTAGAATTTTGGGTTCTACTAATTTTAAACCTTATGAAGGTGAGCATAATGACAGGAATATTTCAAGATCATGCTAACCTCTTAGTCTTTGGAAATAACCTTGAGCCTAGAGTTTTAGTTTTGTACATTGTACTTTTTCTAGATTGTTCAGTGTGTAACAAAGAATGATGAGTGCATCTTAGGCCTTATTCAGACGAACGTTGATTACGTCCGTGTGACGGCCATTAAAACAAGGGCCATCACACGGACCTATGTAATTCAATGGGGCCGTTCACACATTCGTTAATGGGTCCATTAAAAAATAGGACATGTCCTCTTTTTTTTCGCTTCACGCAGCCCACGATAGACTCTAGTCTATGGGGGATGCATGATAACGCGTTCCGCTGGGGTGCAGCGCTGATGCACCTCAGACGTGAAAAACTGCAGTTTTTCAAGTCCGAAGTTTCATATGCTCGTGTGAATCTAGCCTTATTAGGACTTATCACCAGGACCAATGTGGTTTTGAACTCTCCTTTTTTTTTGGGGGGGGGGGGGATGTTTGAACTCTCCTTTTTTTGGGGGGGATGCTGTAAATAATAAAATGTTTATTGTATTTTTGTATTAAAGAGGAAGTGTTAGACTCAAGAGACCTGGCCACCTACCTATCTCGCCTCTCTAAACAACCGCTGGAGTCTGGGGTTGTGTCACCCTTTCCCTCTTACAACCTATATTATAATACAGAGCTGTATTCACAGTTCTACAGTCTTTATAGCTGAAGTCCTCCAAACATTCCTTGCTGGTTCAAGGTCTTCACAGCTTGATGTAAATAGATTACGCCTCGGAAGCCAGGAGAATTATGAATGTCGCTCTGGACTATAATACAGGCCATAACTCAGATAAGTAAAGCAACCTATATATAAATCTACTCCACATTTTAAGCAGATACCAAAATATATAAATGTTTGAAGAACTCTAAAATCAGAGAACCCCTTTAAGAATTTGGGGATTTTGGGTAATTCTCCAGTAATTCTTCTAAATCTTGTTTTGAGAACTGATTTTCTTGCTTTGTAAGATGTTTATAAGGACCATACAGTGCCAAGACACATAACCATTTCATCATATGTCTCCAACTAGGTAATTAGACTTCCCCCTTCTTTCATCTAAGGGTAATTACATTTTAACTGCTATATTACTGCTCATTTGCCTGGATGTTTGTAATAGATAAATGTAATTTACATTTTTTTAATGATGTTCTACATTAGTTCTTTAGACACATGCAAATACCTCAGTGAAAAATTATTTGGCTACCGTACTTACAAGCCTGCTGCATAGGTGCACTCTCCATGTACCATACTGTAGTTCATGCAAAATAATTTGCGGAGGATGAGGAATTATTAAACTACTATGTTATTAGCACTGCACACTAGACATTTAGCAATGCAATGGTCGGAATTAAATCTATCTTACCAGTCAGAAAGTTATTTTGCCCTGCTTAAGAATTCTTATCTGATAATCACTATTACAACTACTATTGTAGCATGTAAACAATACCTAAATAAGAAATTATAGGAAATTTGAGAGTTTTGTTAAGATGTAAAAGATTGTAAACTTTACTTCGAGTCCCTGACAATGAGTTGTAGTCTGCCGATCTATACAATGGTAGTAGAGGCATAGCTGGGGGTTTAGTACAGGGCGGGCAAAACATCTGAGTGGGCCTCAACCCAGTGGGCCCCCCAATGCATGTTTAGAACTAAAGAGGCACATTCTAATTATAGTTGTCATCATTCTGAATGAGCACTGTGCTGTATATGTGGCTATATTTCACATTCTTACTGAAGTTTAATGTTTTCTCTGACAGAGGAGTTTGCATTACAAAGTGTTGTAGACTTCTCTGAAAGTAAATGAAAGAATATATAACCCCCATCATCCCTGTATATACCATCTATCACCCCACTATATTATGCCCATCATCCCTGTATATAACCCCCATCATCCCTGTATATAACCTTCATCAGCCCTGTATATACCAGCCATCATTCCTGTATATAACAGCACAAGCCGCTAAGACACTGTCCATAGCTGATTGGACAGTGTCACAGCGATAAGTAACACTTCCCCATGCCAGTTACATGCCCGATTGACAGTTCAGGGGGTTATTTACATATCGTGCACCAAATATAACTGTACCAATATCCAAATAATGGAGGAGGCTAGAAATATTTTTTAAGGTGAGACAGGGTTTGTGCAGCACTGCCTATTAGATGGTGCACTCAGCTCCACATGTATGGGCAGGTGAAAGGTTGTCTTTAAGTCTCTATTTCCATTCCTATGATTCTCATAGGAATAAATAGAGAGACTGATTTCCTGTCCACAGAGCTGTAAGATTCAGCTAGTCAGAGTGGGAGTCATGTGACCGAACGGCAGACCGGAACAAAAGCTGAAACTACAAGATAAAGCCATAGGTGAGTTTTCAGTATTGTTTATGACACCTCATTTAAAAACAGGGGGGCCCAAAAATATTTAGTGGGAGTGCTTCATTAATACTTCATAACTCTACTCTGAGTTTTCAATTGCCCATATGGTCATTTTAATTTTGGCAGCAATGTAACCCAAACTCTTGCTTTGCTTACTTTCTATGTACACATTGCTGAACCACTATGTTATGCTATGATGTAATTATATTCTTCCAACATTGTAAGCCTTACTAATGTACTAGAGTTGCACTTGTAACCTACCATAATTTTGCTAGCTGTAAAGAGCATTTATACTCTTATATCTCTTGAAAAAACAATACAAAATAGAATAATAAAAAAAAGCAAATGAAAACCCAGCCTTTAGCTATCAACAGGCTTAAATGCAGTCCCCCGTAATTTTCTCTTCTGTGTTAGGTTCCGTTCACAGTAGTATCATGGCTACAGTTTATATCAGAAGCCCTGGCACTATATATGATCCCTTTTTTTGTAAATTATCTTTTTATTAAAGGAGTTGTCCACTACCGGGCAACTGATGACCTATCCACCGGATAGGCCATTAGTATATCATCAGTGCAGGTCCGACACCCGAACCCTGCACTGATCAGCTGCTCTGGTGGCCTGCGGGCACCAGATGTTATGCTACATTATGCAATGTACGGAGCCGGAAGCAGAGGGCTACGTACATTGCATAGAGGCCATGCTGCCGAACTGCAGCTCTGCTCCTATTCACTTGAATAGGAGTGCAGCTCGCCCGCTATTCCATGACCAGAGCTATCTGTTTCTAGCATGGACGTCTGGTGCCCGAAGGCAGCCAGAGCGGTTTAACGGTGCAGGGTCCAGGTGTCAGACCACCACAGATCATGTACTGATGACCTATCCGGTGGATAGGTCATCAGTTGTCCGGTAATGGACAACCCCTTTAAGAAAAAGCAAAACCAATAATAACATACAGTAAAAATTCAACATTTCACGACCATGAATAAATAAAAGACATCAGAGGGTCAAAGCCAGGAATCATTCATTCAGACTCTAGGTGCATGAAATTATACAAAGTGACCACATCGAATCATTAGAGCAGTAAAAAAGTAATCAAGCATAGTCATGTGTGTGTAAGAATGAGGTCTCAAAGAAGAACAAAATAATCCTAATCAATAAACAGGGAGCAGCAGATTTCAAGTAGTATCACATTAAATAACATAGACCAAGTACATATCAATTATCATGTAATGATGAAAGCCAAAATGGCAGTTTTCTGCTAAGTAGAAAGTATAAGTCGAAGGACAATTAAAAAAATTGCAGCCTACAATCAGGTTTTCCCGGTCATAAAGTCCAACCACAGTTGCCAAGTTTTCAAGAAAGCTTCCCTGTTGTCATATTTCCAACCTGCAAGTTCTTCCAAAATTGACACCGCTTAGAGAGTCACATGTCTAGATTCGGAGGGTCTTCATTTCTCCACTTAATAGGAATCAGTAGTTTGGCAGCCGATATCATATGCATAAGTAGATCAGCGCAAGCCGGCCTAGAGCCAGAGCATGGTAGCCAAAGTAATATTAATTCTGGTGTAAGTTTCTAGACGAGCAAAGTTTATTTATAAAGTTTTTAATATTTTGCCAGAATTTTCGTACCCTCGGACAGTACCACCAAATGTTCAGTGGAGGTCCTTACCTCCACGGCACCTCCAGCAGGAATCCTATACCATCTGGAGAGTATTTTGTATATGTTTTCTTGTATGCGGATGCATCATGAAAATCCATGGGAGTGAGTCAGTACAATTCCTCCTGTGAAAGGGATATTCCCAACTCCGCTTCCCAATCCGAAAAAAACTTAGGTTGAGACTGTAAGTCATCTAAGAGCAAACTTGCAAATACCTTTGCCTTAAGTTTTTCTGGGGAGAGGGTAAAATGAGGTAATTATCTAGCAAAGTGGGGTGTGGAGAGTTTCTCTGTTTAAGGTATTTGTCGCACATGGAGACAAGATCAACCTTCTGCAGTAGGTTAAGAATTCTAGAACTATCTACCTCCTTTTCTAACAAGGACGTAATTTCTAAAGCAGTTGGGGACTTTACGATCTCGGAAACCTTTGAATTCAACAGCCTCAGCCAATGATCAGAAACATTCATAACCCCAACATCCAGGAAATGAGGAAGAACACTGATAGGTGCCATGGGGATTGAAGATCGCCCAAGATAGTCAGAGCTTTAGTTTAATAGCAAACCTTTAGCATACTTCTAGTAATATCACTATGAAGAGTCAGCTTGTTAGGCAACTGAGATTTAACCCAGAAGAGATGGGATAGATTTGAACCCAATAAGTGGCATTATATATCGACATGTGGGTTAGAGATAGCTGGGTTCACCAACTGGTTCCATCTGATCAAACGACTAGCTATATAGTACTTTAGAAGGTTCCCCCTTGTCTCTTTTGTGACAACAAAGATTCTGATTACTTTTTTTTAACGGATCCAGACTGACTCTGACAGACTCCCATTGACTTTAATGATGTCTACTGGCGTTCTGGTATTTCCTTTTTTTTTTTTAACTCAAAACTTTTTATTATTAAATTATGTAAAACATTACATGCATATATGTCATAGTATCACATATTACATTCAGTAGTAATACATATGATCTCCACTAGAGATGAGCGAACTTTTCAAAAGTTCGGTTCGGCTAGTTCGCCGAATTTCACAAAAAAGTTCGATTCGGACCGAACTAGTTCGGACCGAACCTGTCACTTCCGTGCGCCGAGCATGCTACTGTCCAGGGTGCTGATAGAGTTAATGGGCTGCAATAACTCTTTCAGCAACCTTGACAGTACATGCTCGGCGCGCGGAAAATAAAATTTTAATGTAATAAAAAAATAAAAATAATATGTTCGTACTTACTTTCCTCCTGTCCGGCCTCCAGCGATGACGTTTCATCCCTTTCGCCGCTGCAGCCTATCACAGGCTGTAGTGGCGGTCACGCACGTCAGGATGACGCTTCATCCCACGTGACCACCTCTGCTGCCAATCACAGGCTGCAGCGGCGACATGGATGAAACGTCATCGCTGGAGGCCGGACAGGAGGAAAGTAAGTATGAACGTATTATTATAATTTTTTGGCATGTATGTATGTATGTATGTATATATGTGCATGTATGTTTGCATGTATGTTGGCATGTATGTATATATGTGCATGCGTGTATGTATATTTGCATGTATATATTTGCATGTATGTATGTTTGCATGTATGTATGTTTGCATGAATGTATGTATGTATGTATGTTTGCATGTATGTTTGCATGAATGTATGTTTGCATGAATGTATGTTTGCATGTATGTATGTTGTCATGTATGTATGTTGTCATGTATGTATGTATGTATGTATGTATGTATGTTGTCATGTATGTATATATGTTCATGTATGTTTGCATGTATGTTGGCATGTATGTATATATGTGCATGTTTGTATGTATGTATGTATGTTTGCATGTGTGCATGTATGTATGTTGTCATGTATGTATGTATGTATGTATGTTGGCATGTATGTATATATGTGCATGTGTGTATGTATATTTGCATGTATATATTTGCATGTATGTATGTATGCATGTATGTATGTTTGCATGAATGTATGTATGTATGTTTGCATTTATGTATGTTTGCATGTATGTATGTATGTATGTTGTCATGTATGTATGTTGTCATGTATGTATGTATATATGTGCATGTATGTTTGCATGTATGTTGGCATGTATGTATATATGTGCATGTTTGTATGTATATTTGCATGCATATATTTGCATGTATGTATGTATGTTTGCATGTATGTATGTATGTATGTATGTATCTATGTATGTATGTTGTCATGTATGTATGTATGTATGTATGTTTGCATGTTTTTATTTCTGCATGTATGTTTGCATGTATGTTTATATATATGTGCATGTATGTAATTATGTTTGCATGTATTTATGTTTGCATGTATATTTGTGCATGCTTGTATATATGTATGTATGTATCTTTGCATGTTTGTTTGTATGTATGTATGTTCTCATGTGTGTGTGTATGCATGTATGTATGATAGTTTGCATGTATGTATATATGTGTGTATGTTTGCATGTATATATGTGCATGCTTGTATGTTTGTATATATGTATGTATGTATGTTTGTATATATGTATGTATGTATGTATGTATGTTTGCATGTATGTTTGTTTGTATATATGTCTGTATGGCCATGTATGATACTGTCTGCTGGCGCCCTGTATCTAAGTCAACTTCGCGGCAGGCTTCTATACATGGTATAACAGTCAGTATCACACATTAAACTGAATCTAAGCCTACGACATGTTTTATTTCATTTTTTTTTTTTTTTACAGGTTTGGTGTTTGGACTACGTCGGTTTCGAGGACTACTTCGATGACGTTTTTTTTTTCTACAATAAAATGGTTAATGAGGGTTGTGTTGGGGGTGCTTTATTTCAATAAAATATTTTATCTATATCTTTGTCTTTTTCTTTTCAAATTTTATTACTACCACTTTAGTAATGGCCGCTGTCTGAGTGACAACATCCATTACTAAGGCGAGGCTTAGTGTTAGCCGGTGCAGAGGCTAACACTAACCACCATTATTACCCCGGTACCCACCACCACCAGGGGTGCCGGGAAGAGCCAGGTACGATCCAGTACCCGACCATCTGTTGTGATGGCCGGGCTCTGGGGTAGCCGCAGGCTGGTATTATGAGGCTGGGAAGGGCCAAAAACAGTGGCCCTTCCCACCCTTGTAATGCTAGGCTGCTGCTGCTGTGTTGTATCTGGCTGGTTATAAAAGTGGGGGGGACCCAATTATTTTTATTTTTTATTTATTTTTTTAAAAAGACAAGGGGTTCCACCCAATTTATCATAACCAGCCACATACAACACAGTGTTATTAGCCTGGGAATGGACAAAACCAGTGGCCCTTCCCACCCATGTAATGCCAGACTGCTGCGGCCTTGTATATGCCTGGTTATTAAAAATGTGGGGGACCCAACGTCTATTGTTAAATAAAAAAAAAAAAACGACGTGGGGTCCCCCCCATTTTTATAACCAGCCCGATACAACACAGCAGCAGCCTAGCATTACAAGGGTGGGAAGGTCCACTGTTTTTGGCCCTTCCCAGCCTCATAATACCAGCCTACGGCCGCCCCAGTACCCGACCATCACAACAGATGGTCGGGTACTGGATCGTACCAAGCTCTTCCCGGCACCCCTGGTGGTGGTGGGTACCGGGGTAATAATGGGTGGTTAGTGCTAGCCTTTGCACCGGCTAACACTAAGTACCGCCTTAATAATGGATGCTGTCAATCAGCCAACTGCCATTATCTAGGCACTAATAAAGTTTAAAAAAAACCACAAAGACAATTCTTTTTTATTGAAATAAGAAATCCCCAACAAAACCCTCGTTAACCATTTTATTAAAATTTGAAAAAACGTAGATCTACGCAGTAGTCCAACGAATCGAAGATGTAGTCCAATCGGTACATCAAAATCTGCAACAACATAAAAAAACAGTTATCAATGTGAACAATACCAATACTTCTACTCACCTACACACATATATACACGCACACACAAACAAACAACCATACACAAACACACACATATACACAAACACACATATACACAAATACACACATATAAACACACCCATATATACACAAACACACACACATAAACACACACCCATATACACACATATACACAAACACACACATATACAAAACCACACACACACAAACATCTACACACAAACATATACACAAATACACCCATATATACACACACATATGCACAAACACATATACACAAACACACCCATATATACACAAACACACACATAAACACACACCCATATACACACATATACACAAACACACACATATACAAAAACACACACACACATCTACACACAAACATATACACATACACATACACACACACACACACACACTCACACACAAACAAACATATACACAAACACATATACACAAACACACCCATATATACACAAACACACATAAACACACATATACACAAACACACATATAAAAACAAAAACAGACAAAGACACATACCCAAACACACACACTGTTTCTTTTAAATGCTGCTGGGGAACCCGCTCGATCCACTATATAAGGCTGCGCTATAGTGCAGCATTTAAAAGAAACAGGATCCTGACCTGTCCATAGAGTTTAAGCAGCACAGAGTATTTCAGGAGATGAGCGTGCAGATTCAGTGCTGCTGTGAACTCTGCTCTTACCATTATGTAGCTCTCAGTCTCTTACCTCTCCACCACTCCTGTCCTCAAGAACACCTTCACATGATTGGCAAGTCACCACGTAATGGTAAGAGCAGAGTTCACAGCAGCACAGAGTATTTCAGGAGATGAGCGTGCGGATCTTGTGCGGGGTGGTGACTTGCCAATCATGTGAAGGTGTTATTGAGGACAGGAGTGGAGGAGAGGTAACAGACTGAGCTACGTAATGGTAAGAGCAGAGTTCACAACAGCACAGAATCTGCACGCTCCTCTCCTGAAATATTCTGTGCTGCTGTGAACTCTGCTCTTACCATTATGTAGCTCTCAGTCTGTTACCTCTCCTCCACTCCTGTCCTCAAGAACACCTTCACATGATTGGCAAGTCACCACAGCAGCACAGAATCTGCACGCTCATCTCCTGAAATACTCTGTGCTGCTGTGAACTCTGCTCTTACCGTTACGTAGTGACTTGCCAATCATGAAGGTGTTATTGAGGACAGTAGTGGAGGAGAGGTAACAGACTGAGAGCTACGTAATGGTAAGAGCAGAGTTCACAGCAGCA
Source organism: Rhinoderma darwinii (assembly GCF_050947455.1). Taxonomy (NCBI): domain Eukaryota; kingdom Metazoa; phylum Chordata; class Amphibia; order Anura; family Rhinodermatidae; genus Rhinoderma; species Rhinoderma darwinii. The sequence goes on along the minus strand of NC_134687.1, from coordinate 521,395,905 downwards.
CTGAATCTACACGCTCATCTCCTGAAATACTCTGTGCTGCCTTAAACTCTGTGGACAGGTCAGGATCCTGTTTCTTTTAAATGCTGCACTGTAGCGCAGCCTTATATAGTGGATCGAGCGGGTTCCCTAGCAGCATTTAAAAGAAACAGGATCCTGACCTGTCCACAGAGTTTAAGGCAGCACAGAGTACTTCAGGAGATGAGCACGGCCGGCCACAGGCAGCCGGTCGTTTTACCAAGCCGTGCTCCCATTATGCACACGACCGTAAAAACACCCGTTATTGCGGGTCGTAATTACGACCCGCAATAACGTGCTCATAGACTTCTGTTACCCACGGGTACCTTCCCGTTTTCTCACGGGAAGGTGCCCGTGCCGTTAAAAAAATAGAACATGTTCTATTTTACGGGCCGTGCTGCTATAATTAGGGTATGTTCACACGACAGCGTCTGTAACGGCTGAAATTACGGGGATGTTTCCGCCTGAAAACATCCCCGTAATTTCAGCCGTAACGGCATGTGCAGGCGCTTGAACGCCACGTCCATTACGGATGTAATTGGCGCTGCTATTCATTGGAGTCAATGAATAACGGCTCCAATTACGGCCAAAGAAGTGACCGGTCACTTCTTTGACGCAGGCGTCTATTTACGCGCCGTCATTTGACAGCGGCGCGTAAATATACGCCTCGTGTGAATAGACAAACGTCTGCCCATTGCTTTCAATGGGCAGATGTTTGTCAGCGCTAACGAGGCTATTTTCCCTTAGGGTATGTTCACACGCACTAATTACGGACGTAATTCGGGCGTTTTTGCCCCGAATTACGTCCGAAAATAGCGCCTCGATAGCGCTGACAAAGATCTGCCCATTGAAAGCAATGGGCAGACGTTTGTCTGTTCACACGAGGCGTATATTTACGCGCCGCTGTCAAATGACGGCGCGTAAATAGACGTCCGCGTCAAAGAAGTGACCTGTCACTTCTTTGGCCGTAATTGGAGCCGTTATTCATTGACTCCAATGAATAGCAGCGCCAATTACGTCCGTAATGGACGCGGCGTTCAAGCGCCTGCACATGCCGTAACGGCAGAAATTACGGGGATGTTTTCAGGCTGAAACATCCCCGTAATTTCAGCCGTAACGGACGCTGTCGTGTGAACATACCCTTATTATGACAGCACGGCTCGCAAAAGCGGCCGGCTGCCCGTGGCCGGCCGTGCTCGTAATTACGAGTCGTAATTACGAGCACGGCCCGTAAAATAAAAAAATAGAACATGTTCTATCTTTTTAACGGCACGGGCACCTTCCCGTGAGAAAACGGGAAGGTACCCGTGGCTAACAGAAGTCTATGGGCCCGCTATTTCGGGTCGTAATTACGACCCGTAATAACGGGTGTTTTTACGGTCGTGTGCATGAGGCCCCGTAATGACGGGTGGCTACATGTGTGCACCCGTCATTACGGCAGCGTTGCTAGGCGACGTCAGTAAATAGTCACTCTCCAGGGTGCTGAAAGAGTTAACTGATCGGCAGTAACTGTTTCAGCACCCTGGACAGTGACTACCGATCACAATATAGAGTCCTGTAAAAAAAAAAAAGACGTTCATACTTACCGGGAACTCCCTGCTTCCTCCAGTCCGGTCTCCTGGCCGTTGCCTTGGTGATGCGTCCCTCACGACATCCGGCCCGACATTCCTTGAAGACGATGCAGCCCATGTGAGCGCTGCAGCCAATCATGGGCTGCAGAGGCCTCTGCAGCCAATCACAGGCTGCAGAGGCCTCTGCATCCAATAACAGGCTGCCGCGTCAGAAAAGAAGGTCGGACTGGTGGAAGAAGAGGGACTCGTCACCAAGACAACGACCAGGTACGTATGAAATGCTTTTTATTTTATTTTTAATCAGCAGCCTCTTTTCTCTATCAGTGATTGATAGAGACAAGTGGCTGCCGATTTGTATAATATTTTTGACCGGGTTCCGCGCTGCGAACCGAACTTTTCCGGAAGTTCGGACCGAAACCGGGTTCGGTTGTCCCGGTTCGCTCATCTCTAATCTCCACCTTCCATCTCCCTCCCCTTAACTTATTCAAACCCCTCCTCCCCCTATCCAGTGCACAGTTCTCCTCTATATTTCTATCTTTTCACTCCGCATTACTGGTAGAAATTTCTTGTTCCACCCAATGATGGTATCAAGTTATCTTGTCTCACGTTTCCCAGCATAAATCTATCCAGTGCTCTCGCTCTAACCGAATCCATTAAAGTCAGCCCTGGGGATTTATCCATTTGCCCAACTGCTTCTCAAATTTAATTAGAGCCTTTCAAGGTATACCCTTTTTTTTTTTTAAATAGTATTGTTGTGTTAATGGAGCATGTTAATTCTGTTAAGGAAGGTGTAGTTTCTTGTAGCCAATATTTAGCAATTCGTTTTCCTGTATGGTAGAGGATTTTCGCTATTGCCATTTTCTCCATCTGTGTCCCTTCTAACTCCCCCACACATCCCAACTGTTAGGAAAAGTCTGTCCCTTTAAGATTACCTTGACTGCTAGTCTAGCTACTAAACGGTTCTGGTTTTAGTTGTTCAGCCTATCCATTTTCTCTGTCTTTCGTCATATCAAGTGTAAGCGTGGAGTACTTAAACCTGGGTTGCTTCTGTGTTCTTTGCTTGTGAATTTCCTTGATGCATGTGTTTGATCAAGCTTCTGACTAAACCCTGTACATTTAACTATTTGGGCTTTTTGGAACTGGATCTCGGCTAATCTCTGGATTACCCTTTGCTTATGGATTTGGACTTTCTGCTCCTGGCTGGTACTGACCTCTGCTTTTCCTGACATCCCCTAGCTTTGTGATTTGGACTTTTTGTTTGGACTTTTAAATGTATCCAAAGCTTCTAATACGGGATTTCCGTGTCCCAGGAAGGCAATCAACTGCTTATTGGAATCTGATTTTTCCTCCCCTTGCCATCCCTTCATATTTTGTAGCTGTGCCGCCAGGAATTAGACCAAGGCATTTGGCAAGGCCAGACCTCCTTTTTCCTTTGACAATTGCAACTTTTCTAATTTAATGTGAGTTTTATCTCTTTTTCCAGACACGGTCTCTAAATAGTGCGTGAATCCTGCAGAACCAATAGTTAGGGATCCATACCGGTGTATTATATTATAGTATGCATTATAATATTTTCAGCATTAGCAACAGTTTAATCAGATTTGTCCATCCCAACTCTGAGAGGTGCAGGTTAATCCAGACTTCTACCTTTTTCTTAAGCATGACTAACAATGGTTGTATATTCAGTGAAACATAATCACCTACTTTTGCTCTGGTATTTTTGATGGCAAGAATTGTGCTGCAGACTACAGTCAAAAATGCAGAAATGTAGAGCGGAACCCAATGCAAGTGAGAACAAAGCCTTAGGAGGCCACAATGTTTTTTGTTCTGTCTCGGAATTAACAAATAACTTTTTTCCTATGCATGTCACAAACAGGCACAGCTCTAACAGTTCTCGAATTGTGAACACTCCCCCAAACAGCTCACAGCTTGCACCTCTAAGTATGACTTGGGTACCATAGGAGGGGTAATTGGGATAAATGTTTTGAGTGGAAAAAAGAACAGCACAAACTGCATAAATTTTGTCTGGTCCAGTGATTGAAGTTATTATCCCTCTTAATGTAACACATAGCGGTTGTTGAAATATTAAAGTTCCGGATTGCCAAGCAATGAGTTGTGTCTTACGCATTTATAGAAATAAAGCCATTAAAAAAGAATATTATAATATAAAACATCTTAATGGAAATCTCTAGATGAAATTATCTGTTATCAGTGTTCTTGTCACCATTACCATGTAATATTGATTTCTGCATTTTCTAGAAACCCCATATTTAAAATCATGGAGCACAGAGGAAATATTGCTGTAATTGGAAATTCACTTGAAAATCCTTTTGAGACACTATAAATAGACGAATGAATATGCAAGGCCAGTGTCAATTTATTTTTGTATTGTGTGCAATGTAGCAGAAGCCAAAGTTAGAACTGAAGGTATTCACACAGCACTTGCTGTAGAAAACAAAGAGCTATATGAAGAGCATTTATATTACTATTAAATAACTAACTATAGAATGTAAATATTGAATGATCAGTGAACTTTAGCACTTTAATCTGAGGGGGGCAGTGCAATTCAAAGATTTTAGTTTTTTTGCGGCGTTCACCGTGCGGGATAAATACTGTGTAATTACTCTGTCTTCAGGCAGAGGCGTAGCTAGGTTCTCCAGCACCCGGGGCAAAGATTCAGTTTGGCGCCCCCCAACCTCTTTCCCGACAGCTCCTTCCCCGTCGCCGTGTTTGTTTTCCCTACCAATCAATAACGTGTCATTTCTTTTCCACATTTCTTTTTATGTAACCCGAGCATAAAAACATTTGTACATTTTACAAGCAATATAGTTCTATACACAACACCAGAACCAAGCTCAGTACATATATATAGCCCCAGAACCAAGCTCAGTACATAAATACAACACCAGCACAAATACAGCTCAATTTAGTGCAACCCCTGCCGTATAGGTATGTACGGCGTAAAACTACTGCTCCCAGCATGGCCCGAACAATGATAAGGATATGCTGGGAGATGCTGTTTCACAAAAAATAAATCATATCATAATCATACCCATCATCTCGCTGCAGATCATACAGTGACTACAGTGCTGATTAGAAGCAGAATAAACATTTACATTAAGTGACTCACCGGTGAAGTCTCAGATTCTTGTTATTTTTCTACATCCGGTCCAGACCTCTATGATGACTTCTCCGGTCACAGACCATTTCTGCAGTTTACTGCTCAGATGTCTTCAGCTTTTCACTTTTCCAACATTTATACACCTATAAATAAAGATAAAGTTCTTATTATACCGCACACTACGCCCCTAAATATAATAGCGTACCATACACTGTGTCACACACACGCACGCACACACGCACGTACACACACACACACACACACACACACACAGTGCCCCCTGTAGGTAGTGCCTGCCATAGAGCCCCCTGTAGATAGTGCCACCATATAGCCCACCCCTGTATATAGTGCCCCACAAATAGCTCCCCCTATAGTGCTCCACAGATAGCCCACCCGTGTATATAGCCCCCTGTATATATAGCCCACCCCTGTATATAGTGCTCCACATATAGTCCACCCCTGTATATAGTGCTCCACAGATAGTCCACCACTGTATATAGTGCTCCACAGATAGTCCACCCCTGTATATAGTGCTCCACAGATAGTCCACCCCTGTATATAGTGCTCCACAGATAGTCCACCCCTGTATATAGTGCTCCACAGATAGTCCACCCCTTCATATAGTGATCCACAGATAGCCCACCCCTGTATATAGCCCCCTGTAAATCTAGCCCACTCCTGTATATAGTGCTCCATAGATAGCCCACCCCTGTATATAGCCCCCCTGTAGATATAGCTCACCCCTGTATATGGTGCTCCATAGATAGCCCACCCCAGTATATAGCCGCCCCTGAAGATAGAGCCCCACCCCTGTAGATAGAGCCCCACCCCTGTAGATAAAGCCCCACCCTGTAGATAAAGCCCCACCCTGTAGATAAAGCCACACACTTTTTAATTACAATAAAGTATCAAAACGATTCAAACTCACCTTAATCCCGTTCCCACGCCGCCCGGCAGCAATGGAGACCTGCTCTCTTCTGTGCAGGTCTCCTGGGGTTGAACGAAGCGTCTATGAAAGGCGCTGATTGGCTGGGCAGAATGACTTTCCCTGCCATTCAGCGCCTCACCCGTAGAAAAGCGCTGAATGGCCGGGCACGGAACGTACCCAGCCATTCATCGCTTCTAGTTGTACCGGTGTCCTATAGACGCAGGTACAATTAGGCTGGGTTCACACGACCTATTTTCAGACGTAAACGAGGCGTATTATGCCTCGTTTTACGTCTGAAAATAGGGCTACAATACGTCGGCAAACATCTGCCCATTCATTTGAATGGGTTTGCCGACGTACTGTGCAGACAACCTGTCATTTACGCGTCGTCGTTTGACAGCTGTCAAGCGACGACGCGTAAAAATACAGCCTCGTCAAAAGAAGTGCAGGACACTTCTTTCAGACGTAATTTGAGCCGTTCTTCATTGAACTCAATGAAGAGCAGCTCAAAATTTACGGCTGTCAGAGGAGCCTCGCAAAATGCGAGGAGGAGCAATTACGTCTGAAACGAGGCAGCTGTTTTCTCCTGAAAACAGTCTGTCTTTTCAGACGTAAATGCCTGCTATCGTGTGCACATACCCTAATAGTGCAGGAGGGGGTGGTGCTGGCGCCCCCTCTAAGTTGCGCCCGGGGCACATGCCCTGTCTGCCCCCCCTAGCTACGGCTTTGCTTCAGGACAGTCCAAGGCTTGGGCTGCCTTATGAGTCTCAATAGCTGCTAGCTATGAGGACTCCTTTAAAGAGGCTCTGTCACCACATTATAAGTGCCCTATCTCCTATATAAGGAGATGGGCGCTATAATGTAGGTGACAGTAATGATTTTTATTTAGAAAAACTATCTATTTTAAACCACTTTATGAGCGATTTTTAGTTTTATGCTAATGAGTTTCTTAATGCCCAAGTGGGCGTGTTTTTACTTTAGACCAAGTGGGCATTGTACAGAGGAGTGTATGATGCTGACCAATCAGCATCACACACTTCTCTCCATTTATTCACACTGCACTAGCGATATAGTTATATCGCTATGTGCAGCCACATACACAAACACTAACATTACTGCAGTGTCCTGATAATGAATATACATTACCTCCAGCCAGGACGTGATGTTTATTCAGATTCCGCAAACTAACTTGCTATATATATACACTACCGTTCAAAAGTTTAGGGTCATTTAGAAATTTCCTTATTTTTGAAAGAAAAGCACAGTTTTTTTCAATAAAGATAACATTAAATTAATTAGAAATACACTCTATACATTGTTAATGTGCTAAATGACTATTCTAGCTGCAAACGTCTGGTTTCTAATGCAATATCTACATAGGTATATAGAGGCCCATTTCCAGCAACCATCACTCCAGTGTTCCAATGGTACATTGTGCTTGCTAACTGTGTTAGAAGGCTAATGGATGATTAGAAAATACTTGAAAACTCTTGTGCAATTATGTTAGCACCGCTGTAAACAGTTTTGCTGTTTAGAGGAGCTATAAAACTGACCTTCCTTTGAGCTAGTTGAGCATCTGGAGCATTTGTGGGTTCGATTAAACTCTCAAAATGGCTAGAAAAAGAGAGCTTTCAAGGGAAACGCGACAGTCTATTCTTGTTCTTAGAAATGAAGGCTATTCCATGCGAGAAATTGCCAAGAAACTGAAGATTTCCTACAACGGTGTGTACTACTCCCTTCAGAGGACAGCACACACAGACTCTAACCAGAGTAGAAAGAGAAGTGGGAGGCCCTGCTGCGCAACTGAGCAACAAGACAAGTACATTAGAGTCTCTAGTTTGAGAAATAGACGCCTCACAGGTCCTCAACTGGCAGCTTCATTAAATAGTACCCGCAAAACGCCAGTGTCAACGTCTACATTGAAGAGGCGACTCCGGGATGCTGGCCTTCAGGGCAGAGTGGCAAAGAAAAAGCCATATCTGAGACTGGCTAATAAAAGGAAAAGATTAATATGGGCAAAAGCACACAGACATTGGACAGAGGAAGATTGGAATAAAGTGTTATGGACTGACGAATCGAAGTTTGAGGTGTTTGGATCACACAGAAGAACATTTGTGAGACGCAGAACAACTGAAAAGATGCTGGAAGAGTGCCTGACGCCATCTGTCAAGCATGGTGGAGGTAATGTGATGGTCTGGGGTTGCTTTGGTGCTGGTAAAGTGGGATATTTGTACAAAGTAAAAGGGATTTTGAATAAGGAAGGCTATCACTCCATTTTGCAACGCCATGCCATAACCTGTGGACAGCGCTTTATTGGAGCCAATTTCATCTTACAACCGGACAATGACCCAAAGCACCCCTCCAAATTATGCAAGAACTATTTAGGGAAGAAGCAGGCATCTGGTATTCTATCTGTAATGGAGTGGCCAGCGCAGTCACCAGATCTCAACCCCATAGAGCAGTTGTGGGAGCAGCTTGACCGTATGGTACGCAAGAAGTGCCCATCAAGCCAATCCAACTTGTGGGAGGGCCTTCTGGAAGCATGGGGTGAAATTTCTCCCGATTACCTCAGCAAATTAACAGCTGGAATGCCAAAGGTCTGCAATGCTGTAATTGCTGCAAATGGAGCATTCTTTGACGAAAGCAAAGTTTGAAGGAGAATGTATATATATACCAGTTAGTTTTTGTGTTTATACAAAAAAAAAAATACATTTGCAGGAATTTTTTTTTTTTAGGTCTTACTGGTCAACAAGACCCGCCCAAGCCACCCCAGTGTATTCTGCAGTAATGCCCAGGTCTCGTTATGAGACAATAATGAGGTTCCTCCACTTCAATGACAACGCACTGGCCCCCCCAAGCAGCGATGCAAACTGTGATCGGTTGTTCAAAATAAGACCACTGATAAATTCCCTCAATACTTTATTTCTGCAACTCTACACCCCTGAGCAGAAAGTAAGTGTGGACGAATCCCTCCTCAACTACCATGGAAGACTTAGCTTTTGCCAATATCTACCTTCCAAAAGGGCAAGATATGGCGTTAAGCTTTATAAATTGTGTGAAAGCGGGTAAGGATATACCACCACCTTCAGAATTTATGAAGGGCGGGACCGCTAAATAAATGTTCCTGGATGCCCCCCTGATCTTTCCACCAGCTGTAAGAGAGTGTGGGAGATAATGCAGCCTCTGTTTCACAAGGGGTACCACCTGTACTGCGATAATTTTTATTCCAGTGTGCCCCTGTTTAGGCATTTGCATGCTGCAAGGACTGGGGCATGTGGTACCATGCGCAAAAACCGAATTTTTGTTTTCCACAGCAATTAGTGGGGAAGCGCATGGTAAAGGGGAAGTCCTGTGCTTATGTATCTGAAGAATTTCTGGCGGTCAAGTGCAGGGATCGCAAAGATGTATATGTGCTAAGCACAATACATACCGCAGGAACAGTGGCAGTGAGGGAAAGAGGGGCAACATCGGACAAGCACAAACCAGTTAGCGTGTCCGAATATAACAATTACATGGGGGGGGGGGGATTTAAGCGACCAGGTTTTACACAAAACAAAGACCTGGTACAAAAAAGTGGCCATTTATCTGTTAAAGGTGGCAATCCACAATTTATTTGTGCTCTATAAAAAAAACAGAGGCAGAGACACATACCTGGATTTCCAGGAGAAAATTATTGGAGGCCTCATTTTTGATGTTCAGGACACCAGAGAATGCCCCCAGTCTGAGGATGTCAAGCGACTGACTGAAAGACATTTCATCACTCACATTCCCCCAACACCAACTAGAATCAACCCCCAGAAAAAGTGCCGCGTCTGCAGAAAAGGCGGGCACCGCAAAGATTCCCGATATTTCTGTCTCTCATGTCGCTCGCAACCAGGCCTGTGCATTGATCCATGTTTTAAAAAAAAAAAAATACCACACTGTTCTGAATTATTAGATTTTAGTTAATTAGTTGAAAATATATTTGCCCCGCATTAAATTTTTTATTTTTCCAATGATTTTACTCCAAGGGTGAGGGAGGGAATAGGTGGGGGGGGGGGGTGAATGTAATGTTTGCATATTTTCTAAAGTTCATCTGCTGGAGAGCTCCATGTGCATAAACCTGCAATTTCTTATTTTAGGAAACCTCAAAAAATAAATTCCCATTATACCCCTAGGTGAATTTTTTGGGATCTCTGCTTCAAGAGCAGATACTTTGGAAGTGTTATAGAAACTGCTGAGTTTTGTAAAACCAGCTTTGAAAAAATGTGATTTGTGAAATAAGTGTAATGACGGGGTAGGGAGACAGACAGGTGAGCCCTAATCTACCCGCCACTCAGTCCCTGCCTACTTGCACGGCCCGTACTAGGCGACGGCGTACAACTGGGCGACGGTCCCTACGCTCAATATGTGCACGACAGACAAACAGACAAGGGTACACAGAAGCTAAGGGAAATGGGGCAGTTGCCCACGGCAACACTGTGAGCAACAAGAGTAGTGAACAAGCCGAGTCAAACCAGGAGTGTACGAGGTACCAAACGCAGAGCAGGAGAGTAGTCCGTTAAGCCAGGGTCAATATGAAGCAGAGGTCAATAGTACAAGCAGCAGCAACAGAGCCAGGAAACAAGACAGAATCACAGGAAAAGAAAGGAAAGGAGGAGCAGGAAATGAAGGTATAAATAGACAGAGGGCGGGAGCTAGCTCCGTCTGGCCAGGCTGTGATAGGCTCTCCCACTTCTCAGCCTCCCAGCCCGAGTGGTAGATGATCGAGTCACTCTATCAGACTTAGGAGCAGGTGCAGACTGATTAACCAAGGGCGTCGACACAGAAGCTGTGTCTGGCAGATCCTTTACAGTACCCGCCCTTTTATGAGGGGCCACTGGACCCTTTCTAGGTGGACCTGGCTTATTGGGGAACCGAAGATGGAACGTCCTGAGCAATACCCCAGCGTGAACATCCCGGGCGGGTACCCAAGTCCTCTCCTCAGGCCCGTATCCTCTGCAATGGACCAGGTACTGGAGGGAGCCTTGGACCATCCTGCTGTCCACAATCTTGGCCACCTCGAATTCCTCGGGGGAGCCAAGGACGGGGAGCAGCGTTTCAGGAGAGAGGCATGAAACACGTTGTGTATTCGAAAAGACGGGGGTAACTTAAGTCGGAAGGAGACAGGGTTAAGGACTTCAATGACCTTGTACGGCCCTATATACCGGGGAGCACATTTTTTGGATGGGACTTAAAGGCGCAAATTTTTTGAAGACAGCCACACCAGATCCCCGACTACAAACAAGGGGTTAGCAGAACGTCTTCTATCTGCCTGAGTCTTTTGTATGCTCTGGGACGCCTCTAGGTTCTTCTGAACCTGGGCCCAGACTGTGCACAGTTCCCGATGAACGACATCTACCTCGGGATTGTTGGAACCACCAGGAGAAACGGAGGAGAACCGTGGATTAAATCCAAAATTACAGAAAAAGGCGGAGACCCCTGACGAGTTACTGACCCGGTTATTAAGGGAAAATTCGGCGAGGGAAATGAAGGAGACCCAATCATATTGATAGTCAGAGATAAAACACCTTAAATATTGTTCTAGAGACTGATTAGTCCTCTCAGTTTGGCCATTAGATTCAGGATGGAAGGCCGAGGAGAAGGACAGATCAATCTCCAACTTTTTACAGAAAGCTCAACAAACCAATGAAACAAATTGTACCCCTCTGTCAGAAATTATATTGACAGTAACCCCATGGAGACGCAGGATGTGTTTGACAAACAAGGTAGCTAACGTCTTAGCATTGGGTAGTTTCTTGAGGGGCACAAAGTGGCACATCTTACTGAAGCGGTCTACTACAACCCACACCACCGACTTGCCTTGAGATGGAGGCAAATCGGTGATAAAATCCATGGAGATATGGGTCCAAGGTCTCTGGGGAATGGGCAAAGAACATAGTAAGCCCGCTGGTCGGGACCTGGGAGTCTTGGACCTAGCACAAATTTCACAAGCGGCGACGTAGGCTTTAACGTCTTTAGGCAACCCAGGCCACCAATAGTTTCTGGCAATGAGGTGCTTGGTACCCAGGATGCCTGGATGACCAGGTAGTGCAGAGTCATGATTTTCCCTGAGTACCCTTAGCCGGAATTGCAGGGGAACAAACAGCTTGTTCTCAGGAAGGTTCCCGGGAGCTGAACCTTGATCAGCCGTAATTTCGGAGACTAAGTCAGAATCAACAGAGGAAATGATTATACCTGGGGGCAAAACACAAGCAGGATCTTCCTCCGAAGGAGGGCTCGCCATGAAACTACGCGACAGTGCATCAGCTTTAATATTTTTAGACCCAGCCCTATAGGTGACCACAAAGTTGAATCTAGTAAAAAACAACGCCCATGGAGCTTGTCTCGGGTTTAGCCTCCGGGCAGATTCTAGGAAAACCAGATTCTTGTGGTCAGTAAGGACCGTTACCTGGTGCCTAGCCCCCTCCAAGAAGTGGCGCCACTCTTCAAATGCCCATTTAATGGCTAAGAGTTTGCGGTTACCAATGTCATAGTTACTCTCAGTGGGCGAGAACTTCCTGGAGTAGTAGGCACTGGGATGGAAATGGGTGAGGGACCTGGTACCCTGGGACAAGACAGCACCCACTCCCACCTCGGAGGCGTCAACCTCCACGATGAATGGCTCCATTTGGTTAGGCTGAATCAGCATTGGGGCCAAGATAAAGCACTTCTTAAGGACCTCAAAAGCCTGGACCGCCTCTGGAGGCCAGTGGAGGAGATCAGCACCTTTGCGAGTAAGATCCGTAAGAGGCTTAGCAATGACCGAGAAGTTAGCAATAAATCTCCTGTAATAATTAGCAAATCCCAGGAAGCACTGTAACGCCTTCAGGGAGGCAGGTTGGACCCATTCAGCCACAGCCTGAACCTTGGCAGGGTCCATGCGGAATTCATGAGGAGTGAGGATTTGACCCAAAAATGGTATCTCCTGCACCCCAAACATAAATTTTTCGGTTTTAGCAAACAGTTTGTTTTCCCGAAGGGCCTGGAGCACCTTCCTGACATGCTCAATGTGGGAGGACCAGTCCTTGGAAAACACAAGAATGTAATCAAGGTACACTACAAGAAATACCCCCAGGTAGTCTCTTAAGATCTCATTTATGAAATTCTGGAAGACCGCGGGAGCATTACACAACCCAAAGGGCATGACGAGGTATTCGAAATGACCTTCGGGCGTGTTAAACGCAGTCTTACACTCATCCCCCTCTCTGATGCGTATAAGGTTGTAAGCCCCCCGTAGATCAAACTTAGAGAACCATTGGGCCCCCTGAACCTGATTGAAGAGATCAGGAATCAAAGGAAGGGGATACTGGTTCCTTACAGTGACCTTATTCAAGTTTCGGTAATCGATGCACGGCCTAAGACCACCATCCTTCTTCCCTACGAAGAAGAAGCCAGCACCTACCGGAGAAGTAGAGGGGCGAATGTAACCCTTGGCCAGGCATTCCTGGATATACTCTCTCATGGCTTCACGTTCGGGACAAGAGAGATTAAATATCCTACCCTTAGGAAGCTTAGCTCCTGGTACCAAATCGATTGCGCAATCGTATTCTCTATGAGGAGGTAACACTTCGGAAGCCTTTTTAGAAAAACATCAGTGAAGTCCTGAATAAACTCAGGTAGAGTGTTCACCTCCTCAGGGAGAGAAATAAAATTAACAGAAAAACATGACGTCATGCATTCATTACCCTATTTGGTAAGATCCCCAGTATTTTAGTTAAACGTGGGATTATGCATCTGCAACCAGGGAAGGCCTAAAATAAAATCGGACGATAATTCCTGCATCACCAGTACAGAGCACTGCTCCAAATGCATGGAGCCAACAAGGAGTTCAAAAACAGGGGTATGCTGCGTAAAATAACCATTAGCAAGTGGAGTGGAGTCGATACCCACTACCGGGACAGGTTTAGGCAAATCAATCAATGGCATAGCTAGAGACATAGCAAATTCCACAGACATAATATTAGCAGAAGACCCAGAATCCACGAAGGCACTGCCGGTCGCAGACCTACCCTCAAAAGAAACCTGAAAGGGAAGCAAGATCTTATTAGGTTTCATATTTACGGGAAATACCTGTGCGCCCAAGTGACCTCTTCGATGCTCACTTAGGCGCGAAAGTTCTTCCGGCTGCTTATTCTTACGCCTAGGACAGTTGTTCACTTGATGCTTGTCATCCCCACAGTAGAAGCAGAGACCATTCTTTCTGCGGAGCTCTCTACATTGTTGGGGAGACACGGAGGCACCGAGTTGCATTGGTTCATTCGAGTTTTCCATGGAAGAACGAAGCAACGGAACATCGGGAACCATCATGGGGAGCCAGAGGAGAAAGCACAAAAACGTTCAAGTCGTCGTTCCCTGAGACGTCGGTCAAGACGTACCGCTAAAGCCATAACCTTATCTAGAGAGTCAGAAGAGAGATAGCTAACTAACAGGTCTTTCAGGGCGTTCGACAGACCCAATCTAAACTGGCACCTCAAGGCAGGGTCATTCCACCGAGAAGCTACACACCACTTCCTAAAGTCAGAACAGTACTCCTCAATGGGTCTCTTACGCTGACGTAAGGTCACCAGCTGACTCTCGGCAAAGGCAGTCTTGTCAGTCTCGTCATATATGAGCCCGAGAGCAGAAAAAATAGATCAACAGAGGAAAGTTCAGGGGCGTCAGGAGCCAAGGAGAAGGCCCATTCTTGGGGCCCGTCCTGGAGCCGGGACATAATTATACCCACTCGCTGGCTCTCAGAACCTGAGGAGTGGGGCCTTAGACGGAAATAGAGCCTACAACTCTCCCGAAAGGAGAAAAAAGTCTTCCGGTCCCCTGAGAACCGGTCAGGCAACTTGAGGTGGGGTTCAAGAGGTGAGGTGGGGGGCACTACCAGGGTAGCAACATGCTGGTTGTCCCTCTGAGCCAGTGCTTTGACCTGTAGGGAGAGGCCCTGCATTTGCTGAGCCAGGGTCTCAAGGGGGTCCATAGTAGTGTCAGGGACCAGGGTAGAAAAGGTATATGGGCCTGTGATTATGTAATGACGGGGTAGGGAGACAGACGGTCCCTACGCTCAATATGTGCACGGCAGACAAATAGACAAGGGTACACAGAAGCTAAGGGAAAGGGGGCAGTTGCCCACGGCAACACCGTGAGCAACAAGAGTAGTGAACAAGCCGAGTCAAACCAGGAGTGTACGAGGTACCAAACGCAGAGCAGGAGAGTAGTCAGTAAAGTCAGGGTCAATATGAAGCAGAGGTCAATAGTACAAGCAGCAGCAGAGCCAGGAAACCAGACAGAATGACAGGCAAATGAGGAGCAGGAAATGAAGGTATAAATAGACAGAGGGCGGGAGCTAGCTCCGTCTGGCCAGGCTGTGATAGGCTCTCCCACTTCTCAGCCTCCCAGCCCGAGTGGTAGATGATCGAGTCACTCTATCAGACTTAGGAGCAGGTGTAGACTGATTAACCATGGGCGTCGACACAGAAGCTGTGTATGGCAGAACCTTTACAATAAGCTTCTTCAATCGTAAACCGTTCTAGATCTCTATGTGATAAAGAAGGCACACATATTTGGTATCCCCATGCACAGGAGAAGTGGCAGAATGTGAAAGGAGATGAATTTTGTCCACGGTCTATACTGTGTGTGAAAAATGCTAGCATAAACTGACGCATTTGCCAAAAAATGCAAATTTTATTTTGTTCTATCTTATTCAAGAAACTTTCAGAAGAAAACTGGACTTTCCAAAAATATGATAAACCCCTTGAAGAAAAACTTGTGGGGTCTACTTGTGTGAATGAAGTAATTTATGGGGTGATTCTAATGTTTCAGCAGCATTAGGCCCCCCAGAAAACAGTATGTTGCTATAAAATCAAGTGCAGAATTCCTGGACCGAAAAGGCCAAAAAGCCTCCTTTTATGCCAAGCCCTGGCACATGCCCGCACAGTGAATAAAGCACAAATATTTGGTATCCCCATGCACGAGAGACGTGGAAGAATGTGAAAGGTGATGAATTTTGCCCGTGGTCTATACTTGTGTGAAAAATGCTAGCATAAATGATGCAATTGATAAATTCTTGCTTTTTTTCCCCAATTTTGCCCACTTTAGAGAAAAAAATTAAAATGATGTATACTCACAAATCCCATTAAAACAAAGCCCTATCTGTCCTTTTAAAAGAGTGTAAAATTCAAAGATAAACTGATCAATCAGTGACCAATCAGTGTCATACACTGCTCATTGTTCCAGCCCAGCTTCTTTCACTGCACAATCACGCTGTAACAATGGGCTGGAACAATGAGAAGTGTATGATGCTGATTGGTCACTGATTGGTCAGCGTCATACACTTCTCTGTACAACGCCCAGTTGGTAAAAAGTGTAAACACGCCAAGTTTTATATTAAGAAACGAATTAGCATAAATCTAAAATTGCTCAGAACTTTCTCAAAAATGATCGTTTTTCAAAATAAAAACCACTGCTGTTATCTACATTACAGCGCCAATCACATTATGTAGGAGATAGAGCATTTATAATCTGGTGACAGAGCCTCTTTAACCGGATAATATTACATGCATTTAAAAAAAAATCTGATTTATAGAAAATAACTAAAATATCCACATTTAATCATTAACTGCAATATATATATATATATATATATATATATATATATATATATATATATATATATATATATATATAATGAAAGCTTCAATGTATAAATGTCTTCCTTAGAACTGTTTAATCATTACTTACATTCTCGTTCTTAAAACTGAAGCAACCTTTTATGCAATTAAACAAATCAATATGATCTGAAAAGTTTAGAATATATGGAAAGGCAATTATTTGCAAGCAGTTTTAATAGGTTAATATAATTCAGAATCAAAACTGTTTAAATTCATGCCAAAAACATTATGATTTATTTTGCACAAGATATTTGCGTTAAAATTGTAGGTTAAAAATGTCAATAGCTTGTCATACTTTTGTGTTCTTTTTGGCGCATGTTCATTGTAAATGTGTTGTAAATTCTGTGTGCCATAATTTTGTCTTCAATTATGACTTGAATCTGGTGAAAACGGTTTAGTAAATTTTCCTCACTGTGTTCAAAGGAATAGTACAATTGTAGACTAAAGGCCCTTTTACACGGACCAATGATGGGGCAGGATAAATGAGCGTTCATATGCTCCTTTACCTGCTGATCGTATTGTTTATGCAGCAGAAAATATTTTTGTTGTTTGAAGTACATCTCCCTGTGCAAACATCATCCCCAAACATTACCGATCATAGCTCCTTGTGAGCGCCGATCAACAAACTGTCAGATCAACTCACTGTACAGTGAAAATTGGCCAGTGTAAAAAGTACCCATAGACATACAGATGTAGCTCAGTTTATGTTGAAATGAAAAAATCGATCGGCACATACACCCTGCACCCAGGTGCAGTAAAAATATGCATTATCCACACTGGAGTAAAAAAACTTTTTGGAAGATATCAAGCGGTGGTGATCTGTGTCAAGTAAACATATAGAGTAATGCAATCTTCATAAGCAAGTAGGAAAAAAGGAAGACACGGCACTCACCAAATCCAGATTTTCTTCACTTTATTTTCGTAATCCTATATAATAAAAACCATATAGGATTACGAAAATAAAGTGAAGAAAATCTGAATTTGGGGAGTGCCGTGTCTGCCTTTTTTCCTCCTATCTTATGAAGGTAGCACAATTTATCTTGACTCTGATAACTTGCTGCAGTGTGATATCACACAACAAAAGACATTGAAAAGTCAAGTTAATGTTTATTGCCACAGTGGGGGAAATATATTAACACTTCAACTAATTTACGTTGGCGGAAAATGTGCCAAATATATTAAGAGATGCACACCTGTCATTCCGGTAAAGGGTTCGCTCCTTCGGCTAAAAGCTGCCCCCTTTTTGTGCCACTTTCTAAAAGTGGGGAGAAAATCGAGAAGTTGCAAATTGTAGCACAAATATGGCATGGTTCCAAATTTAGCTTTATTATATGCCATAAAACTGGCGTAAACCTGTTAATATATACCCCCTAGTGTTTTTAACACGTTAATGGTCAAGTTAAGATTGTTATATCTGTATATCCTCACATCTATATATACATCTAACCTAGGTTGAATTGAGCTATAGCTGAACATTTATTAAGCAATGGGGCTCACAATCTAAATTTCTTATCTGAAAGACACTAGAGCTAATTTCATAGTAAGTCAATTAACCTATCAGTATGTTATAGGGGTATGGGAGGAAAATGGAGGACCTGGAGGAAATCCTTGCCTATACAAGGAGAACATACAAACTCTATGCAAATGTTGTCCTTGTTTAGAATTGAACCCAGGAGCCCAGTTTTAAGGCAACAGTGCTAACCACTGTTCTGCCTATTAATTCTCGGATGATCGTGATGCACAAGTCAGTAGCAGAGTCCAGAAACAAGATGCATCTATAATGAGTAAGGAAATCTATCAAATGGCGCAACTTTACAAAACTCAAAGGCTCATACAGAAATGAATGCCCAAACACCAGAGTAGTGCTCCGAACTAGAATATACAGTATAAGGAAAGGATCATACAATTATTAGTAATTGTCAGGATATCCTGTGCATTGGCACTAAAAAAATAGAACTTTAATAGCCTATTATTCCTCAGGGGCCAGTCTTCATAAAATGGCTTATAAGGCTGGGTTTACACAACCTATTTTCAGACGTAATGGAGGCGTTTTACGCCTCGAATTACGTCTGAAAAAACGGCTCCAATACGTCGGCAAACAGCTGCCCATTACTTTCAATGGGCTTTACTATGTACTGTGCGACAACCTGTCATTTTACGCGTCGCTGTCAAAAGACGGGCGTAAAATTACAGCCTCATCAAAAGAAGTGCAGGACACTTCTTGGGACGTAATTGGAGCCATTTTTCATTGACTCCAATGAAGAAGAGCTCCAAATTACGTCCTGAAAACAGCTCCGTAATTTCAGACGTAATTGCAGTTATCGTGTGCACATACCCTTAGAGTAGCCAAATAAGTAATTATTAACTAATGTGGGCCACTGTCTTAATGGCTTATTTAACCCCATTTTAATGGCTGCTTTAACCCCACTAAGTGAAAGAAGCAAACCTGGATTGGAGTTTCATACTCTGGATCACACTGGGATGATAGCTCGTGTCCTTTATAATAAATCACTAAGTTCTCTCCACATTATAAAATTACTTCTGTTAGTAGGAAACTAATTATGGCACATGTGATTTCCGCTAACCTTGCAGCAAATTAAATAAGATGTTGAGTCCTAGAGGAATGAGTAGTGGCCCAGAGAGAACTCTTCTATCTTATTCCTTATTATAGTTTAGATTCTCTGGTTAAAGGGCTGCAGTTGATATGGAGAAAAAAAAAACATCCTCCCATGCTTAG
Organism: Rhinoderma darwinii; assembly: GCF_050947455.1. Taxonomy (NCBI): domain Eukaryota; kingdom Metazoa; phylum Chordata; class Amphibia; order Anura; family Rhinodermatidae; genus Rhinoderma; species Rhinoderma darwinii. The sequence goes on along the minus strand of NC_134687.1, from coordinate 521,376,857 downwards.
AATATTAAATAGATACTTTGTGCCATCATCCTTATCATGTTACACTGTATAGGATAATCCCTGGATAGCAAATCTCATGGCAAAACCTTTATTGAATGTGAGGTTACAATATATGCTATGTATTAGAACTCAGGGAATCCATCAGGAGAATTAGTTCAATATAAACCTGTGTGTTTTGCAAAGTTTACAATTAATTGAAGGCATTTATTCCTGATTTTCAGAAGATGCTTAAATCGGTGAGTAGTTAGGATGCCGTAACAAGAATCAGTATAGACATCTTTACAAATTTTCCTGTCTCTGCTTAAAGTCATGTGAGGGGAAGACAGCCGAGAACCCAATGTCACATCACAAGCTTCTTCAAGCAGTAAAGCAGAAAAGAATAAAGTGGGACATTCAAAAAACAGCAAGCTGACCATTTTGCACAGAGGATTTTATCACTTCATGATATTTTACTATAAACAGATTTTAAAATAATTGCTGACATTTTTTAATTACAGCAGAATTTGTGTTTATTGCTACAAATGCTTAAGAGAAGTTGAAACTATATATGAACATTAAATCTAAAATACCAGAAGATACGTTTTAGCTTAACGTCAATGGCGGATCATCATAAGGGAGGTGCACATAATCCTAAAAACTATGCAGTGCGCTAGCGCTGCTCAGTGGCGGATTATCATTAGGGCGTTTCGGGCGGTCGCCCGGGGCCCAAGGCTGCCAGGGGGCCCAAGGCTCCCAGGGGGCCTATGACCGCCCGAACCCCCTCATGCCCAGTGGCGTCGCTAGCACCGGAGGGAGCCCCGGTGCCAGGACCGCACCTGTCAGGCGAGGGGAGCTTTGCTTCTATTTAGCAGCCGTGGTCTGTGCTGCTTTAGAAGCTCCCCCTCCAGCCCCCCTTCCCTGCTCTAAACATCTCTCCTCTGCTGCTAGCTGTCGGGACATGGGGGAGGGGAGCTCTGTGCTGTGAGCAGGAGAAGAGCTGCAGTGAAGACATAAAAGGTAAGTGCATGTGTGTTTAATGTCCATATTCATGTATGTTTAATATCCATATTCATGTGTGTTTAATGTCCATATTGATGTATGTTTAATGTCCATATTCATGTATGTTTAATGTCCATATTCATGTATGTTTAATGTCCATATTCATGTGTTTACAAGGTGTACTTTGTGTATAATGTGCATACTCGTGTATAATGTGCCTACTTTGTGTATAATGTGCATACTCGTGTGTACTTTGTGTATAATGTGCCTACTTTGTGTACTTTGTGCATAATGTGTGTACTTTGTGTACTGTGCGTACTTTGTGCATAATGTGCGTACTTTGTACTGTGCGTACTTTGTGCATAATGTGTGTACTGTGCGTACTTTGTGCATAATGTGCGTACTTTGTGCGTACTTTGTGCATAATGTGCGTACTTTGTGCATAATGTGGTACTTTGTGTACTGTGCATACTTTGTGCATAATGTGCCTACTTTGTGCATAATGTGCGTACTTTGTGTACTTTGTGCATAATGTGCGTACTTTGTGCATAATGTGCCTACTTTGTGCATAATGTGCCTACTTTGTGCATAATGTCCTTACTTTGTGCATAATGTGCGTACTTTGTGCATAATGTGGTACTTTGTGTACTGTGCGTACTTTGTGCATAATGTGCCTACTTTGTGTACTTTGTGCATAATGTGCGTACTTTGTGCATAATGTGCGTACTTTGTGCATAATGTGGTACTTTGTGTACTGTGCGTACTTTGTGCATAATGTGCCTACTTTGTGTACTTTGTGCATAATGTGCGTACTTTGTGCATAATGTGGTACTTTGTGTACTGTGCGTACTTTGTGCATAATGTGCCTACTTTGTGTACTTTGTGCATAATGTGCGTACTTTGTGCATAATGTGGTACTTTGTGTACTGTGCGTACTTTGTGCATAATGTGCATAATGTGCGTACTTTGTGCATAATGTGCGTACTTTGTGCATAATGTGCATACTTTGTGTACTGTGTGTACTTTGTGCATAATGTGCCTACTTTGTGTACTAGTGTTTAGGTAGTGTTAGCAATAGTTACGGCGCGGCAGGGTGGTGGTGGAGAAGGGGGGCCCAAGTTTGGGTAACAGCCCAGGGCCCATGGTCTTCTTAATCCGCCACTGGCGCTGCTAACTGCCGCTGCGGAGATGGGGAGAGTGGCGTAGCTATAGCGGTCGCATGGTTGCATTTGTGACCGGGTCCCTAAGCCTGGGGGGCCCACAGGGCCCCCGTTGCCACACAGCGCTGTTTCCCCTTCCAGCTGAATCTACAGCCGCAGGACGCAGATACATTTGGGTTGATTGCTGGAGCCTTGCTCCAGCATTCACTGTGCCGCGAGTGACTCGGCGCAGGCAGGCGTGATGTAGTGAAGTAATCGCGCCTGTCTGCGCCGAGTCACTCACAGAGCAGTGCAGAGGAGAAGAAGGATCCTCCACCCGTCATGGGAACGGGGATAGCTAATTAATTTTGTTATTGTTTTTCTATTAGGTACGTACATATGGGGGCATTATAATGTACAGGACAACTAAGGGGGCATTATATTGTATGGGGGCATTATACTGTATGGGGGAGCTATAGGGGGCATTATACTGTATGGGGCAGCTATAGGGGCACTATACTGTATTTGGGCATTATACTGTATGTTGCAGCTATGGAGAGGATTATACTGTATGGGGGGCATTATACTGTATGTGGCAGCTATGGGGGGGAATTATACTGTCTGGGGGACATTATACTGTATGGGACAGCTATGGGGGTCTTTATATTGTATGTGGCAGCTATGGGGTAGCGAAGTCAACTGCTAGAGCGTTGCCGATGCTCTGGCTGGGGATTCCGCTCCTAGAAGCAAAACCCCTGATTATGCTGTCCATATATGGTCAAGGACGACAGGGGCTACCACTGGAGCGGAATTCCTGGCCACAGTGTGGCTGATGCTCTGGCTGGAGATTCCGCTCCTAGATGGAGTCCTAATGGCGCTATCTACAGGGGGGTTGGTGCTATCTTCAAGGGAGTGTGGCACTCTCTACATGGGCACCATGGCACTATCTACAGGGGACACTGGTGATATCTACATGGGCACTGTGACATTATCTACTTGGGTACTGGCATTTCATATGTAGACACTGGCACTAGGGGCTGCTAATGCAGCACTATGCTGTATGGGGGCAGCTAAGGGGGCATTATACTATATGAGACAGCTATCAGGGCATTATACTGTATGGGGGGCATTATACTGTATGTGGCAGCTATGGATGGCATTATACTGTATGGGGCATTATAGTGTATGTGGCAGCTTAGGGGGGCATTATACTGTATGTGGCAGCTATTGGGGCATTATACTGTATGGGGGCATTATACTGTATGGGGCAGCTATGGGGGGCATTACACGGTATGTGGCAGCTATGGGGGCATTATACTGTATGTGGTAGCTATAGTGGGCATTATACTGTATGGGGGGCATTATACTGTATGGGGCAGCTATAGATGGAAATATACTGTAGGAGCAGCTATGGGGGGCATTATACTGAGCAATTACAAGAGCTGCAGTGTAGCTGTGTAGCACTATATACAAGGGGGGATTGCTGTATAGCACTATATAGAAGCGGGCGCTGTGTATCACCATATCTAAGGGGGGATTGCTGTTTACAGGGGTCTGTGTGTGGCGCTATCTACAGGTGTCTGTGCATGGCACTATGTACAGGGGCCTCTGTGTGGCGCTATCTACAGGGGCTGTGTGTGTGTGGTGCTATCTACAAGAGGGGGTCTGTGTGGCACTATATACAAGGGGGGATTGCTGTATAGCTCTATATAGAAGCGGGCGCTGTGTATCACCATATCTAAGGGGGGATTGCTGTTTACAGGGGTCTGTGTGTGGCGCTATCTATAGGTGTCTGTGCATGGCACTATGTACAGGGGCCTCTGTGTGGCGCTATCTACAGGGGCTGTGTGTGTGTGGTGCTATCTACAAGAGGGGGTCTGTGTGGCACTATCTACAAGAGGGGGTCAGTGTGGCGCTACCTACAGGGGGTCTGTGTGTTGCTAACTACAGGGGGCTGTGTGATGCTATCTACAGGGGGCTGTGTGATGCTATCTACAGGGGGCTGTGTGATGCTATCTACAGGGGGCTGTGTGTGGCGCTATTTACAGGGGGCTGTGTGTGATGCTATCTACAGGGGGCTGTGTGTGGGACTATCTACAGGAGTCTGTGTGTGATGCTATCTACAGGGGGCTGTGAGTGATGGTATCTACAGGGGGCTGTGTGTGATGCTATCTACGGTGGGGGTTGTGTGGTGCTATCTACAGGGGGTGTGTGGCACTATCTACAGGGGGATATGTGTGGCGATATCTCTACGGGCTGCGTGTGACGCTATCTATAGGGGCTGTGTGTGACGCTATCTACAGGGGGCTGTGTCTGGCGCTATCTGCAGGGGTTGTTTGGCGCTATCTACAGGGGGTTGTGTGTGGCGCTACCTATAGGTAGGGCTGTGTGTGATGCTGTCTACAGGAGGATGTGTGTGGCGCTATCCACAGGGGGGTGTGTGTGGTGCTCTCTACAGGGGGCTGTGACGCGCTATCTATAGGTAGGGCTGTGTGTGATGCTGTCTACAGGGGTATGTGTGTGGCGCTATCAATAGGGGTTGTGTGGCACGATCTACAGGGGCTGTGTGTGTGACGCTATCTACAGGGACTGTGTGTGGCGCTATCTACGGGGGCTGTATGTGGCACTATCTACAGGGGGATATGTGTGGCGATATCTTTGGGCTGTGTGTGACGCTTACTGCAGCGGGTGTTTGTGGCGCAATTTACAGGGGGTTGTGTGTGGTGCTATCTATAGATAGGGCTGTCTGTGATGCTGTCTACAGGAGGCTGTGTATGGCACTATCTACAGGGGCTGTGTGTGGCGCATTTTACAGGGGTGTATGTGTTGCGCTCTCTACAGGGGGGATGTGAGGCGCTATCTATAAGTAGGGCTGTGTGTGATGCTGTCTACAGGGGGATGTGTGTGGCGCTATCTATATATGGGGAGGAGGTATCGCGATCTACAGGGAGATGTGTGTGGAACGATCTACAGGGGCTGTGTGTGTGACGATATCTACAGGGGCCGTGTGTGGCATTATCTGCAGGGAGGTGTGTGTGTGATGATATCTACAGGGGCTGTGTGTGGCACTATGTACAGGGGCTGTGTGTATGTGGTGCTTTACTTTACAGTATTTGACGCAATTATATTCAGGGGCGCATTCTGTGGTGCTATTATATTTAGGGGCACAGTGTGTGGCACCTGATTATTTTATCTTCGTTTATAGGTGTGGAAATGTTGGTAAAGTGAGGAGCTGAAGACATCTGAGTGGCAAATTGTGCAGAAATGGGTCTTGGCCGGGAGAAATCGTCATGAAGTCTCGACCGGATGGAGAAGTCGTCTCCTGTGAGTCACTAGATTTATAGAGAATCTGTCACCTCTCCTGACATGTTTATTATAGGAAATCCTTGTATTTCACAAAAAGTCTTTGTTCAGTCCAGACAAATAGGTGTTACCATTCCCCTTGTCAGGAGGATGTGTCCCTACACAGTGTGAAACTGTCAGCGATGGTTGGAGACTGTCAGTATGTAGGGACACAGCCCTGTGACAAGGGGAATCGTAACACCCATTTGTTAATGCTCGAACAAAAATGTAGTGTTAACAATAGTTATGGCGCGGCAGGGCGGCGGTGGAGAATGGAAGCCCAAGTTTGGGTAACAGCCCAGGGCCTATGGTCTACTTAATCCGCTACTGCTTAACGTACATTTATATTTAAACAAATAAAATAAAAATATTTTTGTGCAGTATATTGTATTTAATCATCTTCATATAAAGAACCAGAAACTATTTTCCAGTAATCAATTAGAGAAATGCTCAGTTAAATAACAACCAAGTTCATATTAATAGTGTAATTTTTCTATAACCTAAAATAAGTGGTAAAGATAAGGAACAATATAAATAACTTTTATTGTTTGACGTAACGCACATGTCTGGATTCAATATTCTACTGCTTAATGCATAGCACCAGATGTGACCATATCAATTTTAAAGATGAATGTATCAGCTGGAAAATGTGTTCCATCCATCCATTCATATTTAACTCTTTTCCAGGAAGTCGTCTGAGAAGTCGTCTCCTGTGAGTCACTAGATTTATAGAGAATCTGTCACCTCTCCTGACATGTTTATTATAGGAAATCCCTGTATTTCACAAAAAGTCTTTGTTCAGTCCAGACAAATAGGTGTTACCATTCCCCTTGTCAGGAGGATGTGACCCTACACAATGTGATATTGCCAGCGATGGTTGGAGACTGTCAGTATGTAGGAACACAGCCGTGTGACAAGGGGAATCGTAACACCCATTTGTTAATGCTCGCAAAAAATGTAGTGTTAACAATAGTTATGGCGCGGCAGGGCGGCGGTGGAGAATGGAAGCCCAAGTTTGGGTAACAGCCCAGGGCCTATGGTCTACTTAATCCGCTAATGCTTAACGTACATTTATATTTAAACAAATAGAATAAAAATATTTGTGTGCAGTATTTGTATTTAATCATCTTCATATAAAGAACCAGAAACTATTTTTCAATAATCAATTACAGAAATGCTCAGTTAAATAACAACCAAGTTTATATGAATAGTGTAATTTTTCTATAACCTAAAATAAGTGGTAAAGATAAGGAACAATATAAATAACTTTTATTGTTTGAGGTAACGTACATGTCTGGATTCAATATTCTATTGCTTAATGCATAGCACCAGATGTGACCATATCAATTTTAAAGATGAATGTATCAGCCGGAAAATGTGTTCCATCCATCCATCCATCCATCCATTCATATTTAACTTTTTTCCAGGCAAAACAAAGAAAAGTTGAATTAAATAGTATCTACAAGTCCTTCCTAACTACTCCTTATTTCTGTCAGTTGCACCATTTTAATTTTTCATAGGTTGTCACTGCTCATAACAATGGCATATAGAGCTCTGTGTGTCATGTCCAGAGGCATAGCTGGGTTCTCCAGCACCCGGGGCAAAGATTGTTTGGCGCCCCCCTTCCAAACCACTTTCCCGACTTTTTCTTCTCCCTCCCTCATGTTTGCTTTCTCTACGAATCAATGAGTTGTAAAAAAAAAATCCACTTTTTTTTTTATGTAACTCGAGCATAAAACTATTTGTACATTTTACAAGCGATACAGTTATATAAAGCAGTTAACATAACAATAAATAAAAAGAAAATAAATAAAGAGGTTAGTGCCGGACTAAACAGATTGCATATCTGAGGCTAATGAGACTATATGGTGACATAATGAACAGCCCCCTGTAGATAGTGCCACACACCTCCGCTTGTAGACAGCGCCACATCTCCCCTTGTAGATAGTGCCACACTCCCCCCTGTAGATAGTGACACACCTCCGCTTGTAGATAGTGCCACACAACCCCCTGTAAAGGATCTGCCAGGCACAGCTTCGGGGGTTAACTCCCTTAATTAATCAGTCAGCACCTGAATCTACATCCCTGAGACTGACTCCAGCTTCCACCACTCAGGCTGGCAGGCTTAGGAGTGGGAGAGCCTATCGCAGCCTGGCCAGACTCAGCTAGCTCCCGCCCTCTGTCTATTTATACCTGAATTTCCTGTTCCTCCTTGCTTGTTATTCTTTTTCGTGTGGTTTCCTGGCCCAGCTACAGCTCCTTCTATTTTGTTCCTGCTCCATACTGACCCTGGCTTACTGACTACTCTTCTGCTCTTCGTTTGGTACCTCGCACACTCCTGGCTTGACTCGGCTCGTTCACCACTCTGGTTGCTCACGGTGTTGCCGTGGGCAACTGCCCCTTTCCCTTGCTTGTATTCCCTTGTATGTTTGTCGTGTTTGTCGTGCACTTACTGAGTGCAGGGACCGCCGCCCAGTTGTACCCCGTCGCCTAGGGCGGGTCGTTGCAAGTAGGCAGGGACAGAGTGGCGGGTAGATTAGGGCTCACTTGTCCGTTTCCCTACCCCCCGGTCATTACATAATAACAAGCCCATACCTAGTCTACCCTGGTCCCTGACACCACTATGGACCCCCGTGAGACCCTGGCTCAGCAAATGCAGGGTCTCTCCCTACAGGTCCAGGCCCTGGCTTAGAGGGTCAACCAGCCTGATGCTACCTTGGTAGTTCCCCTCACCGCACCTCTTGAACCCCACCTCAAGTTGCCCGACCGGTTCTCAGGGGACCGGAGGGCTTTTCTCTCCTTTCGGGAGAGTTGTAGGCTTTACTTTCGTTTAAAGCCTCATTCCTCAGGTTCTGAGAGCCAGCGGGTGGGTATAATTATGTCCCGGCTCCAGGAAGGGCCCCAAGAGTGGGCCTTCTCCTTGGCTCCTGACGCCCCTGAACTTTCCTCCGTTTGATTGTTTCTTTTCTGCTCTCGGACTTATTTATGACGAGACTGACAGGACTGCCTTTGCCGAGAGTCAGCTGGTGACCTTACGTCAGGGTAAGAGACCTGTTGAGGAGTATTGCTCTGACTTTAGGAAGTGGTGCGTAGCTTCTCGGTGGAATGACCCTGCCTTAAGGTGCCAGTTTAGGTTGGGTCTGTCGAATGCCCTGAAAGACCTGCTAGTTAGCTATCCCTCTTCTGACTCCCTAGACCAGGCTATGGCTTTAGCGGTACGATTTGACCGACGTCTCAGGGAACAACAACATGAACGTTTATGTGTTTTCTCCTCCGACTCCCCCATGATGCCTCCCGAAGTTCCGTTGCTTCGTTCCTCCCCGAAAGACTCAGAGATACCTATGCAACTCGGGGCCTCCGTGTCCCCCCAACAACGTAGAGAATTCCGCAGGAAGAATGGTCTCTGCTTCTACTGTGGGGATGACAAGCATCAAGTGAACCACTGTCCTAAGCGTAAGAATGCAGCCAGAGAACTTCCGCGCCTAAGTGATCATCGGGGAGGTCACTTGGGCGCACAGGTATTTCCAGTAAATAGGAAACGTACTAAGATCTTGCTTCCCTTTCAGGTCTCTTTTGGTGGTAGGTCTGCTACCGGCAGTGCCTTCGTAGATTCAGGGTCCTCTACTAATATTATGTCTGTGGAATTTGCTATGTCTCTTGCTATGCCTCTGATTGATTTGCCTAAACTTGTCCCGGTAGTGGGTATCGACTCCACTCCTCTTGCTAATGGTTATTTTACACAGCATACCCCTGTTTTTGAACTCCTTGTTGGCTCCATGCATTTGGAGCAATGCTCTGTACTGTTGATGCAGGGATTATCGTACGATTTGGTTCTAGGCCTTCCCTGGTGGCAGTTGCATAATCCCACGTTTGACTGGAATACTGGGGAGCTAACCAAATGGGGTAATGAATGTTGTACGTCATGTTTTTCTGTTAATTCTATTTCTCCCCCTGAGGAGGCGAATACGCTACCCGAGTTTGTTCAGGACTTCGCTGATGTTTTCTCTAGGGAGGCCTCCGAAGTGTTACCTCCTCATAGAGAATATGATTGCGCTATCGAATTGGTACCAGGAGCTAAGCTTCCTAAGGGTAGGATATTTAATCTTTCTTGTCCCGAACGTGAAGCCATGAGAGAGTATATCCAGGAATCCCTGGCCAAGGGTTACATTCGTCCCTCTTATTCTCCGGTAGGTGCTGGCTTCTTCTTCGTGGGGAAGAAGGATGGTGGTCTTAGGCCATGCATTGACTACCGTAGCCTGAATAAGGTCACGGTAAGGAACCAGTATCCCCTTCCTTTGATTCCTGATCTCTTTAATCAGGTTCAGGGGGCCCAATGGTTCTCTAAATTGGATCTACGGGGGGCGTATAACCTTATTCGCATCAAAGAGGGGGATGAGTGGAAGACTGCGTTTAACACGCCCGAAGGCCATTTCGAATACCTCGTCATGCCCTTTGGGTTGTGTAATGCCCCTGCGGTCTTCCAGAATTTCATAAATGAGATTTTGAGAAATTACCTGGGGATATTTCTTGTAGTGTACCTTGATGACATACTGGTGTTTTCCAAGGACTGGTCCTCCCACATTGAGCATGTCAGGAAGGTGCTCCAGGTCCTTCGGGAAAACAAACTGTTTGCCAAAACCGAAAAATGTGTGTTTGGGGTACAGGAGATACCATTTTTGGGTCAAATCCTCACTCCTCATGAATTCCGCATGGCCCCCCGCAAAGGTTCAGGCTGTGGCGGAATGGGTCCAACCTGCCTCCCTGAAGGCGTTACAGTGTTTTTTGGGGTTCGCTAATTATTACAGGACATTTATTGCTAACTTCTCGGTCATCGCTAAGCCTCTTACGGACCTCACTCGCAAAGGTGCTGATCTCCTCCACTGGCCTCCTGAGGCTGTCCAGGCTTTTGAGGTCCTTAAGAAGTGCTTTACCTCGGCCCCGGTGCTGGTTCAGCCCAACCAAATGGAGCCATTTATCGTGGAAGTTGACGCATCTGAGGTGGGAGTGGGGGCTGTCTTGTCCCAGGGTACCAGGTCCCTCACCCATCTCCGCCCCTGTGCCTACTTCTCCAGGAAGTTTTCGCCAACTGAGAGTAACTATGATATTGGCAACCGCGAACTCTTAGCCATTAAATGGGCATTTGAAGAGTGGCGCCACTTCCTGGAGGGGGCTAGACACCAGGTAACGGTCCTTACCGACCACAAGAATCTGGTTTTCCTAGAATCTGCCCGGAGGCTAAACCCGAGACAAGCTCGATGGGCGTTATTTTTTACCAGATTCAATTTTTTGGTTACCTATAGGGCTGGGTCTAAAAATATTAAGGCTGATGCACTGTCGCGTAGCTTCATGGCCAGCCCTCCTTCAGAGGAAGATCCTGCTTGTATTTTGCCTCCAGGTATAATCATTTCCTCGATCGATTCTGATTTAGTCTCTGAAATTGCTGCTGATCAAGGTTCAGCTCCCGGGAACCTTCCTGAGAACAAGCTGTTTGTTCCCCTGCAATTCCGGCTAAGGGTACTTAGGGAAAATCATGACTCCGCACTATCTGGTCATCCAGGCATCCTGGGTACCAAACACCTCATTACCAGAAATTATTGGTGGCCTGGGTTGCCTAAAGACGTTAAGGCCTACGTCGCCGCTTGTGAGGTTTGTGCTAGGTCCAAGACTCCCAGGTCCCGACCAGCGGGCTTACTGTGTTCGTTGCCCATTCCCCAGAGACCTTGGACACATATCTCCATGGATTTTATCACCGATTTGCCTCCATCTCAAGGCAAGTCGGTGGTGTGGGTGGTGGTAGACCGCTTCAGTAAGATGTGCCACTTTGTGCCCCTCAAGAAACTACCCAACGCCAAGACGTTGGCTACCTTGTTTGTCAAACACATCCTGCGTCTCCATGGGGTCCCTGTCAATATTGTTTCGGACAGAGGGGTACAATTTGTTTCATTGTTTTGGAGAGCCTTCTGTATGAAGTTGGGGATTGATCTGTCCTTCTCCTCTGCCTTCCATCCTGAAACCAATGGTCAAACGGAGAGGACTAATCAATCTCTAGAACAATACTTAAGGTGTTTTGTCTCTGACTGTCAATATGATTGGGTCTCATTCATTCCCCTTGCCGAATTTTCCCTTAATAACCGGGTCAGTAACTCGTCAGGGGTCTCTCCCTTTTTCTGTAATTTTGGGTTTAATCCACGGTTCTCCTCTGTTTCACCTGGTAGTTCCAACAATCCCGAGGTAGAGGTCGTTCATCGGGAACTGTGCACAGTCTGGGCCCAGGTTCAGAAGAACCTAGAGGCGTCCCAGAGCGTACAAAAAACTCAGGCTGATAGAAAACGTTCTGCTAACCCCCTGTTTATGGTCGGGGATCTGGTGTGGTTGTCGTCTAGGAACTTGCGTCTCAAGGTTCCGTCCAAGAAGTTTGCTCCCCGGTTTATTGGGCCGTATAAGGTCATTGAGGTCCTCAATCCTGTCTCCTTCCGGCTGGAGTTACCCCCGTCTTTTCGTATACACGACGTGTTTCATGCCTCCCTCCTTAAACGCTGCTCCCCGTCCTTGGCTCCCTCGAGGAGACCTCCTGTTCCCGTCCTCACCCCTGAGGGGGTGGAATTCGAGGTGGCCAGGATTGTGGACAGCAAGATGGTCCAAGGCTCCCTCCAGTACCTGGTCCATTGGAGTGGTTACGGGCCCGAGGAGAGGACTTGGGTACCCGCCCGGGATGTTCACGCTGGGGTATTGGTCAGGAGGTTCCACCTGCGTTTCCCCAGTAAGCCAGGTCCACTTAGAAAGGGTCCGGTGGCCCCTCATAAAAGGGGGGGTACTGTAAAGGATCTGCCAGGCACAGCTTCGGGGTTAACTCCCTTAATTAATCAGTCAGCACCTGAATCTACATCCCTGAGACTGACTCCAGCTTCCACCACTCAGGCTGGCAGGCTTAGGAGTGGGAGAGCCTATCGCAGCCTGGCCAGACTCAGCTAGCTCCCGCCCTCTGTCTATTTATACCTGCATTTCCTGTTCCTCCTTGCTTGTTATTCTTTTTCGTGTGGTTTCCTGGCCCAGCTACAGCTCCTTCTATTTTGTTCCTGCTCCATACTGACCCTGGCTTACTGACTACTCTTCTGCTCTTCGTTTGGTACCTCGCACACTCCTGGCTTGACTCGGCTCGTTCACCACTCTGGTTGCTCACTGTGTTGCCGTGGGCAACTGCCCCTTTCCCTTGCTTGTATTCCCTTGTATGTTTGTCGTGTTTGTCGTGCACTTACTGAGTGCAGGGACTGCCGACCAGTTGTACCCCGTCGCCTAGGGCGGGTCGTTGCAAGTAGGCAGGGACAGAGTGGCGGGTAGATTAGGGCTCACTTGTCCGTTTCCCTACCCCCCGGTCATTACACCCCTGTATATAGTGCCACACACCTCCCCTTGTAGACAGCGCCACACCTCCCCTTGTAGATAATGCCACACAGTACCCCTGTAGATAGTGCCACACATGCCCCATTAGAGGTACTGCCAGCCTCCTTGTAGATAGTGCCACATACGCACAGCCCTGTAGATAGTGCCACACACACCCTCCTGTAGATAGCACTACACCCCCCCTCCCTGTACATAGCTCCATTGCGGCTTCCTAGAGGTGCCCCTGAAGTCACTGTCCATATATGGATTGTGACCTCAGGGGCTTCTCCAGGAGTGGAATCCCAGGAAAGAGCGTCGGCAACGTTGGCCAGGGAATTCATCTATACCTCCCAACTTTCAAGTATCACAAAGAGACAGAACCGATGAGGCGCGCATAGCAACACAGTATAATACCCTCTAGCTGCCTCCACACAGTATAATGCCCCCATAAAGTATAAAGCCCCCCATAGATGTCACCATGCAGCATAATGGCCCCAAAGATGCACCTATACAGTATAATAACCACACAAATTCTCCCATGCAGTAGAATTTCCACACATATGCCTCTATACAGTACAATTCCCACACAGATGCCCCCATGAAGTATAATGCCAAATCAAATTCCCCCATACAGCATAATGCCCCCATAGCTGCCCACATACAGTATAATGCCCCATAGCTGCCCCATACAGCTTAATGCGACCAGGGCCCAGTATAATGCCCTATAGCTGCCTCCATATGGTAGAATGCCCCTATAGCTGCCCCATACAGTATAATGCTCATATAGCTGCCCATACAGTATAATGCCCCTATAGCTTCCCCATAGAGTATATTGCTGCCAAAGCTGCCCCATACATTATAATGCTGCCTTAGATGCCCCATTGCTGTACAATGCCCCCTTAGATGCCTCTTGTGCCAGTACCCATGTAGATAGTGCCACACCCCCTTGTAGATAGCGCTACCCCTTCCCCCGTGTAGTTTGCGTTATTGAGACTCCCTCTAGGAACGGAATGCTCAGCCAGAGCACAGGCCGGAGAATTCCGCTCCTAGTTGAAACTGTTCATTTATGTACAGTGACGTCAAGGGCTCCCCTGGGCACAGCTCCCTCTGCTCCTCCGCTCTTAACTAATGCTGAAGCAGGGAGCTGACAGTTCCTTGCTTCAGCATTAAGTTCAATTGTATCTGTGTCCTGAGGACGAAGATACAGTTGACTGCGGAACATACCACCGGCCATCCGGGACAGCGGGAAGTATGATTCCTGTCCTGCAGGAGGGGTCCCTGACGTCACTGCCGATATATGGATAGTGACATCAGGGGGACTCCGCTCCAGGAGGAATATGCAATCGTATCTGCACCTGAGGGGCCAATTCAAGCTTTTTTGCCACCTGAGGCAAAAACTTAAATGGCGCCCATGTTGAATTTCAGAATACATTGGTGTGCACATCCACGTATGCAATGATTACTGTGCGGTTTCACAATGTGTGAGGTATATGGTTTTTTTCAGGGAGGGGCTTGCACCGGTTTTTGGGTGGCTGTAAAGGGAAGTGTTTTATATATTTATATCTATGTACATGTAGTGTAGATATATATATATGTATTTGTCCCTCCAGAAAGGTGTCATCTAATCAGACACCCTGGGGGTGTAAAACAAACAATGAACTAATCCAGGTAGAAGGAAGTTCCAACTGCCCTTCCATCCCCTACTAGATACCATGAGGCCCAGGCCCCTCCCTTTCACGTGCATGAGCCTGTGTGGTCACACAGGTGTGCACGGGGAGGTTTAAAAGGACAAATGTTCCCAAAGCTCTCTCTCTTTTGTTCCTGCTACCTGGCTCCACTAAGGGTCTCCTCTTCCCTCCTGGCCTGCTCTTGGCTCATGGCCCTTCCTGAGAGACCACATGGACTGCTAAGTATCCACGTGTAGCAGCAGCTACACGTTATGTTCTCCCCCTCCTTACTTTAACCCTTTCCTGAGTTAACCCTTTATCCTCATGCTGTCCCTGGTAACCCTTGCTTTTAACCCTTAGAGTATATGGAAAGTTATATTAGGAGGGAGTGATACAGAAATAGTGAGCGTGTATTGGATTGTAACGTAACTGTATTCATATGTATGTTTAGATAAGTGGGTGGCGGTATAATTAGGATTATGATATCATGTTTATACTGTACTACGTATAGTGTGAGTATACTCAGTATATATTAACGTGTTATGTGTATTGGGGTATACTGATACTATACTGTGATCAGTTACTGTGTTCTGTGTTTGGTTTGTGTATTTTATATGTAAGTGTGATTATTGTTAGTAATAAATATTACCCTTTATTTACTATACAATTGTATTTATTGTACGGTCTTATTCCGTAGAAGCAAAGCAAAGCAAGTAGACGTTAGTATAAGGAAAAGGTAGGGGAACTAGGCATAACCCTAGTGACCCTGATTATAAAGGGGGTAGTAATAGTGGGCGACCAAGTAGGTGAAACCCAGCTATTATACCAGCCCTTGTACACACGTGGGTGAGTGTGTAGTGAGAATTCATTATATATATATTTTTATATATATATATATATATATTGAGCCCTTTTACAGTGGCATAAAACTGTATACTACTTGAGCATTTGTAACTTGCGTGAATTTAAGGTATGTACACATGGATCAAACTTGCTGCAGAAAATTCAGCAGCAAATCCAACCCAGAATTCGCAGGGAAATCTGCCCGAAAATCTGCACCAAATCTTGCTGTGGAAACCAGTGGAGATAAAAAAAAAAAAAAAAAAGACTATACTCGCCTCCCTGGTGCTCCTGTGGCAACATGTCCCTGGTCCTCTGGATGGTCTCTGTACAGCTGGCATCCTGTGATTGTGTCACGAAGGGTCTGTGGACCCACTGGGCCGTATCGCCTTGGCGGTAAGGCAGCTGGCTAACAGGGTGCAGGACAATGTCTATAGTTCGTATAGGGTACCTGTGGCAGCTCGGACAGTAGCAAGGCAGGCTCGGCTAGGACTAGGCAGCAGGTAGACGTCAGGCGAGGTGAAGCAGGTCAGACGCGGAACAGCGCGACACGATTTTGGCACACACAGTGCTAGACAGGGGGGTATGGAAATGTAAGGAACAGGAAATCGAACACGTGCAGGAACTAGAACACACTAGGAGGCCATCACATAGACAAACTATAGGGAACAACAACAACGCTCAGGCATGGAAGCAGGGGGCTGGACCCCTCTTATAGTCCAGGGTACTCACGGGTCAAGGGTCATCAGAATGTCCGGCGCACGCTGCCCCTTTAAGAGCGGGCACCAGCGTGCGCGCGCACCCTACGGGATCCGGCTGAGGTGAGTGGACGTGAGCGCTAACGTGTCCTGAGGAGGAGGCTGGGGCCAGCGCTTGCTGATTCTTGGCTGCGGCTGTCAGGGGGAGGTTGGAGCTGACGGCCCGCAGCCACAGACATTACAGTATCCCCCCCTCTTTCGCCCCCTGTTCTTGGGACCAGAGCGAGAGAGAAATTTCTTCAGAAGAGTAGGAGCATTGAGATTCTTCTCTGGCTCCCAGGACCTTTCTTCAGGGCCAAACCCCCTCCAATCCACCAAATAAAAAGTCATTCCTCTCACTCTCTTGGTGTCCAAGATCTCCTTGACCTCAAAGATATCCGAAGGGCCGCTGGAGGCAACCGCAGGGCTGGGAGTCTTGGAATAGCGGTTCAGGATCACTGGTTTCAGGAGGGAGACATGGAAGGAGTTGGGAATCCTGAGGGTAGGAGGCAGCCGAAGGTTGTAGGCGACAGGATTAATCTGCTGCAGAACCTCGAATGGTCCAAGGAACCTGGGGGCAAATTTACATGACGGCACCCTCAGTCGGATATTCCTGGAGGACAGCCAGACCTTAGTGCTAGTAAGAAACCGAGGAGGCTCTCTTCTCCTTGTGTCAGCCTTCCGTTTCATGTGGTCCACTGCCATTAGGATGGAGGATCGAATCTGCTGCCAGATCTGCAAAAAGTCTCAAAACGTGGAGTCAGCTGCAGGTACCTCGGAAATATCAGGCAACGGAAGGGGAATTCGTGGGTGCTGGCAATAGACAATGCAGAATGGTGTATTCCTAGTAGACTTGCTGGTGTGAATATTGTAGGAGAACTCTGCCCACGGAAGCAGCTGCACCCAGTCATCATGCTGCTTGGAGATGAAGTGGCGCAGGTAGTTCTCCAAAATCTGGTTGATCCTCTCAACCATTAGACTGAGGATGGTAGGCTGAGGAAAAGTCCAACTTCACGCCAAGAAGTTCGCAGAGGGCTCTCCAGAACCTCGAGGTAAACCGAACCCCCCGATCAGACACAATATGCTGCGGCAAGTCATGCAGGCGGAACATGTGTTGGATAAAGAACTTGGCCAACTGAGGAGCAGAAGGAAGACCGGTCAGAGGAACGAAGTGGGCCATATTCGAAAATCGGTCCACCACCACCCAGACAGCACTGCATCTAGCAGAGAGAGGCAGGTCCCAGATAAAGTCCATCGCTATATGCTGCCAGGGAGCATTGGGCACAGGCAATGGCTGGAGCAGACCATCAGGTTTGGAGTGGGTGGCCTTGTTGGCTGCACAAACAACACAGGAAGAAACAAAGTCCACTATATCCTCGGGCAGTGTGGGCCACCAGAAATGACGAGCAATCAAATCCCGGGTCTTACGTAACCCCGCGTGACCTGCCAGTCTAGAGGAGTGTCCCCAGCGGAGGATTCTTCCACGATCAGCCAGACGCACAAAAGTCCTCCCTGGAGGAATGTCCCCAACTTGCAGGGGATTGACCGAGACAATGCAAGATGGATCAATAATGTTCTGTGGACTCTCCATGGTGTCTTCTGTCTCGAAAGACCAGGACAAGGCATCGGCCTTCACATTCTTGTCGGCCGTGCGATAATTAAACTCAAACTGAAACCTTGCAAAGAACAGTGACCACCTGGCCTGACGAGGGTTCAGCCGTTGGGCCGTCTGGAGGTAGGTCAGATTCCTGTGGTCCGTAAAAATCAAGATCGGATGAGCTGCGTCCTCTAGTAGATGTTTCCACTCCTCCAGAGCCAATTTGATAGCCAGTAACTCCCGATCCCCAAACGAGTAGTTGCATTCTGCGGAAGAGAAGAGCTTAGAGAAATATCCACTTACCCTTGACTTGCCCTTGGGACCTCTCTGGAACAGGAGTGCACCAGCACCGACAGAGGACACGTCCACCTCCAATGAGAACTGCAGGGAGACATCCAGATGATGGAGGATAGAGGCTGACGTGAAGGCACTCTTCAGGCTATTGAATGCAGATCTGCCATGGGAGTCCACACCTTGGCGTTCATACCTTTCTTAGTAAGGTTAGAGTTGGGAGAAGTCAGAGAGGAAAAGTTCGGAATAAACTGCCTGTAAAAATTAGCGAATCCTAAAAAGCGCTGTATGGCCCTCAAGCCTTGAGGACGTGGCCACTCCAGGACAGACTTTACCTTCTCAGGATCCATCTCGAGACCTCAATTCAAGACGATGTAGCCCAGGAAGGGTAGCGCATCCTTGTCAAACACACACTTCTCCAACTTGGCGTACAGAAGATTCTCCCATAACCGTAGCAGAACCTGACTGACATGTCTCTGGTGCGTCATAGGATCTGGAGAAAAAAATCAAGATGTCATCAAGGTAGATTACAACACAAACAGAGGAGGTCATGGAAAATGTCATTCACAAACTCCTGGAAGACCGCGGTAGCATTACAAAGGCCGAAGGGCATTACTAGATACCCATAGTGTCCATCACGGGTGTTAAATGCAGTCTTCCATTCATCACCCTGGCGAATCCGGACTAGGTTGTAAGCCCCACGCAGGTCTAGTTTAGAAAAATTTTTGCACCACGTATACGATCAAATAGTTCAGAGATCAGTGGCAACGGATATTTATTCTTCACCGTGATCTGGTTGAGACCATGGTAGTCGATGCAAGGACGGAGAGAGCCATCTTTCTTTTTGGCAAAGAAGAACCCGGCTCCTGCCGGGGAGGAAGAAGCCCTTCTCCAAGCTCTCTTTCACATAGGCGGACATGGACAGAGTCTCTGGCAAGGAGAGAGGATATACCCTAACACGGGGAAGGGATGCACCAGGAACCAGTTCAATAGGGCAGTCATACGCCCGATGTGGGGGCAATGTCTCCGCCTCCCTCTTGCTGAAGACGTCCGAAAAAGCAGCATAATGACTCGGCAATCCTGCCAAAGACCGAGGCAGCGAAGGCTGAGCCGAACGAATCTGCACCAGGCAACGACCTTGACACTCAGGGCCCCACTGGAGAACCTCTCCAGAATTCCAGTCCAGGACTGGGGCATGCAGTCGGAGCCAAGGCAGGCCCAGCAGCACAGGGTTAAGAGCTTTGGACAGGACATAGAAAGACAGAAATTCGGAGTGAAGGGCTCCCACTTGGAGCCTCAGCGGCTTGGACTCAGCTATAACTGGGTTCTGCCAGAGGTAGTCCATTCACTGAGGAAACTGCCAACGGCCTCTCCAGAGGAGTGGTGGGCAATTGCAGAAGGTCCACCAGATCTCTGCGGATAAAATTAGCAGCGGATCCAGAGTCCGGTCACTATGGTCACAGGTATGGACAATTTAGATGGAAGTCCATCTTTACCCAAGGTTGTCACTCCTAGCAACCCTAGGTTCTGGGATCTTTGGGGGCACAGGCGCACAAGATGGTCACGAGACCGCTATAAAAACAGAGTCCAGATGTGCATCTGCGTAGTCTATCCTGGGTAGATAACTAATACTGATCCATTATTACTGACTCTTTAGGAGGATCGATATCTGAGGACAGCAGAGGTTGCTGCAAAGTAGGGGCCAAAGTAGGAAGGGATCCCTCCCGTCGAACCTCTTGGAGGCGTTCTCAGATCCGTATATCAATCCGGGCAGACAGAAGGATGAGGTCATCCAGGGTAGACGGCAGATCCCGGGCAGCAAGTTCGTCCATAATTCTGGAAGATAGTCCATGACAGAATGCAGCCACCGGAGCCTCATTGTTCCACAACAGCTCTACCGCCAAGGTGCGGAAGTGGATGGCGAACTCACTCACGGAGGTGTCACCTTGGCGTAGGTTAATCAAAGATGCAGATGAGACCCGTCCAGGCTCCTCAAATACCATGCGAAAAGTCCGGAGGAAGGCAAGGAAGTCACGAGTCTCTGGTCCCTGTCTCTCCCAGATTGGGTTCGCCCATGCAAGAGCCTTGCCAGTGAGGAGAGAGATTATAAAAGCGACCCTGGCGCCATCAGACGAAAATGTCCTAGCATACAGGCAGAAGTGGATCTGGCATTGATTAAGAAAACCACGACAGGAACTTGCCTCTCCATCATAGTGGTCAGGAAGTGGCAACGAAAGACTTGGGTCAATACTGCCAAGAGGTTTAGTCTGAGGATCAACATTGCCAGGAGGTGTAGTAGGTGGAATGGCAGCTTGTGCCTCCTGCCGACGTGCAAGAATGTTCAACGTCTGGAGGAGTTGGTCCTGTCGAGACCGGAGGTCCATCATATCCGCTCGCATCTCCTATGAAGTCGTCATAGTCTTGAATCGACCAGCGGGGTCCATGGCCTGAGCATACTATCACGAAGGGTCTGTGGACCCACTGGGCCATACCGCCTTGGCGGTAAGGCAGCTGGCCAACAGTGTGCAGGACAATGTCTATAGTTCGTACAGGGTACCTGTGGTAGCTCGGACAGTAGCAAGGCAGGCTCGGCTAGGACTAGGCAGCAGGTAGACGTCAGGCGAGGTGAAGCCGGTCAGACGTGGAACAGCACGACACGACTTTGGCACACACAATGCTAGACAGGGTGGTATGGAAATGCAAGGAACAGGAACAGGAACTGGAACACACTAGGAGGCCATCACATAGACAAACTATAGGGAACAACAACAACACTCAGGCATAGAAGCAGGGGGCTGGACGCCTCTTATAGTCCAGGGTACTCACAGGTCAAGGGTCATCAGAATGTCCCTACGGGATCCGGCTGAGGTGAGTGAATGGCGTTTCCTAAGGAGGAGGCTGGGGCCAGCGCTTGCCGACTCGTGGCTGCGGCTGTATGGGGTAGGTTGGAGCTGACGGCCCGCAGCCACGGACATTACAGTTTGGTTGCAGCCGTCAAATGTGATGAAACATCATTATAGGATCCCAGCTGTACAGAGCCCATCAGGAGGACCAGGGATACGTTGCCATAAGAGCGCCACAGGTGGTGAGTATAGCTTTTTATTTAAACTATGAAAAAATACTGGGATATTTTTTGGGGACTTGACATTTGTTGCAGATTTAGACAGATAGACAGATAGAGTTCAGTAGGTGGAGGAGGGGTATAGGGCCTGTGGATACAGTGCTGCCCCTAGAGGAGGTCAGGCAGAGTGCACACCAGGCTCTGTTATTAGCTTCTAGCTGTTATCACTGCTTCAGCCGATGTGACAGGAGAGCCTGATGTGAACTTACATGAGCTGCTCTCTGCCTGTTCTGTCTCTGCAGACTTCCTCCCTCCTGCTCGTCCCCGACTGCTGACAGCTAATGATAGAACAGCTGGAGCAGAGAAGGGACATGCAGGGTGAGAAACAAGTCCTGCATGATGCAGCAAGAGAGGTTTCCAGCACACTGGTCCAATGTTTACAGCGTCTGTGTGCGGCAGCTCTTTTGCCGCCCCAACACAATGCTGAAGGCTATCGCCAGAGACCAGCAGCTCATCCTGCCTCATGGTAGGTGCGTCCCTGTGCACCCGGCCTGGTGCCCCCCCTACATTCTGTCTTAGTTGCGCCCTTGAAACATGCCCCGCCTGCCCCCCCAAAGCTACGCCCCTGGTCATGTCCATGACTAGATAAATCTCATAGCTCTTCTCCTGGTATACTTGGTCATGCTCCACGGCTTTGGGTCTCAATAACTGCACATTATATTATTTCCTTCTCCCTCTCTGCACAGCATCCTCCCTTTATCCTCGTCTACCATGTTATTTAGCCAGTGGTAATAGAGCATAAGGGAAGGCCTATTATATGACCTGTAGGTTTTGAATCCTGCATCCCCCAGGCAGCGCTTCATTCACCAATTAGAAAGATAATCAATCTTCCTCCTTCTTAAACATTTTAGTTAAGAGGGAGTACAGTGACAGTGTTTGAGTGAAGAGATCCTGTTCATGTTTACATGACAGCTGGTACAAGGTTCTCTGTTCAAG
The DNA here is from genome assembly GCF_050947455.1 of Rhinoderma darwinii. Taxonomy (NCBI): domain Eukaryota; kingdom Metazoa; phylum Chordata; class Amphibia; order Anura; family Rhinodermatidae; genus Rhinoderma; species Rhinoderma darwinii. The sequence continues at coordinate 521,354,829 of NC_134687.1, read as the reverse complement.
CATTAGAGGAACAGGAAGACAAGAAGGCTGATCCTACCACAGATAGAGAAAAGAAGCTGCAGCTTCACTCTTGATCTGGACTTAGAGAGGTGCTGAAAATGTAAATAAATACAATATTTTATACATTATTGGTGGCAACGTGCCTGACTGAGCCTATTGAGGAACTAAGACTGATTAAATCAGTGTGCCCAGCTTTCTTCTTTCAGCCATAATTATTGATCCTACATTAGCAGATGCACTACAATTCTAGTATCTACAAACTAATATGGCATTGCCTTGGGAAACTTGCCTTCATCACAGAGCCTACTTCAAACTCCTCAAAATACTTGAATGAATACTTGGTGAGGCTGAAGCTGGTTACAGAAGGGGGTTTCAGGGACACTCGTTTTCCCAATAGGTACTGTAGGTGTGCTAGAGGTGGCACTTTCACCTAACAGACATTTATGGGTTATCTCTTGTGGATATGCCATAAATGTATATGGTGAAAAAAACCACTATAAGATTGGGGATGTGGTACCATTGTGTCATGGAATGTATCTCATAAAAAAACATGAGGAGATTCTGTTCAGGTGGGGTCTGGAATTTCAGAATAAGATTTTGCATCTGTTTATGTGCTGTGCGTGGAAAAACTAGACAATACATTTTCTTCAGGTTACTTTTAAACCCTAAGGTGTTATGGTGATTGTTTATGATTCCTTAGCACTCATATAATATATAACTATAGAAAAAAATGAAACAAGAAGTGAAATAGCAATACCCAGTGTCTTGTTTCATGTGCGAAAAATGATTGTCATTTATTTCATAAATGGCTTTGAAACAAAAACTGAAATCACATTTCCTTCAAAGAAAAAAAAGATTTAAAGCAGGCGCACAGCAGTTGTGGTATAGCTATAAAAACATAATGGAACAGGAGAACCCCGGGGAGCTCAACAGGTCAAATTAATGATATGTTAAAACTAACACATTTACCGAGATGAATGTAACAAAAAGAGTAAATGCTTCACTGAAGATAACACATCAGTTTCTTAGGCAGCTCGTGTCTGTCACAATGTAACCAGACTTGACATCTGGAAGCTGAGAGACTTTTATAGTTCCCCAGGATAAAATATGTATCATTGTCTTTCACCCAGCTGCCTCTCTGAATTTTTAATAAATGTTATTGGCAGAATATCTTTGTTTATTCTTAACTACACTTGAGAGGACACAATTGATACTTGCCAAATAAGCATTCTGGTATTAAATCAGTAAAGGAAAAAAGTAAGAACTTGGTAGCTATAGTGAAAAAAAAAGTCGGTGTAAATTCCGAACCAGCATAATGTTAAATGAAAGAGAGACTCCCCAAGCACCTTAGTGCTATCACACCTTGTGATGATGGAAGTGCCCTTGGCTGGATTACAAAAAGCTATTTCTTTCAGTGTTGATAACTTGATAGTCCTTAGTTGTCACAGGGATTTCAGTTGCGTTGTGAAGTGAAGGTTACATTTTATTAAAAAAAATTACAGGGAAGATGGGAAAACACTTTATTATTAGTTTGCTCTACATCATCATTGTTTTTAACTAGAAATCTAAAGGTTCAACTTCATAGTTCAAGAACTTTTTTCTTGAATGTCATATTTTGACAAATAGATTTGCTGCGCATAGTTCATTTTTTTCTTCAGCGATCTGCTAAACAGCATGGAAAGAAAAGGTTAGAGAAGTTGGGGAATCAATAGCTAATTATTGGTCTGGATATCTTCTGTTATGTAAATATTAAGTGAAAATGTGACTGTGCCCTTTTCTTCAACTGCTTAAATGTACTTGCTATTTGTTGAGTATATTATTTTTATATTTGTATTATTTTAACGTGAAGTGGACTTAGGCTTTGTTTACACCTGCGTCAGTGTTTCTATTGTCAGAGGAGCAGAACGACAGACGTATCGGAAGTGCAGATTCCATTGTACGACTGACACCACTGGTGGCCGAAGGTAACCATTGACTTTAATTGGGTCTGTCAGGTTTCTGTCGGGATGTCCATGGTTTTACCATAACTGAGAGTGCAGCATGCTGCGCTATTGTTTCTGGTGTGTTTGGCCGGATCTGCGATGGAGTCTCCTAACCGAGCCTCCAAAGCAGATGTGAGCAGGCCTAAAAGTTTTACATTTTACTAAATATTAGAAAAAATTTAATGTAACAATTTCAAATATAATTTTCACTATATTCCCTGACCAGGCAGTTGTAGTAATACGAAATTCTTGTCCATCCTCAAATAACCACAGGGACTGGTGATGTTCGAAGGCTAAAGTAAAATTCAGCTCACAGTCTGTTGTCAGCAGAGTGCGTTTACAAGTCATGGTCATAGTAAAAAAAATAAAAATTATTGAGTTCAAAAGGTGCTTTATAAATCTTATGTATTAATGAGATATTTCACTCTCCTCATTTTTCGATAAATCGATTATACAGACTTTTTCAAATTTTTCCTTTTTTTCCTGAATAAATAAATATAAATCTTCTTCAGCAAGCTCCCTATAGTGGTGGATATAAGAAATCACAATTTTATTGTTTAACTAGATAATGGTATGAAGAAAAGCTGGGGACTTGGAACTCTATCAGAAAAACAGAGCTCTGGCTCCTATAAAGAATTCTGGACCTTTTTAGAGTAAATTAAATTAAATGACGAGTAGACTTTACTGCACTGGACGACAACTATTGACCCATTCACTATCCTAAATAACCAAGAATTTTAGGTGATAACCACTAAACCCCCTAGACCACAAGGGATATAAATGTTTTTTTTTTTTTATCCATAACCACCCTAGAGCCCCATTGATAATTTATACTAATATTAGCCTCATCATGACCCTAAATAAACCAGAGAAACTGTGCATCACCTTCCAAATTACTCCAAGGCCACAAGATACACTAGGCATTAACCACTTTATACCACTGCAAATATTACAGGAATACTGTCACTGGCCCCTAACCCACCCTGTGTAAAAATATCTGATTGAGAACATATAAAATCAACCTGCATTTTTGCTGTCTCCATTGATGGCTTTTGCCCCATGATTATGCTATTGTCTTTCTTTGTAGATAATGATTATACTGGTTACCTGTTTCTCCTCAAAGGAAATTCAAAATTATGTTATTTTACTACATAACTTGTACACTATTTTGCAGCTTTCTGCATCTTTTTTCTCATTGCTGTCTCATTACATTGCTGCCTTACACAGAAATTAATTTAGTTGGCGCTTATGGACTAATTTTTGTTGCTCACGCTCTAACATTTTAAAATTGAGAAACACTGTGTACTCCCTGGGGACCCAGTAGGACACTATTTTTCCAGTTACGCTGTGCAATGTACTCCCTGGTGGCCCAATGGGCAAAAAAACAAAAATCTATCTTTTGTGCAACAGTGGGCAAGCCAAAATGTAATTATTGTGATGCAGTGTCCTGAGGTCCCAGAAACTAGTAGTGATCTATGGTCCCTGGTGATCAAGTGGATAATGCAAAGTCCCTAATGTTCAGTCTACAAGTGTTCCACGCTCTCGCACGCTGCAGTTAACGTTCCAGATAAAGAAAATTAAAGTTCTGCATATTTTATAATCTTTTCAATTAACAGTTTTCTCTAAACATATGTTGAATTTAATAACAATTAACTACTTCTTATGTCCACAACTCTTTACTACTCTATTCTGAAAGATTTGATAGTTGTCCTGTCCTAGGTTATCATTGGGATTTTGGTCTGAGTCGATTTCTGACTACTTGATAAAAAAAATCAGCGTCTAGCAGAACAATTTTTGTACATTGTGCTTAAAAATGTTTTTGCTCAGTCTCCCCCAAAATGTAAAAATAAAATAACATTTATAACACATGACAAGGTTGAATGCCGCACCTCAGCAGTCCCTGGATGTACTTTAGCATTAAAATGAGCACTGTGTGGCCTATACATCATTTGCCTCTTCAAAAGCATTAATCTATGTATGATAACATACCTCTAAATAATACAGTCATATGGTTACCAAATAACACCACTATACAAGGAGCAAATATCACCATACTGAAAAAAGCCAGTATACCAAGGCCAATATTACCAATGATACCACTATACAAGGGTCAAATAATAGCACTACACAAGTGTGAAGGATTTGCCTGACACAGCTTCTGTGTCAACGCCCGTGGTTAATCAGCCTAAATCTGTTCCTAGGTCTGCTAGAGTGACTCGATCTGCTACCACTCAGGCTGGTAAGCTGAGGAGTGGGAGAGCCTATCGCAGCCTGGCCAGACGGTTCTAGCTCCTGCCCTTGGTCCACTTATACCTTCATTGGCTGCTTGTCCTTTGCCTGTGATTCTCCTGTTTCCTGGCTCTGCTGTTCCTGCTGTTACTATTGACCTCTGCTTCATATTGACCCTGGCTTGACTGACTATTCTCCTGCTCTGCATTTGTTACCACGTACACTCCTGGTTTGACTCGGCACGTCCACTACTCTGTTGCTCACGGTGTTGCCGTGGGCAACTGCCCCACTTTCCTTTGCTTTTGTGTTCCCTTGTCTGGTTTATGTGTCGTGCACATATTGAGCGTAGGGACCGTCGCCCAGTTGTACGCCGTCGCTTAGGACGGGCTGTGCAAGTAGGCAGGGACTGAGTGGCGGGTAGATTAGGGCTCACCTGTCTGTCTCCCTATCCTGACATTACATAATCACAGGCCCATATACCTTTTCTACCCTGGTCCCTGACACACTATGGACCAACTTGAGGCCATGGCTCAGCAAATGCAGGGTCTCTCCCTACAGGTACAAGACCTGGCTCAGAGGTGCGACCTGCGTGATGCTACCCAGGTAGTGCCCTCCACCCCACCTCAAGTTGCCTGACCGGTTCTCAGGGGACCGGAAGACTTTTTTCTCCTTTCGGGAAAGTTGTAGGCTCTATTTCCGTTTAAGGCCCCACTCCTCAGGTTCTGAGAGCCAGCGAGTGGGTATAATTATGTCCCGGCTCCAGGACGGCCCCCAGGAATGGGCCTTCTCCTTGGCCCCTGACGCCCCTGAACTCTCTTCTGTTGACCTTTTTTTTCGGCTCTCGGACTCATCTATGACGAGACTGACAAGACTGCCTTTGCCGAGAGTCAGCTGGTGACCTTACGTCAGGGTAAGAGACCCGTTGAGGAGTACTGTTCTGACATTAGGAAGTGGTATATGGCTTCTCGGTGGAATGACCCTGCCTTGAGGTGCCAGTTTAGATTGGGTCTGTCGAATGCTCTGAAAGACCTGTTAGTTAGTTATCCCTCTTCTGACTCTCTAGATCAGGTTATGGCTTTAGCGGTATGTCTTGACCGACGTCTCAGGGAACGACGACTTGAACGTTTTTGTGCATTCTCCTCTGGCTCCCCTCTGATGGCCCTCGAGGCTCCGTTGCTTCGTTCTTCCACAGAAAACTCGGATGAGCCAATGCAACTCGGGGCCTCCGTGTCTCCCCAGCAACGTAGAGAGTTCCGCAGGAAGAATGGTCTCTGCTTCTACTGTGGGGATGGCAAGCATCAAGTGAACGACTGTCCTAGACGTAAGAATAAGCAGCCAGAAAACTTCTGCGCCTAAGTGACCATCGGGGAGGTCGCTTGGGCGCACAGGTATTTCCCCTATACATGAAACCTAATAAGATCTTGCTTCACTTTCAGGTCTCATTTTACGGTAGGTCTGCCACCGGCAGTGCCTTCGTGGATTCAGGGTCTTCTGCTAATATTATGTGTAATGGATTTGCCTGACACAGCTTCTTTGTCGACGCCCGTGGTTAATCAGCCTGCATCTGTGCCTAGATCTGTTAGAGTGACTCGATCTGCTACCACTCAGGCTGGCAGGCTGAGGAGTGGGAGAACCTATCACAGCCTGGCCAGACGGAGCTAGCTCCCGCCCTCTGTCTATTTATACCCTCATTTCCTGCTTCTCCTTTGCCTGTGATTCTTCTGTCTTGCTTCCTGGCTCTGCTGCTCCTGCTTGTACTATTGTACTCTGCTTCAAATTGACCCTGGCTTTACTGACTACTCTCCTGCTCTGCGTTTGGTACCTCGTACACTCCTGGTTTGACTCGGCTTGTTCACTACTCTTGTTGTTCATGGTGTTGCCGTGGGCAACTGCCCCATTTCCCTTAGCTTCTGTGTACCCTTGTCTGTTGGTCTGTTATGCACTTATTGAGCGTAGGGACCGTCGCCCAGTTGTACGCCGTCACCTAGGATGTGCCGTGCAAGTAGGCAGGGACTGAGTGGCGGGTAGATTAGGGCTCACCTGTTTGTCTCCCTACCCCGTCATTACATTATGTCTGTGGAATTTGCTATGTCTCTAGCCATGCCATTGATTGATTTGCCTAAACCTGTCCCGGTAGTGGGTATCGACTCCACCCCACTTGCTAATGGTTATTTTATGCAGCATACCCCTGTTTTTGAACTCATTGTGGGCTCCATTCATTCGGAGCAATGTTCGGTGTTGGTGATGCAGCGATTATCGTCTGAGTTGGTTTTAGGCCTTCCTTGGTTACAAATGCATAGTCCCACGTTTAACTGGAATACCGGGGATCTTACTAAATGGGGTAATGAATGCATGACGTCCTGTTTTTCTATTAATTTGGTTTCTCTCGCTGAAGAGGTGAACACTCTACCTGAGTTTATTCAGGATTTCGCTGATGTTTTTTCTAAAAAAGTTACCTCCTCATAGAGAGTACGATTGCGCTATCGATTTGGTACCAGGAGCTAAGCTCACTAAAGGTAGGATATTTAATCTCTCTTGTCCCGAATGTGAAGCCATGAGAGAATATATCCAGGAAAGCTTGGCCAAGGGTTACATTCGTCCCTCTACTTCTCCATTAGGTGCTGGCTTCTTCGTAGGGAAGAAGGGTGGTGGTCTTAGGCCGTGCATCGATTACCGAAACTTGAATAAGGTCACTGTAAGGAACCAATATCCCCTTCCTCTGATTCCTGATCTCTTCAATCAGGTTCAGGGGGCCCAGTGGTTCTCTAAGTTTGATCTTCGGGGGGCTTACAACCTTATCCGAATCAGAGAAGGGGATGAGTGGAAGACTGCGTTTAACACGCCCGAAGGTCATTTCGAATACCTCGTCATGCCCTTTGGGTTGTGTAATGCTCCCGCGGTCTTCCAGAATTTCATAAATGATATTTTAAGAGACTACCTGGGGGTATTTCTTGTAGTGTACTTTGATGATATACTTGTGTTTTCCAAGGACTGGTCCTCCCACATTGAGCATGTCAGGAAGGTGCTCCAGGCCCTTCGGGAAAACAAACTCTTTGCTAAAACCGAAAAATGTGTATTTGGGGTGCAGGAGATACAATTTTTGGGTCAAATCCTCACTCTTAACGAATTCCGCATGGACCCTGCCAAGGTTCAGGTTGTGGCTGAATGAGTCCGACCTGTCTCCCTGAAGGCTTTACAGTGCTTCCGGGGGTTTGCTAATTATTATAGGAAATGTATTACTAACTTCTCGGTCATCGCTAAGCCTCTTATGGACCTTGCTCGCAAAGGTGCCGATCTCTTCCACTGGCCTCCGGAGGCGGTCCAGGCTTCTGAGGTCCTTAAGAGGTGCTTTATCTCTGTCCCAGTGCTGATTCAGCCTAACCAGATGGAGCCATTCATCGTGGAGGTTGACGCCTCCGAGGTGGGAGTGGGGGCTGTCTTGTCCCAGGGTACTAGGTCTCTCACCCATCTCCGTCCCTGTGCCTACTTCTCCAGGAAGTTCTCCCCCACTGAGAGTAACTACGACGTTGGCAACCGCGAACTCTTAGCCATTAAATGGGCATTTGAAGAGTGGCGCCATTTCCTGGAGGGGGTTAGGCACCAGGTAACGGTCCTTACCGACCACAAGAATCTGGTTTTTCTAGAATCTGCCCGGAGGTTAAACTCGAGACAAGCTCCATGGGCGTTGTTTTTTTACTAGATTCAACTTTGTGATCACCTATAGGGCTGGTCTAAAAATGTTAAAGCTTATGCGCTGTCGCGTAGCTTCATGGCCAGCCCTCCGGAGGAGGAGGATCCTGCTTGTGTTTTGCCCCCAGGTATAATCATATCCGCTATTGATTCTGACTTAGTCTTCGAAATTGCGGCTGATCAAGGTTCAGCTCCCGAGAACCTTCCTGAGAACAAGCTGTTTGTTCCCCTGCAATTCCGGCTAAGTGTACTCAGGGAGAATCATGACTCTGCACTATCTGGCCATCCAGGCATCCTGGGTACCCAGCACCTCATTTCTAGAACCTATTGGTGGCCTGGGTTGCTTAAAGACGTTAAGGCCTACGTCGCCGCTTGTGAAATTTGTGCTAGGTCCAAGACTCCAAGGTCCTGACCAGTGGGCTTACTATGTTCTTTGCCCATTCCCCAGAGACCTTGGACCCATATCTCCATGGATTTTATCACCGGTCTGCCTCCATCCCAAGGCAAGACGGTGGTGTGGGTTGTAGTAGACCGCTTCAGTAAGATGTGCCACTTTGTGCCCCTTAAGAAACTACCCAATGCCAAGACGTTAGCTACCGTGTTTGTCAAACACATCCTGCATCTCCATGGGGTTCCTGTCAATATTGTTTCTGACAGAGGGGTACAGTTTGTTTCATTGTTTTGGAGGGCTTTCTGTAAGAAGTTGGAGATTGATCTGTCCTTCTCCTCTGCCTTCCATCCTGAAACTAATGGCCAAACCGAGAGGACTAATCAGTCTCTAGAACAATATTTAAGGTGTTTTATTTCTGACTGCCAAGATAATTGGGTTTCCTTCATTTTCCTCGCCAAATTTTCCCTCAATAACTGGGTCAGTAACTCGTCAGGGGTCTCCCCCTTTTTCTGTAATTTTGGATTTAATCTCCTCCGTTTCATCTGGTGGTTCCAACAATCCCGAGGTAGATGTCGTTCTTCGGGAACTGTGCACAGTCTGGGCCCAGGTTCAGAAGAACCTTCAGGCGTCCCAGAGCATACAAAAGTCTCAGGCAGATAAAAGACGTTATGCTAACCCCTTGTTTGTGGTCGGGGATCGGGTGTGGCTGTCTTAAAAAAATGTGTGCCTTAAAGTTCCGTCCAAAAAATTTGCTCCCTGGTAAATCGGGCCATACAAAGTCATTGAGGTCATTAACCCTGTCTCCTTCCGGCTGGAGTTACCCCCGTCTTTTCAAATACACAACATGTTCCATGCCTCCCTCCTGAAATGCTGCTCCCCATCCTTGGCTACCTCGAGGAAACCTCCATCCCTGTTCTTACCCCTGAAGGGGTAGAATTCGAGGTGGCCAAGATTGTGGACAGCAGGATGGTCCAAGGCTCCCTCCAGTACCTGGTCCATTGGAGAGGATACGGGCCTGAGGAGAGGACTTGGGTACCCGCCCGGGATGTTCACGCCGGGTTATTACTCAGGAAGTTCCATCTTCGGTTCCCCAACAAGCCAGGTCCACCTAGGAAGGGTCCAGTGGCCCCTCATAAAAGGGGGGGGGGTACTGTGAAGGATTTTCCTGACACAGCTTCTGTGTCGACACCCGTGGTTAATCAGCCTGTATCTGTTCCTAGGTCTGCTAGAGTGACTCGATCTATTACCATTTAGGCTGGTAGGCTGAGGAGTGGGAGAACCTATCGCAGCCTGGCCAGATGGTTCTAGCTCCCGCCCTTGCTCCACTTATACCTTAATTTGCTGCTTGTCCTTTGGCTGTGATTCTCTTGTTTCCTCGCTCTGCTGTTCCTGCTGTTACTATTGACCTCTGCTTTATATTGACCCTGGCTTGACTGACTATTCTCCTGCTCTGCATTTGTTACCACGTACACTCCTGGTTTGACTCGGCTTGTCCACTACTCTGTTGCTCAAGGTGTTGCCGTGGGAAACTGCCCCACTTTCCTTTGCTTTTGTGTTCCCTTGTCTGGTTTGTCTGTCGTGCACATATTGAGTGTAGGGACCGTCGCCCAGTTGTATGCCGTCGCCTAGGACGGGCTGTGCAAGTAGGCAGGGACTGAGTGGCGGGTAGATTAGGGCTCACCTGTCTGTCTCCCTATCTTGACATTACAACAAGGTGCAAATATTATCACCATACATATTACCATTGTAATGTTACTCAACAAAACCCACTATACCAAGACCAACATTATCAATAATAACACTATATCAGAGTCAAATAATACTACCGCATCATGAACACATATTACCACCACATTGTCACTGAATAATTCCACTATACTGTTACTGAATAAAACACACTATACAAAGACCAATATTACCAGTATACAGTGACTATATAGTGGTAGATATCAGTTCTACATGGGCGCTCTAGTGGTTACACTACAGTTACTTTCAGTGACTTACAGGTAAAGCCTCCTCTGATTGGAGTCGTTCACTTTACCTTTTCTTTTTCGTCCGGTCAAGACTTCCATGACGGCTTTTTCTTGCTACGGCTCATCTCTTCAGAATTTGATACATAGAAACCTTTGGCTCCTTGCTTTTACAGCACACTCCCCATCTATTCCCCATCTGTACACAAACTCCCCATCCATAGTACAACAGACAATAATAATTTACGCTTGGTGACCCACACAGTCATAATACTCCCTTTTGTGCCTTCTATGGGCCCCACACAGTAAGTGCTGCTTTTAGTCTCCCCGACACAGTAATAGTGTCCCCTTTAGCCCCCACCCAGTGATAGTGCTGCTTTTATGCCCCACTCGGTAATAATGCTTCCACTCAGAATAGTGCCCCCTTTTATGCCACAAAAGTTAGAATGCCCCTTTTTTAAAGCCCCACAGTAAGAATGCTCCTTTTGTATGCCCCTTTTTTATGCTCCACAGTAAGAATGTCCCCTTTTTTATGCTCCCTGAGTAAAAATGCCCCTTTTGTATGCCCCTTTTTATGCCCTTATGGTATGGATGCCCCCTTTTTTTTATGCCCACACAGCTTGTTGATTCCCACCTCAATAGTATCCCCATTGCATTAATAGTGCCCCTTTTGTGTCACTGAAAAAAAAAATACATTATACTCACTTAATAGATCAGTAACCCTGGTTGGACGTTCTGATTTCCGGCTTTTTATGAGTTCACTCATCACAGTTTATGAGTGATGATGCAGTGACGTCATGGCGCAGGGCCGCTGACATCATCAGCATGTGCCCGGCTCTCATAGGCGGCAGGCATAAACCAGGCTGTGACATATGAGAGTCAACTGTAGGGCAGGGAGCCAAGGCGCATGTCAGAGGCGTATGGGGCACCAGAGCCATTGACCTCCCAGAGCAATGGACCCCGGGGGTCGCCCCATCTGCCCCTCTTGTAATCCGCCACTTCCTATATTTATAATGTTGTTATGTAAATTTAACAAACTAATGTTACTATTATGTGATTAAAGAGGTGGTCGTTATTTGAAGGGCTAACATTTATTCATTTATGTTTGATTTATTCTAGCTTGTAAATGAACCATGAATCAAAATGAGAAAAAAATTTGAAACATTGTGGTGAAACGTCAGTTACAAAATTGTGGTGAAAATAGACGTTTCAGTTGTTAGTAAGAAAGGCTCAGTAAGCTTGTTAAAAACACAACTTTTCTGTTTGAACACAAGCATCTAAACCCGGCTACAAGATTCAGAACTTTTTGCCTTGCCAGCAGAATAAGATAATGAGCCAATTATTCTCCAGGTAATTTAAAAAAAAGCCAAGCTTGAGTTTCTGGAGCCAAGTTAAAGTTCTTGGCTTTACTGCTGCTAATTTACAGTCATCTTCATGTAAAACATGCTTATGAAATGTATTATGTTGATAAGTAATTTTTCCTGGGAAGAAAAGTGACACAGCAGGGCATTTAAATTTGCAATTCATCTTGTTTTATTGAAGGTACTATGTTATTATCTTCTATACAGAGTCTATTTGCTATCTCATTGGTAGGCAATTGAGACAGGAAGGTTCTAGTATTAGGAATTAGAAGTCATAGTCACTTATATACTAGTGGCACTTACTGCACTATAGTCTAGACAAAGTAAAAAAAAGTTGATTAACAAGCCAGAAAAAAACCGGCATAAATTACTGATAACATTCAGGAAATGTTTCCTTTCAGGCTAACGTAATGGCTTGTTGCCACTTTAAAATCTCCAAATAATTCATATTTTTTGAGGAATTGGTAATGTTACATGCTTCCTCCTAACAGCATAATATTAAGGTCACTTCTGACTAGCATTAAAGGATTATTTACATCACAAAAAGTGATGACATATTGATAGGATGTGCAATCACTTACTGATCAGGGTGGGTCAGACAGCCGCACCCCACCAATCCTGAGAAAAAGGGGCCACAGTATCAGCATCAGACCGCTACTGATCAGAAAGTGATGGCATATGCTAGTAATATGCCATCCTTTTCTGTGATGGGAATAACCTTTGAACTCAATTTTATTTTTGGAAATCTAAATAGGTCTAAATTTCTGTGCTGCTTAATTTCTTTACAATGGTAATAGCTCCATTTTTTTCTAATATAGTGCTCCATATCCTCTACATAGGCATAGTTCTGAACAATAACACTCCATCTGTTTGCAGGGAAGGGGGAGCTTAGTAACTTGCTGAAAACTGTTTTATTGTAGAGCTCAATGTATAAACAGTATGAAGTAAACTTCTACACTCCCTCTAGTGGCAACTGGAGGCAACTAGAATTTTGTTATTTAGTGCTGTGTATGTAGGAAATTTGGAGCTCTGTATCAGAAAAACAAAACTCTGACTAATAAAATTATTTTGAACATTAATTTTTTATTACAAAATAAAATGGTAGCGGCTCTCTTAGTGGAGCAAAGAACCATTTTGAGTTTTGCTGTAGTGCCTTATGATTCTATGATCACCCCCACTGCCAGAATACCCTGTGAAGAGGGGGGTCATAAGAAGGGATACTTTCTTCGCTCATCTCTATTCCTTAATATACTACACAATGCACCTTGTTTCTTGCCACTTTTACTGTAGTTATAGAATCTAATAATAACCTTTATTTCTATAGTTTCAATGTATTCCAGAGTGGTTTACTCACTAGATCATTAGAGCTTACAATATGTAAAGGGACTTTTTCCCCCCAAAAAACATGACAACCTCCATTCAATTGCATCCATGTCCTCACTAGCATGTGGATACAATTGAGCAGACTGGTGGCACCTAGACATAGTACAGTAGACCTAGGGCACATGCACTTGGGTGCCTGTGGTTAGCAATACCACTGGTATAATCATTTGCATATATTCTAATATTTTTTACGCTATATGTACACATTGAAGCTAGTGAATATTTTACCTTTACACTGGCACGTGCCCTGAGTCATTAGTGATCGCCACATTCAATTGTATCTGCGTCCTGCCCCTCCACCCAGGTCTCATGGTTTTGCTAGGTATCTTCCGAGTCTACCAACACCTGTGATGTATAACTCAAAACCTGAATTTTGACCACAGTTCTATTTTAATATAGATACAATATTATGTTTTCGATTTTTATAGAGATATAGCAATAATATAAAAAAGTACTGTATTCTAGTCATTTTCCAGTAAACATGGAATGCCAGCCTTTCTAACACATCAATGTTTCATCATTAGACATCTCGATGCTCCCTCATGCACCCTGCACTGCTGTAAAACATGTCGCTGTGTATTTTACTTATAAAATAACATTAAAGTGATAAAGTTATGCAGCACCAGGACTTCTAGTCTGCGCCTCTTATAAACTCTGCTCAATTTTTATTACAATTTGATCTTTAGTTTCTCTCATGCTGCAATGATGAATTACTCTGATGTGTGCAGTAAAGTGATACAATTATGCTGTGAATATAAATACACAGCAGCAGCAACAAAGGGGTAATAATAATACTCTAGCCTTTATAAACATTATTAGTATTTTCAAACTGCAGTACTGTGCATGTAATGTGGGTCATAATTTATCTCACAGGTCTCAGTGGGGTGGAAATATATTTAGGCTTTTATTTTGTAGACAAAATGCATGGGGCCTTGTTTTATATTTTAGCTTTCGGTGAAAGAACAAGGCCTATAGATAGATAGACCTTTGTAAAATCGGATGCAATACAAGGTTTTTGTGCTAAATGTCAGCATTTATTTTATCTATATATATTTCATGTGTGAAATACTAAACCATTTCATGTGGAAACATAAATTAAAGTATTATATGTAAGGGATTCTAGTCTTTACCTGCTTCATCTCTTGCAGGCTAAATATCCCATCCATACCATATACCATTTAGTACCATTTACATTGATCTCTCATTCTCTCATATATTGATGTAGCCAAGTTTATCTTGACTGATTACTTGCTGCCAAAAACAAAAGCCATTGAAAAGTCATTAACCCCTTCCTGCACCTTGACGTAACTGCACGTCAAGGTATGCAGTAAGTTCGCGCAGCTTGACGTGCAGTTACGAAGTTAACCGTCGTGCGGTGCTACACCGCAGCGGCGGTTAACTGTACAGCCGGTGTGCCGTGGTCTCCGGGCAGACTACACGGGACCAATCAAAGCTTTCCCTTGTCGGACATCGCTCCGATTGGTTAGTCTGTACTAACTTACTAATTGTGGCGTAGCTCTTAGGAAAAAATATGTCACAGGCTCTGATCTCCGCTGTTGGAGTTAGAAAGTCGGAGATATCAGAACCTGTAATCGTTGTGTGGAGAAGCAGTGAAAAAAAAAACCCATTAGCTCCCATTAACCTCTTGATCACTGTTACCTAACTGTGATCACCTCTCCAAGTGTAAAAGGGAGCTTTACTTTTGTTTTTTTTGTTCATAAAACTCCAAAAAATGTTTAGTCAGTGTTAATCAGTGTCAATTTAGTCAGATTTAGTCAGTGTCAATTAGTCAGCGTTAGTCAGTGTCAAATTAGTCAGCGTTAGTCAGTGTCAATTTAGTTAATGTCAGTCAGCATCAGATCGTCTGTTAGTCAGCATCAGACCGTCTGTTAGTCAACATCAGACTGCCTGTTAGTCAGCGTTAGGGCCTGTTCACATCACCGTTCGCTTTCCGTTCCGGGGTTCCGTCGGGTGAACCCCGCAACGGAAAGTGAAGCTGCGTAATTGATTCCATCTGAAAACCGGAAACCTGCCGGAATGGTGACGAACGGAAACCATTAGCGATGTTTCCGTCACTATTGAGATCAATGGTGACTGAAATGGAAGCTGTGGTTTCACTTTCACTTTCCGTTGCGGGGTTCACCCGACAGAAACCTCCGACGGAACCCTGGAACGGAAAGCGAACGGTGATGTGAACAGGCCTTAGTCAGTTTTAGTGTCCTAAAAGAAAAAAAGAAAATATATATATTAGTATACGTTAGAGTTAGTATTTAGTGTTTTATGTAAAAAAATAAACAAAAAAGTTCTGTTATAAAAAAAATTCTATACCGCTCTCGACAGTATACAAGTGTACATATAAATTGACTGTACATAAATAATAAAAATAACCCACAAAACATTGACCGCAGAGGAGGCATATGAGATTGGACACAGAGAGCGCGAGTGAAGCTGGGTCCGCTTTTGAACCTCCTCGCAGTCACAGGAGGGTTAGCGTTCAGGTTACACCTACACCTGAACCTAATTGGTTGCCCCCAATCTCCTACACCCCCCCAAGTACCGGACTTTACTGCTGCTGCAGGGGTCCAAGTCCAGACAGCAGGGCTGTCTGAAATTTAGTTTTTTCAAGCTCTTTTTTTCGCACAGCATTGTGGAAAAAAATGTTGAGCAGACAAATCTCGTGCTCAACAATTTATTGATGTGAACCCCAGTAGTTTTCATGCCAGGCCATACAGGTGGCATCCCACAAACACAGCCGAATTTCCGCAGTACTGGGGTTTGGTTCTGAATATGGGCCTAAAAAGAAGCCATCTCTGAGGGCCTATTGGTCCACAGATATTCTGTACAACTGCCCCTTATACCGCACCACAATGCCCAGGGCTCGTTTTGAGGCAATACAAAAGTTTGTTCACTACAATGATAATTCCCAGTGTCCTCCCCCAGGATGACCCCAATTTCGACCAACTCTACAAAATTAGACCACTTGTTTCACATTTGGCCCAAAAAATTTCATCTTCCTATACACCTGGAAGAGAAATTGCCATTGACGAGTCCCTGGTGCATTTCAAGGGAAGGGTGAAATTCAGACAATATTTGCCTAACAAGAGTGGCAGGTATGGCATCACAATTTATAAATTGTGCGTGTAGAGATACATGCACAATTTTTAAATTTACGAGGAACGGGACAGTTACATTGAGCCCCCAAACTGTCCACCTGTCCTGACTACAACTGGGAAGACTGTCTGGCACCTCTTGCACCCACTGTTTAATCAGGGGTACCACTTGTAAATAGACAACTGGTACACAAGTGTTCAAATGCCTGGCAGAGCAAAAAATGGTGGAGTGTGGAATGGTTCGCAAAAACCAACGATAGCTCAGCCAAACCCTGCAGCGTGGGCAGAGCAGGGCGCTCCATAGCGAAGGGGACCTTTTTCTAAAATTGGTGGTGCAAATTGGTGGTGCAACATCCACCACCACATGACGGCCTATCTACATACAGGCGTACAATAAATTTATGGGGAGAGTGGACCTTTCTGACCAGATGCTGAAATCGTACAATGCCATGCGGAAATCCAAAATTTGGTATAAAAAAACTGGCGGTGTACTTTGTCCAAATGGCATTGTACAACTCGTTTGTAATATACAGGAGCACTGGTCAGGAGAGGACATACCTTGAATACCAGGCAAAAGCAATCAAATCCTTTCTCTTTGGTGATGTGGCAGAGGTAGGAGTAAGTTCTACGTCTGCAAGTACTGATGTCCCCAGGATAGTTCCAGGACATCACAGTGGAAAAATCTGCCCTGAGAAAAGGTGTTGTGTCTGTGCCAGAAGAGGCATAAGAAGAGACACGACATACCAGTGTAACACCCGTCCCTCCCATCCCAGACTGTGTATGTATGATGAAGTGCTTCCAGATATATCACAGCTCTCTGGAGTTCTAAATTAGATTTTTCTGTCCCTTTCAATTGTAATTATCGTCCCTTTCATTTACAATTACCACGCCTTTCATTTACCTTAACCCCTTAGTGACCAGCCCATTTTAGGCCCTAATGACCAAGCTATTTTATTCGTTTTTCTATAGTCGCATTCAAAGAGCTATAACCTTTTTATTTTTTCGTCTACATAGCTGTATGAGGACTTGTTTTTTGCGGGATTAGTTGTGCTTTTTAATAGCACCATTTTTGTCTACATATATTTTTTATATTAACTTTTATTAACCTTTTTGGGGGGGATTATAAAAAAAAACTGAAATTCCGCCATTGTTCTATGCGTTTTTAAATTGACGCCGTTCACTGTGCGACATAAATAACATGTTACCTTTATTCTATGGGTCGGTACGATTACGGCGATACCACATATGTAGAGGTTTTTTTATGTGTTACGACTTTTGCACAATAAAAACACTTTTGAACTAAAATTATTTGTTTTTGCATCATCGCTTTCCAAGAGCTGTAATTTTTTTATTTTTCCATCAATGTAGTGATTTTTTGGGCTTGTTTTCTGCGGGACAAGACGTAGTTTTGAATGGTACTGTTTTGGGGTGCATGGGACTTATTGATTCATTTTTATTATGTTTATTATATTAAGTTTTATTTATTTTTTTACTGTACTTTTTATTAATAATCTTTATTTCACTTTGATGACTTATTTTATTAGTCCCACTAGGGGACTTTACTGTGCGATCTTCCGATCGCTGCTATAATGCTCTGGTATACTTCGTATACCAGAGCATTATTGCCTGTCAGTGTAAATCTGACAGGCAATCTGTTAGGACGTGCCTCCGGCGCGTCCTAACAGGCATATGTCCAGGGCAGACCTAGGGGCTTTTTTCACACCCCTAGAAAAATTGCCTGAGGCATGTAGTTTCCAAAATAGGGTAACTTTTGGGGTGTTTACACTGTTTTGGTCCCTCCAGTGCATTTCAATCACGACATGGCACCGTAAAACATTCCAGCAAATCTGTGCTCCAAAATCCAAATGGCCCTCCTTCCCTTCTGAGCCCTGCCATGGGTCCAAACAGCAGTTTATTACCACATATGGGGTATTACCGTAATCGGGAGAAATTGTTTTACAAATCTTGAGGTGCTTTTTCTCCTTTATTCCTAGCAAAAATTTGAAGATTTTCATTTTCTCAGACTAATTCAAATAAATTTAGCAAAAAAACTGTGGGGTCAAAATGCTAACTATACCCCTAGATAAATTCCTTGAGGGGTGTTGTTTCCAAAATGGGGGGTTTCCACCGTTTTGGCACCACAGACCTCTTCAAATCTGACATGGTGCCTAAAATATTTTCGAGAAAAAGAGGAGGCCCCAAAATCCTCTAGGTGCTCCTTTGCTTGTGAGGCCTGTGTTTCAGTCCATTACCACACAAGGGCCACATGTGGGATATTTCTAAAAACTGCAGAATCTGGGAAATAAATATTGAGTTGCGTTTCTCTGGTAAAACCTTCTGTGTTACAGAAAAAAAATGTAATTTGAAAATTTTACCTCTACTTTAAGCATTTCACAGGAATTAAAGCAAAGTGTTAAAACACTTTCTGAATGCTGTTTTGAATACTTTGAGAGGTGCAGTGTTACGTCTATGGCCGGGGGTCGTCGTTCTGACTTACCCCTTGACGATCCCGGCCATGGACGTCTCTCTTCTCGGCGTGCGCTCCCTCCAGGGAGACGCCGGCACTCTCTTCCAGGTCCTCGGACTGTGTCCCGCAGGGCGCGCGCGCCCACGCGTGCACGGCCTTAAAGGGCCAGTATGCGTCCAGCTGCCTTACATCAATTATCAGCCCAAATGGCTGCTGGACTATAATAAGGGGTCCTGACCACTGGTTCCTTGCCTGAGCGTTGTTGTATACCCTAGTTTGTCTTGCTAAAAGTCTCCCAGTGTTTTCCAGTTCCCAGTGTTACCCGTTCCTGCTGCCTGTACCCTGTATCCCGTGCTATCATTACCTGCTGTGAAAGTCAAGTCTTGTGTTCCGCTGCATCCGCGGCGTCACCTGCTGCGAAAGTCAAGTCGTGTCTTCCCGCTGCATCCGCGGCGTCACCTGCTGTGAAAGTCAAGTCGTGCCCCTGCCACTGTCTACATTGCCTCAGGTACCCGTTCAGAACTATAGACATTGTTTTGTACCTTGTTGGCCAGCTGCTACCCAGCTACGCGGTATGGCCCAGTGGGTCCACACCCCGCGCCGTGACAGTACTCTCAGGCCATGGACCCTGCTGGCCAAGTCAAGAGCCTGTCATCCTCCCAAGCCATGCAGGCGGACCTACAGGATCTGCAAGCACGACAGAATCAACTCATTGTGGCAGTAGACTCCATGGCACAGCATCTTGGTGCGTTAGTTACTTCCGTCACCACTCCAAGTCAAGCTCCTCCGATCAACCCTCCTGCTACACCTCCTGGCAGCCCCAGTTCGGACTCACGGTTCTCGCTGCCATTGCCACCTCGGTTTCATGGAGACGCAAGTTTGTGCAGGGGGTTCCTGAACCAATGCCAAATCCACTTCACTCTGCACGCCCGAGAATTTCCTTCGGACGGAGCCAGGATCGCCTTTATTATATCCCTATTCACCAGCAAGGCCCTGGCATGGGCGAATCCAATCTGGAAACGACAGGGTCCCGAGACCAGAGACTTCCAGGGGTTTGTGCGGTTGTTCCGTTCTGTATTTGAGGAGCCTGGACGAGTCTCGTCGGCAGCCACTGCTATCCTTAACTTGCGTCAGGAGGACGTCTCCCTGGGCGAATACACCATCCAGTTCCGGACTCTGTTCATTGTTCCAGGAGAATTGTCCTGGAACAATGAGGCCCTGGTAGCATCCTTCTGGCATGGCCTATCGCCTGGGATCAAAGACGAACTGGCTGCTCGAGACTTCGCAGCTGCCCTGAATGATCTGATTCTACTGGCTACCTGTGTGGACATAAGGCTCAGAGAGAGATCCAGAGAGATTCTTCAGGAAAAACGGCTTTCTAGACTGGCGTCCAACTTCCAGCAACCTCTCTTGCCTTGTTCTTCTGCTGCGTCCGAGGTTCCGTCGCAGGTGGATCGGCCTAAACTGTCCGATCAAGAAAAACAGCGCAGGCGCACCTCTGGACTCTGTCTGTACTGCGGCCTTGCTGGCCATGTCGTGCGTCTGTGTTCCCAGAGGCTTAAGAAACCCCAATGCCTGGGATTGGTTGGAGAGACAACCCTGGGCGCTACTGCACTTGATGGAGAATTCTTGTCCAAGCTGTTCATTCCTGTGACCATCGTGGTTGGCGAGAGACCTCATCCAGTCTCTGCCTACCTGGACTCTGGCTCCGCAGCCAATTTCATCTGTCAAGACCTCGTGGATCTTCTTCAATTGCCTACTGTTTTGCTGGAGAGACCGTTAATCTTTGCCTCGGTAGATGGACTGCCTTTGCCTGACCCAGTATTGTCTGTGACCAAGCCATTGAGACGGGAGCTCTTCATTCTGAGCTTATCTCCCTGTATGTTCTGCCCAAGGCCGTCAACCCCGTGCTGCTGGGTTTGCCTTGGCTCCGCCTTCACGCCCCAGTTCTGGATTGGAACTCCGGAGAGGTTCTTCAGTGGGGCCCCAAGTGTCTAGACCGCTGTCTGGGTCATGTTCATCCATCCGAGCCTTCTTCGCCTCAGTCATTGACAGGGTTGCCTCCTTGTTACTCTCAGTTTGCTGATGTCTTCAACAAAAAGGAGGCCGAGATATTGCCACCACATCGAGACTACGACTGTCCTATCGACTTGGTTCCTGATTCGTCCCCTCCTCGTGGTAGAGTATACCCTCTGTCCTTGCCAGAGACCCAGTCTATGTCGGCCTACATTAAGGAGAATCTGGATCAGATCACGGTGAAGAACAGGTACCCCTTGCCGTTGATTTCTGAGCTCTTTGATCGTATACGGGGGGGGGGGGGGAATTTTTCCAAGCTTGTCCTGCGGGGGGGCTTACAATCTAATCTGGATCCGTCAGGGAGACGAGTGGAAAACTTCATTTAACACACGTGATGGACACTATGTATATTTGGTCATGCCCTTCGGCCTGTGTAATGCTCCCGCAGTATTTCAAGAATTTGTGAATGACATTTTTCGTGACCTCCTCTATATCTGTGTTCTGGTGTACCTCGATGATATCTTGATTTTTTCCCCAGATCTTGTCACTCATCAGGTCCATTTCCGCCAGGTGTTGCTTAGATTAAGAAAGAATCATCTTTACGCCAAGTTGGAGAAGTGCCTGTTCCAAGAGAAGTCTCTACCCTTCCTGGGCTACATCATCTCTGATCAAGGTCTCAAGATGGATCCTGAAAAGGTCAAGGCTGTCCTGGAGTGGCCACGTCCCCAAGGCTTAAGGGCCACACAACGCTTCCTGGGATTTGCCAACTTCTACAGACTGTTCATTCCCAACTTCTCTTCTCTGACAGCCCCCATCTCCACCCTCACTAGGAAGGGTATGAATGCCAAGGTATGGACTCCAGAGGCGGAAATCACATTTGAAACCTTAAAAAAGGCCTTCAGTATCCTTACAGTTTTCATTGGAGGTGGACGCCTCCTCTGTTGGAGCCGGTGCACTATTGTTCCAGAGGGGTTCGAAAGGCAAGACTGTCGTATGTGGTTACTACTCCAAGCCGTTTTCTTCTGCTGAGCACAATTACTCGATTGGAGATCGGGAGTTACTGGCCATCAAGCTGGCTCTGCAGGAGTGGAGACACCTACTGGAGGGCGCAGCTCATCCTGTCCTGATCTTCACGGACCACAAAAACTTGACCTACCTACAGACGGCTCAACGGCTGAACCCTCGTCAAGCCAGATGGTCATTGTTTTTTGCATGGTTCCGGTTCGAACTCCACTACCGACCTGCCGACAAGAATGTGAGGGTCGATGCCTTGTCTAGGTAATTTGAGACAGAGGACACTGTGGAGTCCCCACAGAATATTATTGATCCTTCCTGCATCTACTCTGTCAACCCTCTGCAGGTCAGAGACATTCCTCCAGGAAAACTTTCGTACGGCTGGCAAACAGAGGAAGAATCCTTCGCTGGGGTCACAGTTCCAAGCTGGCAGGACATGCAGGTGCCCGTAAGACCCGAGACCTAATTGCCCGTCAGTTCTGGTGGCCAACGCTGCCCAAAGACGTCATGGACTTTGTCTCCTCCTGTACGGTGTGTGCAGCCAACAAAGTTGCCCACTCCAGACCAGCCGGTCTGCTCCAACCACTGCCTGTGCCCGATGCTACCTGGTGGCATATTGCTATGGATTTTGTTACAGATCTGCCTCTCTCTGCGGGATGCAGTTAGATCTGGGTGGTGGTGGATCGTTTTTCTAAAATGGCTCTTTTCGTTCCCCTGACTAGCCTGCCTTCTACCGCTCGACTGGCTGATCTCTTCATGCAACACATCTTCCGTCTGCATAGATTACCTCTGCATATTGTCTCGGATCGAGTGGTCCAGTTCACCTCTAAGTTCTGGAGAGCACTCTGCGGCCTACTCGGTGTAAAGTTGGACTTCTCCTCAGCTTACCACCCTCAGTCCAATGGACAAATTGAGAGGATTAACCAAATTATGGAGAACTACCAGCCGCACTTTGTCTCCAAAAGACATAACAACTGGGTGCAGCTGCTCCCGTGGGCGGGAGTCCACCACCTCCAGTCCATTCATCATAGTATACGGTCAACATGCTCGAATACCCCTGCCCGGCTCTACTATGTCTCAGGTGTCTGCAGCCGACTCTACCTTCAGGAACTTTCTGCAGATATGGCAGCAGACACGATCTTCTATTCTGCTGGAGGTGGACCGCATGAAGAGAAAGGCAGACACTAGAAGACGAGAACCTCCCCAGTTTCTTCCAGGTACAAAGGACTGACTGTCTTCCAGGAATATCCGTCTGAGGGTGCCGTCTTGCAAATTTGCTCCCAGATTCCTTGGACCATTCGAGATTCTGCTGCAGATCAATCCTGTGTCGTACAAGCTTCGACTGCCTCCTACCCCCGCTACTCCAGGACTCGTAGTTCCGCAGTGGCTCCTGGCGGTTCATCCGGAACTTTCAAAGTGAGGGAGATCCTGGCCACCAAAAAAGTAGGAGGCAGGACGTTTTACCTGGTGGATTGGAGGGGATTTGGTCCAGAAGAGAGGTCTTGGGAGCCAGAGGAGAACAACGATGCCCCTGTCCTAGTGAAGAAGTTTATTTCCCGCTCTGGTCCCAAGAAGAGGCGTAAGAGGGGGGATACTGTTACATCTATGGAGGGGGTCGTCGTTCTGACTTACCCCTTGACAATCCCGGCCATGGACGTCTCTCTTCTCGGCGTGCGCTCCCTCCAGGGAGACGCCGGCACTCTCTTCCGGGTCCTTGGACTGTGTCCCGCAGGGCGCGCGCGCCCGCGCATGCACGGCCTTGAAGGGCCAGTACGCGTCCAGCTGCCTTACATCAATTATCAGCCCAAATGGCTGCTGGACTATAATAAGGGGCCCTGCCCACTGGTTCCTTGCCTGAGCATTGTTGTATACCCTAGTTTGTCTTGCTAAAAGTCTCCCAGTGTTTTCCAGTTCCCAGTGTTATTCATTCCTGCTGCCTGTACCCTGTATCCCGTGCTATCATTACCTGCTGTGAAAGTCGTCATGTCTTCCGCTGCATCCGAGGCGTCACCTGCTATCAAAGTCAAGTCATGCCCCTGCCACTGTCTACATTGCCTCAGGTAACCGTTCAGAACTATAGACATTGTTTTGTACCTTGTTGGCCAGCTGCTACCCCGCTACGCGGTACGGCCCAGTGGGTCCACACCCCGTGCCGCGACATGCAGTTTTCAAAATGGGGTGTTTTATTGGGGCTTCTAATATATGGGCCCCTCAAAGCCACTTCAGAACTGAACTGGTCCCTGAAAAAATAGCCTTTTGAAATTTTCTTGAAAATGTGAGAAATTGCTGCTAAAGTTCTAAGCCTTTTAAAGTCCTAGAAAAATAAAAGGACGTTAAAAAACTATGCAAACGCAAAGTAGACATGTAGGATATGTGAAATAGTAACTATTTTATGTGGTATTGCTATCTGTTTTACAAGCAGATACATTTAAATTTAGAAAAATGCAAATTTTTGCAAATCACAAAATTTTGGTGTTTTTGACAAATATTGAATTTATCGACCATATTTTTTCACTAACATAAAGTCAAATATGTCATGAGAAAACAATCTCAGAATCGCTTCGATAGGTAAAAATCACCTTTCTCCTCAAGGCCAAAGCAGGCTCAGTACTGAAGGGGTTAAAAAAGTCACGTTAAAGTTTCTTGCCACTGTGTATGTAATGCGTTAAAAGTCAAGACAAAGATGGCTACATCTGTACAACGTTGAACACCATTTTATATGTGGCGTAGTGAGTAGTGATAGATGTCACTGCGTGAACGAGTAGATCCTAATGTCAGGTCGCCCGGCTGCCGTTGACTTCTACACATACCTGCGAAGACTACCTCCTCAAGGATTTGTTTCCGTATGTCCGTCAACACCACTTTCTAGTGAAAAGCTCAATGGAAAATCATACAGGGACATATATGACTTAACCAGTACTGTAAGATGGCCTGGGTCTCGCATACACTCCAACAGCAAATATATAATCTGCAGAAGGCATGGCTGCGGAGCAAGAGCAATCCCTATTATGGGGGCACTGGGACATTTGAAAAAAGAGCATACAAAGATTGTCAGCAGTGTCCTACATATTCCACACTTACCTGCCTCTAGTCTCTTGGTAGATAATCTAACTCATGTTCCACAAAAATTAGATTTACTGAATAAGAGTGGCCACTTCTGCTTTACTCGATTCTCTTCTTCATCTCACTCACTCATTACATTGAAAAAAGTTTTGTGCAAAATAATGCAGTATTAGCTGGTAATTATTACAACCATAATCCAAAAGAAAAAGCGGCACTCCAGTAGTATAAAAATCCAAAATGTATTCACCCAACATACAGGCAACGTTTCACCTTCCCATTGAAGGCATTTTCAAACTATGAATGTGTGTGCTTCAGGCATTTAAATAGTGTGCAAAAGTACAAAATGGCAATGTATGATAATCAGACATGAGTAAATTTAAAGTGCAAAGTGCAATGCAGTAATATAACATACAAATACTGTAATTAATAAAACAATCATGTGAAAAACATGTGAAACAGTAGTTCAATAAAAAATAAGCATAAATCGCAATAAATAACAAGAAATATATGCATGTGCAACAAAGTGTCAATCATCATATTACGAGTTACACCTGTTCAGGTTTTAAAGTTTAAAGGTAATACAATATTACCGTCATGACAATCTTGGCGTTCATAAGAATCCACCGCGCATGCTCGCATCCTCATTTCCGGGATCCACTGTTAACCAATCATATGATAGATTGGAAAAACTGTGGAAAAGTGGTCATCTGATACAGCGCGTCTCGCGCGCATGCGTACTAGTTGAAGTGAGACCTCCATCGCCATCTTGGAAACATAATCTAGGGGATTTGAGCAAATGATCCTTACTGAAGTATTTTCAGATACTATATAAGATCCCAACATATAGTTGCTTTGTTACAAAATTTATTTTCTGAACACATTCAATGGATAGTCCACATTTAAACCATGTGGAGCCAATGTGTTCAGACGATGAATCCATTTTACTTCCCCTTGTTTAGTAGAAGTTCTCTATTGCCCCCCGTTTCAGTGGTGGGACATGGTCTATGATCATAAACCTAAGGGGAGTCCTGCCTCCATAAAACGTCTAGCAACAGGTAACTCACACTTACAGGTACGTATGCTTGACTTATGGTTATTAAGTCTTAGGCGGCATTCTGTAGTCATCTCGCCAACATAAACTAGATGACATGGACATACGAGAACATAGATGACATATTCATGTCTATATGTTAGCATAAATCTGATGTCAAATTTATCTGAAGTAGCAGGATGTATAAAATGATTGCCCTTAATTATAAGGGGACAATTATCACATGACAAACACGGATAACTACCTTTCCTATTGGATTGTATGCCCAGACCCTCCATTCTAGAGGACCGTATCTCAGACTTGACTATTCTGTCTCTCAAGTTGCTTGGTCTTTTATAAGAGTTTTTGTAGAAATTTCCCAATATAGTCCAGTGTTTATGGATAATTTTCCTCACACTGGCACTATATTGACTAAAAGAACTGACCATAGCAATCCTGCTACTTTTCTCAGCTCTATCTTTGGGTATCAGTAACGCATCTCTGTTCATCACTGCAGTCCTGTCCATATGTCTCCTAATTATTTTCTTTGGATAGCCTCTCCTGATAAACTTGTTTGACATATCCCTCAGTCTCAAATCTAGATTTTCTGGGTCTGCGACAATTCTTTTCACCAAAAGTAGCTGACTCAAGGGCAACAAGTCAACCATTTTTCTTTGGTGAATACTTTCATACAACAAGAGGTTGTTGCAGTCTGTAGACTTAACGTATAGGTCTGTGTATAGTTTGTCCCCTGTCACGTAAACAGTGGTATCCAAAAACTGAATGGCTTCAACAGAATGGACCATTGTAAACTTTATGTCTTGGTCCATATCATTAAGGAAGATAAAGAAATCCTCCAAAGATGGAAGATCACCTGTCCAAATGGTAAGCACGTCGTCTATGTATCGCCACCACCTCAATAACTTAGAGAAGTGGTGGGACACATAGACGAACGTTTCTTCCAGGTCTGCCATGACAATGTTGGCATATGTGGGTGCCATATTGGCCCCTATGGCTGTTCCTCTCAACTGAACATAAAAATTTATCGTCAAACACAAAGTGATTATTCGTTAAGACAATATCCAAGAGGGCTATGATAAATTCCCTACAGTTGTCAGAATAAGATGTTGAATCAAGTGCTTTCTTAACACTATCCAAACCCCTATCATGATTAATAGATGTATACAAACTTGTTACATCGAAAGACACAAGTATTATATTCGGGGGAACTGAAACCTCATTGATTTTTGGCAAGAAATCTGATATATCTCTAATGTAAGATTTGGAATCTGTCGCAAACCTTCTCAGGACCTTATCCAAAAAGATGGCTATTGGACTAAGGAGGGAATCTCTCCCTGAAACAATAGGTCTACCAGGGAGTGACTCTAAATTTTTCTGAATTTTAGGCAGAATATAAAGTAGAGTGATCACAGGGTGGCCCGGTATTAGGTATGTGTGTTAATCCCTATCTATCAAGTCAATGGCATAAGCATTGTCAATGACAATCTTCATCCGTTTAAGGATCTGTGACTTAGGGTCTACCTCAACACACTTATACACTAATTCATCACTTAACTGACGTCTGATCTCTCCAATATATAGGGTTCATTCCCTAACGACGACAGCCCCCCCTTTATCGGCTGGTTTGATCACAATGTCGTCATTATGGATCAGTCCCTTAAGGGCACAAGACTCTTCAAATGACATATTTTTAGTTTTCACAGGATGGTGGTTTCTAGACCATTCCCCTTTCATTTCTTCTATGTCTTTTTTTACACTGGAGACAAATTTCTCAAACACATTCATATTCCTCGGAGGCTGGGTGTTGCTTCTATTATACAGACCCCATTCTTTTACGGTTAATTCAATTCTAGCTGTATCATCCGATATGATCTGAGGTAGGTCTCTTTGTGAGAACCATGTTTTTAACCTTATAGTACTAAAGAAATTATATAGGTCTATATCTAGATGCAACCAATCAACCTGAGGGGTTGGACAAAATGATAAGCCCTTGTTAAGTACAGACATTTCAGTTGTGGTTAATACATGTGTGGAGATATTTACCACTAATGGTTGGGAACCAGACTAATTTCCTTGTACCCCCCTGTGGTCTCCAATTCCTACCGCTTCTGGTTTTTGTAGTGTCTATTGAATCTGCGGCCTCCCCCCTTGTGCACCTCCTGGGTCCCGATTCTCTGGTGGGTTCTCAAATAAAAAATCAGTGGTTAATTCTGGTCTTGTGGTACTTGTAGTGCTCTTGCTTCTGGATTTGGTCCTCTGCGTGTTCTTTTTCATCGGTCTCCTCCCAGTCTGTTCACCTATCACGTTCCTCTATGTGTCCCACCACTTCTCTAAGGTATTGAGGTGGTGGCGATACATAGACGACATGTTTGCCATTTGGACAGGTAATCTTCCATCTTTGGAGGATTTCTTTATCTTCCTTAATGATATGGACCAAGACATAAAGTTTACAATGGTCCATTCTGTTGAAGCCATTCAGTTGTTGGATACCACTGTTTATGTGACAGGGGACAAACTATACACAGACCTATACATTAAGTCTACAGATTGCAACAACCTCTTGTTGTATGAAAGTTTTCACCCAAGAAAAATGGTTGACTCTTTGCCCTTGAGTCAGATACTTCGGGTGAAAAGAATTGTCGCAGACCCAGAAAATCTAGATTTGAGACTGAAGGATATGTCAAACAAGTTTATCAGGAGAGGCAATCCAAAGAAAATAATTAGGAGACATATGGACAGGACTGCAGTGATGAACAGAGATGCATTACTGATACCCAAAGTTAGAGAGGAGAAAAGTAGCAAGATTGCCATGGTCAGTTCTTTTAGTCAATATAGTGCCATTGTGAGGAAAATTATCCATAAACACTCTACTATATTAGGCAATTTCTACAAAAACATATCAGAATTTTCTTTACCTCCCTTGTAAAAGACCAAGCAACTTGAGAGACAGAATAGTCAAGTCTGAGATATGGTCCTCTAGAATGGAGGATCTGGGCATACAATCCAATAGGAAAGGTAGTTATCCGTGTTTGTCATGTGATAATTGTCCCCTTATGATTAAGGGCAATAATTTTATACATCCTGCTACTTCAGATAAATTTGACATCAGATTTATGCTAACATATAGACATGAATATGTCATCTAGTTTATGTTGACGAGACGACTACAGAATGCCGCCTAAGACTTAATAACCACAAGTCAAGCATACATACCGGTAAAAGTGAGTCACCAGTTGCTAGACATTTTATGGAGGCAGGACACCCTGTTGATAGTCTTAGCTTTATGATCATAGACCATGTCCCACCACTGAAACGGGGGTGGGGGGGGGGCAATAGAGAACTTCTACTAAACAACGGGAAGTAAAATGGATTCATCGTTTGAACACATTGGCTCCACATGGTTTAAATGTGGACTATCCATTGAATGTGTTCAGAAAATAAATTTTGTATCAAAGCAACTATATGTTGGGATCTTATATAGTATCTGAAAATACTTCAGTAAGGATCATTTGCTCAAATCCCCTAGTTTATGTTGTGTTGTCAGTTATTTAGTTATAGGCAGAATGTGATTTATAATTATTTTATATTTTTTTAGTATATGGAGCCAAATTGGGTATTTTTCACTGTATTTATATTTATTTATCTTCTTTTCACAGATTATTGTCGGAAGTTGTCTGTGCACTCACTGGTCGAGATGAACACGACTGATTTGAAAATATTTACAGTAATAATGAGTCATGACGGTCATTTTAATTTTATATAACCCCGTTTATGCATGTTCTCATATCATCTATATCTTGTTTGAATTTAGTTTTGCCCCCTTCTGCATAATGTATCATGGTTCTACTTGAGCATTTATTGGTCGTAAGAACCAGTTGGGTCGTCTTTCTCTGGGAACCTAAATAGAATGTTTCTTCTTTAACCCCTACCCGCACCAGGACGTAACTGTCCGTCGTTGCGGGAGGTTACTTCCCGCACGAGGACGTATAGTTACTGAGTTATTCCTCCGGTGCACACTGTCGGCGACAGTGTGCACCGGGAACCAGAAGGTCAGCTGTCGCCGACAGCTGACACTCCCCTTTTGCCGGCCAGCGGTCCTTTGCCGCTGATTTCGGCGAATTAACCCCTTAAATTCGGCGATCGGGTGCAATCGCCGAATTTTAGGGGTTTCTAGCATATCGGCAGACCCCCGTCCGAAATCGTGGGGTCTGCCGATAGTTAGTATGGCAAACAGAAGCCAAACAATGGCTTCCGGGTCTGCCATGGACGGGAGCCCATCAGGACCAACCTTCGGCTGGTCCTGATAGGCTTCCTGTCAGAGTGACAGAAAGTCACTGTGCAGTTCCCGATGCACACTGTCGGCGACAGTGTGCATCGGGAACTTCGAGATCAGCTGTCCCCGACAGCTGACACTCTCCAGTGTTGCCGATCAGCGGCTCATCGCCGCAGATTTTGGCAATTAACCCGTTACATGCGGGGCTCGATTGCGATCTCCGCATGTAGCGGGTTTGTAGCGCATCAGCAGCCCTCATGCAATCGTGGGGGCTTCTGATGCTTGTGATGGCACCCGGGGGCCAGACAACGGCCCCCAGGTCTGCTATGTATGTCAGCCTATGAGGATCAGCCTCTGCTGATCCTCGTAGACCAACTGTCAGAGTGACTGTGACGTCACACTGACAGTTGGAATACGTTACACTACCTAGGTAGTGTAATGTATTCTAGCAGCGATCAAAGCTGCAGGTAAAAAAAAGAAAGTGTAAAAAGTAAAAAAAAAGTAAATAAACAAAAATATAAAGTGTAAAAAGTAAAAAAAAGTTAATAAAAATGTTTTATAAAAGTGTAAAAATAGAAAGGTTTTGTTTTCCTATAATAAGTCATTTATTATAGGGTAAAAATGAAAACGTTAAAAAAAAGTACACATATTTGGTATCGCCGCGTTCGTAACGGCCCAAACGATGAAACTATAATGTTAATTTTTCCGCACAGTGAACGCAGCAAACAAAATAAACGGAAAACTGACAGCATCGCTATTTTTTGGTCACCACCCCTCCCAAGATATAGAATAAAAAGTGATCAAAGAGTCGCATTTACCCCAAAATGGTACCAAGAAAAACTACAACCCGTCCCGCAAAAAACAAGACCTCCCACAGCTTTTTTGACGAAAAAATAAAAAAGTTACGGCTCAGAATAGCGTGTCCCAGAAAATAAATTATTTTATAGAAACTTAATTTTATTGTGCAAACGCTGCAAAACGTAAAAAAAACTATACACATATGGTATCGGCGTAATCGTACCGACCGGCAGAATAAATGAAAACGTAATTTATTGCGCACGGTGAACGCTGTAATAACTAAAGAATTTAAAGAGCCAAAATTGCTGTTTTTTTGGTCACCTTAGCTCTAAAAAAGATCCTGAGGGGCCAAAATGCTCACTATACCCCTAGAAAAATTCCTTGAGGGGTGTAGATTCCAAACTAGGGTGACTTTTGGGGGGTTTCCATTGTTTTGGTCCCTCCGGGGCGTTGCAAACCCGACATGGCACTGAAAACCAATCCAGCAAAATCTGCGCTCCAAAATCCAAAAGGCGCTCCCTCCCTCCTGAGCCTTGCTGTGGGTCCAAACATCAGTTTACGACCACATATGGGGTATTGCCGTAATCGGGAGAAATTGCTTTACAAATGTTGGGCGGCTTTTTCTCCTTTATTCTTTGTAAAAATGAAAAAATTCTATGTTTCCACAGAAAAATAGGTGATTTTCTTCTTCACAGACTAATTCCACTAAATTCTGCAAAAAAACTGTGGGGTCAAAATTCTAACTATACCCCTAGAAAAATGCCTTGAGGGGTGTAGTTTCCAAAATGGGGTCACTTTTTGGGGGTTTCGACCTCCTCAAACCAGACATGGTGCCTAAAATATATTCCTAAAAAAAGGAGTCCCCAAAATCCACTAGGCGCTCCTTTGCTTCTGAGGCCTGTGTTTCAGTCCATTAGGACACTAGGGCCACATGTTGGATATTTCTAAAATCTGCAGAATCTGGGCAATAAATATTGAGTTGCGTTTCTCTGGTAAAACCTTCTGTGTTACAGATTTTTTTTTTTATTACATATGAATTGCGGCAAAAAACTGTGAAACGCCTAAAGGGTTAAAATACTCCTGAACTGGTCCCTGAAAAAATGGCCTATTGACATTTTCTTGAAAATATGAGAAATTGCTGCTAAAGTTCTAAGCCTTGTAACGTCCTAGAAAAATAAACGTACGTGAAAAAAAAATTATGCAAACATAAAGTAGTAACTATTTTGTGTCGTATTACTATCTGTTTTACAAGCAAACACATTTACATTTAGAAAAATGGTAATTATTGAAAATTTTTGCTAAAATGTGACGTTTTTCACAAATAAATATTGAACTTATCGACCAAATTTTTTCACTAACATAAAGTACAATATGTCACGAGAAAACACTCTCAGAATCGCTTGGATAGGTAAAAGCGTTCCGGAGTTATTACCACATATAGTGACACATGTCAGATTTGAAAAAATCGGCTGTGCCACAAGGCCAAAACAGGCTGCGTCCTAAAGGGGTAAAATTTACTCATGTCTGATTATCATACATTGCTAATTTGTACTTTTGAACACTATTTAAATGCTTGAAGCACACACATTCATAGCTTGAAAATGCCTTCAATGGGAAGGTGAAACGTTGCCTGTATGTTGGGGGAATACATTTTGGATTTTTATACCACTGGAGTGCTGCCTCTTCTTTTGGATTATGGTTGTACTTGTTTGGGGTCTCACGTCAAGTTTCCCAAGAGGTTAGCACCCACATTTTATGCTACGGTGCAGCTCCTATACTCTGTAGCTGGTAATTATTGATTTAATCGTTGTATGAGCGTACATACAGGGAAGGCTGTCACTCATTCAAAGGAAAGGTGGACTCCTGCAGGCTGATAAATCTCCAAAGAGTCTCATTGATTTGCATTATGAAGAATCAATGGAAAATTTTAACCGTTTGAAAACCCAGACAATTTTGGTCCTAGGTTACATGAAGAATTTTACAATTCTGGTGGTCATAACTTTTTTATTTATAGCTGTATACAGCTTTGTTTTTTTGTAAAATTACTTATAAAGGCTCTGTCACCACATTATAACTGCCCTATCTCCTATATAAGGAGATGGGCGCTATAATGTAGGTGACTTCAGTGCTTTTTATTAAAAAAAACGACCTATTTTCACCATGTTATTAGCGATTTTAGCTTTATGCTAATGAGTTTCCCAATGGACAACTGGGCGTGTTTTACTATTGACCAAGTGGGCGTTGTACAGAGGAGTGTATGACGCTGACCAATCAGCATCATACACTTCTCTCCATTCATTTACTCAGCGCATAGGGATCCTTTTAGATCGCTATGTGCTGTCTTATACTAACACATTAACGATACTGAAGTGTTTACACAGTGAATAGACATTTCACGGGATGTCTGTTCACAATCCCGACACGTCGTTAATATTTCTGTGGTAGTTAAAGCATTAAAGCAGAGCAAGCGTAATTTCGTTGTAACCTGTCATTTACAGCGAGATCTCGCGAGATTACTCTTGCTTTGCTGTAAGTACCACAGAAACATTAACGAAGTGCAGGGATTGTGAATAGACATCCCGTGGAATGTCTATTCACTGTCTAAACCAGTGGTTCCCAACTGGGGTGCGCCGCGAGAGCCGTCCAGAGTGCACAGCCACAAAAAAAAAGAAAAAATGAAACTTTTTTTTTTTTGCGACACATTTCGCCCCTGACATTGTAGCAGACGTGATGCGCAGACGTCTGTTACGAGTACTGCCCACCGCTTCCCATTAGAAGCCTGACGGAGGGAGAGGAGCCATTAATACTGGGCAGGGTAAGTGTTTTTTTTCTTTAGTTTGTTAGCAGTTGTGTGAGAAATGGAGCCAGGGGAATGCTGGAAGTTGCAGTCCTCTCCTCTTATACCTCCTCCCTGTAATGTCTTCTGATATCACATAATAACAGTCTGGGCATGCTGGTAGTTGTAGTTCTCTCCTCTTATACCTCCTCTCTGTAATGTCCTCTGATATCCCATAATAACAGCCTGGACATGCTGGGAGTTGTAGTCCTCTCCTCTTATACCTCCTCCCTGTAATGTCCTCTGGTATCCCATAATAACGTCCTGGACATGCTGGTAGTTGAAGTCCTCTCCTCTTATACCTCCTCTCTGTAATGTCCTCTGATATCCCATAATAACGTCCTGAACATGCTGGTAGTTGTAGTCCTCTTCTCTTATACCTCCTCTCTGTAATGTCCTCTGATATACCATAATAACGTCCTGGACATGCTGGGAGTTGTAGTTCTCCCCTCTTATACCTCCCCCCTGTAATGTCCTCTGATATCCCATAATAGCAGCCTGGACATGCTGGTAGTTGTAGTTCTCCCCTATTATACCTCCTCCCTGTAATGTCCTCTGATATCCCATAATAGCAGCCTGGACATGCTGGTAGTTGTAGTCCTCTCCTCTTATACCTCCTCCCTGTAATATCCTCTGATATCCCATAATAACGTCCTGGACATGCTGGTAGTTGTAGTCCTCTCCTCTTATACCTCCTCCTGTAATGTCCTCTGATATCTCATAACAGGTGGACATGCTGGAAGTTGTAGTTCTCTACTCTTCTACCTCCTCCTCCTGTAAACTTTCTCTGATATCACATAACATCCTGGACATGCTGGGAGTTCTAGTTCTCTCCTCTTATATCTCCTCCCTGTAATGTCCATTGATATCACATAATAGTAGCCTGGACATGCTGGGAGTTGTTGTTCTTATACCTCCTTATTTATTCCTTCCCCAGGGGTAAGCACACTTTCTCTCTGTGATGGTCACTTTACTAGAGGGGCAGATGGTCTCTTTACTGAGGGGTCATAATACTGTGAGTGGGGGGCAGATGGTAATTTTACTGTGAGTGGGGGGCTGATGGTCATTACTGTGAGTGGGGGGCTGATGGTCATTACTGTGAGTGGGGGGCTGATGGTCTTCGAGTGGTTTCCGCCTCTGACCTCCCATTGAAATTAATAGGAGGCAGTAAATACCTGCAGTGCTCGTTTGGTGCTTTGTTTGTGTGCGGTTTTTGCATTCGCTTCAACGGCTTAAAAAAAATGTGGGCAAAAAAACACAGCAAAAAAAAAAGTCAAACAATGCTGTCAATTCAAAATCTGCCTCAAAATTCCTAAATTAATTTGGAGGCAGATTTTTTGTTTCTGCCTTACAAAAAAATGCTGTGTGAACATACCCTAAGAGTGTAGTGCTTGTTTTTAGCCATTTTTTGTCATTTTGTATAGAGATGAGCGAACTTATGAAAAGTTCGGTTCGGCTAGTTCGCCGAATTTCACGAAAAAGTTCGATTCGGACCGAACTAGTTCTGACCGAACCTGTAATTTCCGTGTGCCGAGCATGGTACTGTCCAGGGTGCTGAAAGAGTTAATGGGCTGCACTAACTCTTTCAGCAACCTTGACAGTACCATGCTCGGCGCGCGGAAAATACAATTTTAATGTAATAAAAAAATAAAATAAAAAAATGTCATACTTAATTTCCTCCTGTCCGGCCTCCAGCGATGACGTTTCATACATGTCGCCGCTGCAGCCAATCACAGGCTGTAGTGGCGGTCACGCACGTCAGGATGACGTCAGAAGGCCGGCCTCCAGGGATGATGCTTCATCCCACGTGACCGCCTCTGCAGCCAATCACAGGCTGCAGCGGCCTCTGCAGCCAATCACAGGCTGCAGCGGCCTCTGCAGCCAATCACACGCTCCTCTCCTGAAATACTCTGTGCTGCCTTAAACTCTGTGGACAGGTCAGGATCCTGTTTCTTTTAAATGCTGCTGGGGAACCCGCTCGATCCACTATATAAGGCTGCGCTACAGTGCAGCATTTAAAAGAAACAGGATCCTGATCTTTCCACAGAGTTTAAGGCAGCACAGAGTATTTCAGGAGATGAGCGTGCGGATCTTGTGCGGGGTGGTGACTTGCCAATCATATGAAGGTGTTATTGAGGACAGGAGTGGAGGAGAGGTAACAGACTGAGCTACGTAATGGTAAGAGCAGAGTTCACAGCAGCACAGAATATTTCAGGAGAGGAGCGTGCAGATTCTGTGCTGCTGTGAACTCTGCTCTTACCATTACGTAGCTCAGTCTGTTACCTCTCCTCCACTCCTGTCCTCAATAACACCTTCACATGATTGGCAAGTCACCACGTAATGGTAAGAGCAGAGTTCACAGCAGCACAGAGTATTTCAGTAGATGAGCGTGCGGATCTTGTGCGGGGTGGTGACTTGCCAATCATGTGAAGGTGTTATTGAGGACAGGAGTGGAGGAGAGGTAACAGACTGAGCTACGTAATGGTAAGAGCAGAGTTCACAGCAGCACTGAATCTGCACGCTCCTCTCCTGAAATACTCTTTGCTGCTGTGAACTCTGCTCTTACCATTACGTAGCTCAGTCTGTTACCTCTCCTCCACTCCTGTCCTCAATAACACCTTCACATGATTGGCAAGTCACCACCCCGCACAAGATCCGCAAGCTCATCTCCTGAAATACTCTGTTTTGCCTTAAACTCTGTGGACAGGTCAGGATCCTGTTTCTTTTAAATGCTGCACTGTAGTGCAGCCTTATATAGTGGATCGAGCGGGTTCCCCAGCAGCATTTAAAAGAAACAGGATCCTGACCTGTCCACAGAGTTTAAGGCAGCACAGAGTATTTCAGGATATGAGCACGGCCGGCCACGGCCGGCCACGGGCAGCCGGTCGTTTTTCCGAGCCGTGCTCCCATTATAAAGTATAGGAGCACGGCCCGTAAAATAAAAAAATAGAACATGTTCTATCTTTTTAACGGCACGGGCACCTTCCGGCTAACCCATGGCTAACAGAAGTCTATGGGCCCGCTATTTCGGGTCGTAATTATGACCCGTAATAACGGGTGTTTTTACGGTCGTGTGCATGAGGCCCCGTAATGACGGGTGGCTACATGTGTGCACCCGTCATTACGGCAGCGTTTCTAGGCGACGTCAGTAAATAGTCACTGTCCAGGGTGCTGAAAGAGTTAACTGATCGGCAGTAACTGTTTCAGCACCCTGGACAGTGAATTCCGATCAGAATATAGAGTAACCTGTAAAAAAAAAAAAAAAAAGACGTTCATACTTACCGAGAACTTTCTGCTTCCTCCAGTCCGGTCTCCCGGCCGTTGCCTTGGTGACGCGTCCCTCTCGACATCCGGCCCAACATTCCTGGATGACGTTACAGCCCATGTAACAGAGGCCTCTGCAGCCAATCACAGGCTGCCGCGTCAGAAAAGAAGGTCGGACTGGAGGAAGAAGAGGGACTCGTCACCAAGACAAAGACCGGGTACGTATGAAATGCTTTTTATTTTATTTTTAATCAGCAGCCTCTTTTCTCTATCAGTGATTGATAGAGACAAGTGGCTGCCGATTTATAGAATATTTTTGACCGGGTTCGGTCAAAACGTGTTCGGCCGAACCCGGTGAAGTTCGGATTCGCTGCGAACTGAACTTTTCCCGATGTTCGGACCGAAACCCGGTTCGGTTGTCCCGGTTCGCTCATCTCTAATTTTGTACACAAATTTTGGTAGGGGTGCTCTGAGAATTTTTTTTTTTTTCCTGGGGTGCCTCGAGCCTGAAAAGGTTGGGAAACTCTGGTCTAAACACTTCAGTATCGTTAATGTGTTAGTATGACAGCACATAGCGATCTAAAAGGATCCCTATGCGCTGACTAAATGAATGGAGAGAAGTGTATGACGCTGATAGGTCAGCGTCATACACTCCTCTGTACAACGCCCACGTGGTCAATAGTAAAACACGCCCAGTTGTCCATTGAGAAACTCATTAGCATAAAGCTAAAATCGCTAATAAAATGGTGAAAATAGATAGTTTTTTAACCCCTTCCCGTCGTAAACAACTTTCAGATTTTCATTTTAGTTTTTTCCTCCCCACATTCCAGAAGCCATAACGTCTTTATTTTTCCGTCGATATAGTACTATGAGGGCTTGATTTTTGCGGGACGAGTTTTAGTTTTTCGTAGCACCATTTATTTTGCCGTATATTGTACTAGGAAACGGGAAAAAATTATTTGTGCGGTAGAAAATGAAAAAACAGCGTTTCCTCCATGGATTTTTGCGCGCCGTTTTTACGGAATTCGCTGTGCAATTAAAACAACATGTTAACTTTATTCTGTGGGTCAATACGATTACGGCGATACCAAATATATATAGTTTTTTATATTTTACTACTTTTACATGTAAAAACCTAGTGCTCTGCCCGGGACTCCAGCTCTGGGGTTGCCCCTGACATCCATGTCCATATATGGACAGTGATGTCAGGAGCAGAGCTGGAATCCCAGGAAGAGTGCTAGAAGTGGCTCTGCTCCGGCACCCCAGCTCTGGGCAAGCCCCTGACGTCACTGTCCATATATGGACACTTATGTCAGTGGCTTCCCCAGAGTTCCAGCGCAGAGCCTATACTAGTGCTCTACTCTGGGACACCGGTTCTGGGGTTGCCCCTGATAACACATTCCCGTCCAGGAGGATCCCCTGACGTCACAGTGTATGGACAGTGACGTCAGGGTCTCCAACAGCAGAGGAATCCCCAGCCAAAGCGTCGGCAGCGCTCTGGCTGGGGATTCCACTCCTAGAGGGAGCCCCAATGTAGCTGTCTACTTGGGGTGTGTGTGGCATTATCTGCACAGGGCACTGTGGCAGCATCTGCAGAGGGCACTGTGGCAGCATCTGCGGAGGGCACTGTGGCAGCATCTACGGAGGGCACTGTGGCAGCATCTGTGGAGTGCACTGTGGCAGCATCTACAGAGGGCACTGTGGCACTATCTAAAAAGGAGCTGCCCAATCTTGACATGTGTGTCTGCCAAACGCTGCCAACTGAGCCGCCGGACTGCATTTAGCGACACAAACTGGAAAACTTGATTGTTGAAATAAGCACGTGGAGAACTCTCTCAAATTTTAAACCTAGCGGTATTATTATAGTAATGTAGTATTATTATATTAATATAGTGTTATAGTAGTTCAAATTTTGTATTGTACCAAATTTGAAAGTAATGCGGCCCATCAACTTCCCATTTTTTCTATATGTGGCCCACTTACCCGGCCGAGTTTGAGACCCCTGCATTAGCTTATCATTTATATAAATATTTTGTGGTGTACAAAAGTTTCCATCAGATTTTCCTTTTTTTTTTACTACACTAAAAATCCACTATCCAATAACCCAGAAAGTCTGATAATACAGCACTTGTCTCCAACACAGAATTGCAATATATTTTACAATACCAGAAGCAGAGATCACCAATTATGATATTCCAAAGATATAGGAGGCATATTTAGCGTTAATATTATATTTGGGGCTTTCTCTTGCACATTCATTAGATATAGTTTACGTTGACCTTCCTACCATGTCCCATTGATGCTGGGTTAAAGGGGTTTTCCCATGAAAGACATCTATGACATATCCACAAGATATGTCATAAATGTCAGATAGATTCGGGTCCCACCTCTGGGACCCACACCTATCTATAGAACTGGGCCCCCTAAACCCCGTTCTAGCTTTTTGTGCTCACGCTGCCTCCCGGCCACTTACTGATTACATTGTCAGGAGTTACGGAAACAGCATAACTCACTGTAATACTCTGTTTCCGTAACTCCCATAGAACTGAATAGTAGTTAAGAAAATAGCGCAGCTCGCATGCTAAGCTGCTTTCATAACTGACAATCACTACTATGTGAGTTACGGAAACAGCGTAGCTTAGCGAGTTATGCTGTTCCCGTAACTCCCGACAATGTCCCGACAATGTAATCAGGAAGTGGCCAGGAGTCGTCGGCGTAAGCAGAAAAAGATAGAATGGGGATTAGGGGGCTCCGTTCTAGGGATAGGTGCGGGTCCCAGAGGTGGGACCCGCACCTATCTGACATTTATGACATATCTTGTGGCTATGTCATAGATGTCCTTCATGGGAAAATATCCTTTAAAGAAAAAAAAATTTTAATAAGTTATTTTACTTAGATACTTTTCTTCAAATCTGTGAGAAATAATGCATACTGGAGAGTGTTATTCACAAAATCCAACAAATTGTGTTTTTCTGATCCGAGTCGACTATTTGTTCTTTTTAAGCTCATTTAACATCAGATTCTGGTAAAGTTTGGTATTCTGCAATTTTTCATATAAAGCTATAATATAATTTTAAATATACCCTTTCTTATGATGCCCATTAAAGAAAATATGGACAGCACATGTAATGTTATGGGTTTTTCAGATTGTACAATCATACATGGGTGTCTGCTTGTCAAAGTAGATTATACGATTCTGTCATATGCTTAAGTCTAATCATACTTTACTGTCAGTGCATAGATGAGCATGACTTTTGGATGTGACATTTCCAAATTATAACATATTCTACCATGACATGACATCTTCATTGAAGCCAAATGGCATAAATAAGTCATTATAAACACATTTCACATCAAAATTACTGTGAATATGAATTAATTAATTAATTAACCAATGCACAGAGCTTTCCATGCATATCCACACATATTAATCTCCAGAATTGCTAAGGACTCAGTTAATTAATACTTTAGTACCACTGGATGTGAGAGTATTAACTGATTAATTTGGGGTCAGACTGTAAGATGCATCCAATATCAGTTCAGTGCAAAAAATTCTAGCAGTTTGTTATATGTAGCAGAACTCTATTTGATATTTGGTACAACTATAAGATGACAATATGTTATCTGTAACTTTTCACAGACACAGTAGTTATACTTCCTGCATTATTATCTATAGTGTCCACGCCCGCGGAGCGTCGGGATTACTCACCCCCCCCCCCGACGGCTGCAGATATGGATCTGTGAGCGCTGCCCCACATCTCCTCCTCAGGAGACGCTAGTGCTCACTTCCGCTCCGTTCTGCTGTGTCCCGTGGGGTGCGCGTGAACGTTCGTGCCCGGCCTCTAAGGGCCAGAGCGCGCACATGAAAATAATCATCAATTAGCCCATGATCACCCTGGACTATTAGAAGGGCCCTGCCCCTTTACTCCTTGCCTGAGCGTTGTTGTGATTACCCGTGTTAGTCTTGCAAATGGTCCCTTAATGTTATCCTGTTCCCAGTGTCCCCGTACCTGCTACCTGTATCCTGTATCCCATGCTACCTTGTTCCTGTGCCTTAGAAAGTTGGAGTCATGTTCTGCCACCGGTCACACCTGCTGTGTTACAACGCGCCTGGTGTCTGCTGCCAAGGTCCCATCTGAGCCTAGCCGTTGCTACTGTCTGAACTACTACAGGTACCCTTGTGCTTGGACTATATATACATTGACTTGGTACACTGTTTGGCCAGCTGCTATCCCGCTATGGTGGTATGGCCCAGTGGGTCCACATACCCACAGATCGTGACATTATCTTAACTCAAAGCATTATCATAATGCACAAATTATGAAGTCACCTGTAAAGGATCTGCCAGGCACAACTTCTGTGTATACGCCCATAGGTAATCAGTCTGCACCTGAGTCTATGTCTCTGAGACTGACTCCAGCTTCTACCACTCAGGATGGCAGGCTTAGGAGTGGGAGAGCCTATCGCAGCCTGGCCAGACGGAGCTAGCTCCCGCCCTCTGTCTATTTATACCTGCCATTCCTGTTCCTCCTTTGCTTGTGATTCTTCTCGTGTGCTTTCCTGGCCCAGCTACAGCTTCTGACTATTTGATCCTGCTCCATACTGACCCTGGCTTTCTGACTACTCTCCTGCTCTGCATTTGGTACCTCGTGCACTCCTGGTTTGACTCGGCTCGTTCACCACTCTTGTTGCTCACGGTGTTGCCGTGGGCAACTGCCCCATTTCCCTTTGCTTTGTGTTCCCTTGTCTGTTTGTCTCTTGCACTTACTGAGCGTAGGGACCGCCGCCCAGTTGTACCCCGTCGCCTAGGGCGGGTCGTTGCAAGTAGGCAGGGACAGAGTGGTGTGTAGATTAGGGCTCACTTGTCCGTTTCCCTACCCCCGTCATTACATAATCACAAGCCCAT
Source organism: Rhinoderma darwinii (assembly GCF_050947455.1). Classification (NCBI taxonomy): domain Eukaryota; kingdom Metazoa; phylum Chordata; class Amphibia; order Anura; family Rhinodermatidae; genus Rhinoderma; species Rhinoderma darwinii. The sequence continues at coordinate 521,313,025 of NC_134687.1, read as the reverse complement.
ATACCTAGTCTACCCTGGTCCCTGACACTACTATGGACCCCCTTGAGACCCTGGCCCAGCAAATGCAGGGTGTCTCCCTACAGGTCCAGGCCCTGGCTCAGAGGGTCAACCAGCCTGACGCTACCATGGTAGTGCCCCTCACCTCACCTCTTGAACCCCACCTCAAGTTGCCTGACCGGTTCTCAGGGGACCGGAGTACTTTTCTCTCCTTTCAGGAGAGTTGTAGGCTCTACTTTCGCTTAAAGCCTCACTGCTCAGGTTCTGAGAGCCAGCGGGTGGGTATTATTATGTCCCGGCTCCAGGAAGGGCCCCAAGAGTGGGCCTTCTCCTTGGCTCCTGACGCCCCTGAACTTTCCTCCGTTGATCGTTTCTTTTCTGCTCTCGGACTCATTTATGACGAGACAGACAGGACTGCCTTCGCTGAGAGTCAGCTGGTGACCTAACGTCAGGGTAAGCGACCTGTTGAGGAGTATTGTTCTGACTTTAGGAAGTGGTGCGTAGCTTCTCGGTGGAATGACCCTGCCTTAAGGTGCCAGTTTAGGTTGGGTCTGTCGAACGCCCTGAAAGACCTGCTAGTTAGCTATCCCTCTTCTGACTCCCTTGACCAGGTTATGGCTTTAGCGGTACGACTTGACCGACGTCTCAGGGAACGAAAACTTGAACGTTTTTGTGTTTTCCCCTCTGACTCCCCGATGATGCCTCCCGAGGTCCCGTTGCTTCGCTCTTCCACGGAAGACTCGGAGGTACCTATGCAACTCGGGGCCTCCGTGTCCCCCCGACAACGTAGAGAGTTCCGCAGGAAGAATGGTCTCTGCTTCTACTGTGGGGATGACAAGCATCAAGTGAACAACTGTCCTAGGCGTAAGAATAAGCAGCCGGAAAACTTCCGCGCCTAAGTGATCATCGGGGAGGTCACTTGGGCGCACAGGTATTTCCCGTAAATATGAAACGTAATACAATCTTGCTTCCCTTTCAGGTCTCTTTTGGGGGTAGGTCTGCTACCGGCAGCGCCTTCGTGGATTCAGGGTCTTCTACTAATATCATGTCTGTGGAATTTGCCATGTCTCTAGCTATGCCTTTAATTGATTTGCCTAAACCTGTCCCGGTAGTGGGTATCGACTCCACTCCTCTTGCTAATGGTTATTTTACATATCATACCCCTGTTTTTGAACTCCTTGTTGGCTCCATGCATTTGGAGCAGTGCTCTGTACTGTTGATGCAGGGATTATCGTCCGATTTGGTTTTAGGCCTTCCCTGGTTGCATTTGCATAATCCCACGTTTGACTGGAATACTGGGGAGCTTACCAAATGGGGTAATGAATGCTTGACGTCATGTTTTTCTGTTAATTCTATTTCTCCCCCCGAGGAGGTGAACACGCTACCTGTGTTTGTTCAGGACTTCGCTGATGTTTTCTCTAAGGAGGCCTCCGAAGTGTTACCTCCTCATAGAGAATACGATTGCGCTATCGAATTGGTACCAGGAGCTAAGCTCCCTAAGGGTAGGATATTTAATCTTTCTTGTCCCGAACGTGAAGCCATGAGAGAGTATATCCAGGGATGCCTGGCCAAGGGTTACATTCGCCCCTCTACTTCTCCGGTAGGTGCTGGCTTCTTCTTCATAGGGAAGAAGGATGGTGGTCTTAGGCCATGCATTGACTACGGTAACTTGAATAAGGTCACTGTAAGGAACCAGTATCCCCTTCCTTTGATTCCTGATCTCTTTAATCAGGTTCAGGGGGCCCAATGGTTCTCTAAGTTTGATCTACGGGGGTGTATAACCTTATCCGCATCAAAGAGGGGGATGAGTGGAAGACTGCGTTTAACACGCCCGAAGGTCATTTCGAATACCTCGTCATGCCCTTTGGGTTGTGTAATGCTCCTGCGGTCTTCCAGAATTTCATAAATGAGATTTTAAGAGATTACCTGGGGGTATTTCTTGTAGTGTACCTTGATGACATACTGGTGTTTTCCAAGGACTGGTCCTCCCACATTGAGCATGTCAGGAAGGTGCTCCAGGTCCTTCGGGAAAACAAACTGTTTGCGAAAACCGAAAAATGTCTGTTTGGGGTACAGGAGATACCATTTTTGGGTCAAATCCTCACTCCTCATGAATTCCGCATGGACCCCGCCAAGGTCCAGGCTGTGGCGGAATGGGTCCAACCTGCCTCCCTGAAGGCGTTACAGTGTTTCTTGGGGTTCGCTAATTATTACAGGAGATTTATTGCTAACTTCTCGGTCATCGCTAAGCCTCTTACGGACCTCACTCGCAAAGGTGCTGATCTCCTCCACTGGCCCCCTGAGGCTGTACAGGCTTTTGAGGTCCTTAAGAAGTGTTTTATCTTGGCCCCGGTGCTGGTTCAGCCCAACCAAATGGAGCCATTTATCATGGAAGTTGACGCATCCGAGGTCGGAGTGGGGGCTGTCTTGTCCCAGGGTACCAGGTCCCTCACCCATCTCCGTCCCTGTGCCTACTTCTCCAGGACGTTTTCGCCCACTGAGAGTAACTATGATATTGGCAACCGCGAACTCTTAGCCATTAAATGGGCATTTGAAGAGTGGCACCACTTCCTCGAGGGGGCTAGGCACCAGGTAACGGTCCTTACCGACAACAAGAATCTGGTGTTCCTAGAATCTGCCCGGAGGCTAAACCCGAGACAAGCTCGATGGGCGCTATTTTTTACCAGATTCAACTTTTTGGTTACCTATAGGGCTGGGTCTAAAAATATTAAGGCTGATGCACTGTCGCGTAGCTTCATGGCCAGCCCTCCTTCGGAGGAAGATCCTGCTTGTATTTTGCCTCCCGGTATAATCATTTCTTCTATTGATTCTGATTTAGTCTCTGAAATTGTGGCTGATCAAGGTTCAGCTCCCGGGAACCTTCCTGAGGACAAGCTGTTTGTTCCCCTGCAATACCGGCTAAGGGTACTTAGGGAAAATCATGACTCCGCACTATCTGGTCATGCAGGCGTCCTGGGTACCAAACACCTCATTGCCAGAAACTATTGGTGGCCTGGGTTGCCTAAAGACGTTAAGGCCTACGTCGCCGCTTGTGAGGTTTGTGCTAGGTCCAAGACTCCCAGGTCCCGACCAGCGGGCTTACTACGTTCTTTGCCCATTCCCCAGAGACCTTGGACCCATATCTCCATGGATTTTATCACCGATTTGCCTCCATCTCAAGGCAAGTCGGTGGTGTGGGTGGTAGTAGACCGCTTCAGTAAGATGTGCCACTTTGTGCTCCTCAAGAAACTACCTAATTCCAAGGCGTTAGCTACCTTGTTTGTCAAACACATCCTGCGTCTCCATGGGGTCCCTGTCAATATTGTTTCGGACAGAGGGGTACAATTTGTTTCATTGTTTTGGAGAGCCTTCTGTAAAAAGTTGGAGATTGATCTGTCCTTCTCCTCTGCCTTCCATCCTGAAACTAATGGTCAAACTGAGAGGACTAATCAATCTCTAGAACAATATTTAAGGTGTTTTATCTCTGACTGTCAATATGATTGGGTCTCATTCATTCCCCTCGCCGAATTTTCCCTTAATAACCGGGTCAGTAACTCGTCAGGGGTCCCCCCCTTTTTCTGTAATTTTGGGTTTAATCCACGGTTCTCCTCCGTCTCACCTGGTAGTTCCAACAATCCCGAGGTAGAGGTCGTTCATCGGGAACTGTGCACAGTCTGGGCCCAGGTTCAGAAGAACCTAGAGGCATCCCAGAGCGTACAAAAAACTCAGGCTGATAGAAGACGTTCTGCTAATCCCTTGTTTATGGTCGGGGATCTGGTGTGGTTATCGTCTAGGAACTTGCGCCTTAAGGTCCCGTCCAAGAAGTTTGCTCCCCGGTTTATTGGGTTGTATAAGGTCATTGAAGTCCTCAATCCTGTCTCCTTCCGACTGGAGTTGCCCCCATCTTTTCGAATACACGATGTGTTTCATGCCTCCCTCCTTAAACGCTGCTCCCCGTCCTTGGCTCCCTCGAGGAAACCTCCTGTTCCCGTTCTCACCCCTGAGGGGGTGGAATTCGAGGTGGCCAAGATTGTGGACAGCAAGATGGTCCAAGGCTCCCTCCAGTACCTGGTCCATTGGAGAGGATACGGGCCTGAGGAGAGGACTTGGGTACCCGCCCGGGATGTTCACGCTGGGGTATTGGTCAGGAGGTTCCACCTCCGTTTCCCCAATAAACCAGGTCCACTTAGAAAGGGTCCGGTGGCCCCTCATAAAAGGGGTGGGGGGGTACTGTAAAGGATCTGCCAGGCACAACTTCTGTGTATACGCCCTTAGGTAATCAGTCTGCACCTGAGTCTATGTCTCTGAGACTGACTCCAGCTTCCACCACTCAGGATGGCAGGCTTAGGAGTGGGAGAGCCTACCGCAGCCTGGCCAGACGGAGCTAGCTCCCGCCCTCTGTCTATTTATACCTGCCTTTCCTGTTCCTCCTTTGCTTGTGATTCTTCTCGTGTGGTTTCCTGGCCCAGCTACAGCTTCTGACTATTTGATCCTGCTCCATACTGACCCTGGCTTTCTGACTACTCTCCTGCTCTGCGTTTGGTACCTCGTGCACTCCTGCTTTGACTCGGCTCGTTCACCACTCTTGTTGCTCACGGTGTTGCCGTGGGCAACTGCCCCATTTCCCTTTGCTTTGTGTTCCCTTGTCTGTTTGTCTCTTGCACTTACTAAGCGTAGGGACCGCCGCCCAGTTGTACCCCGTCGCCTAGGGCGGGTCGTTGCAAGTAGGAAGGGACAGAGTGGCGGGTAGATTAGGGCTCACTTGTCCGTTTTCCTACCCCCGTCATTACATCACCCCTAAGGACTCGAATTCCAAATTTAGCCCTGCTACACGAACACACACACACACACACACACACACACACACACACACACACACACACACACACACATATATTTAATATAAAAAGTCCACACATACCTGTTGAGATGCCAGGTTTTTGTCATGTCAAAGAATCAGTCAAAGATGAATCATTTCAGAACTTTTTCCACCTTTGATGTCACCTATAATCTGTACAATTGTATTGAAAAACAAACTGAAATCTTTTAGAGTGGAAAAATAAAAATAAAGAACAAAAATAATGTGGTTACATAAATATGCACACCCTTAAACAAATACTTTGTTGAATTACCCTTTGACTTTATGACAACATTCAGTCTTTTTGGGTAGAAGTCTAGCAGCATGGCACATCTTGACTTGACAATTGTTGCCCACTCTTCCTTGCAAAAGCGCACCAAATCTGTCAGATTGCAAGGGCATCTCCTGTGTACAGCCCTCTTCAGGTCACCCCACAGATTTTCAATGGGATTCAGGTCTGGTCTCTGGCTTGCCCAGTCCAAAACTTTAATCTTCTCCTGGTGAAGCCATTCTTTTGTTGATTTGGAGGTATGCTTTGGGTCGTTGTCCTGCGGAAAGGTGAAATTCCTCTTCATCTTCAACTTTTTAGCAGAGGCCTGCAGGTTTTGTGCCAATATTGACTGATATTTGGAACTGTTCCTAATTCCCTCCACCGTGACTAAAGCCCCAGTTCCAGCTGCAGAAAAACAGCCCCAAAGCATAATGCTGCCTCCACCATGCTTCACTGTGGGTATGGTGTTCTTTTGGTGATGTGCAGTGTTGGCTTTGCGCCAAACATACCTTTTGGAATTATGGCAAAAAAGTTCAAGCTTGGTCACATCAGACTAGAACACATTTTCCCACATGCTTTTGGCAGTCTTGATGTAGGTCTTTGCAAAACATATCCGGCCTTGGATGTTTTTCTTTGTTAGAAAAGGCTTCCATCTTGCCATCCTACCCCACAGCCCAGACATATGTAGAATACGGGAGATTGTTGTCACATGCACTACACAATCAGTACCTGCCAGAAAGTCCTGCAGCTCCTTTAATGTTGCTGTAGACCTCTTGGTAGCCTCCTGGACAAATTTTTGTCTGGTCTTTTCATCAAGTTTTGAGGGACTTCCAGTTCTTGGTAATGTCACTTTTGTGCCAAATGTAATCCACTTCTTGATGACCGTCTTCACTGTTTTCCTTGGTATATCTAATGCCTATGGTACCCTTCCCCTGACTGATGCCTTTCAACAATCATATCCCTTTGATGTGTTGTAAGCTCTTTACGGACCATGGCTTTTGCTGTCACATGCAACAAAGAAAATGTCAGGAAAATCCTAATAGAACAGCTATGGGGTTACTCAGAATCACTTTAAATAATGGTGGCTGTGTACTGACTACTATTTAACATGAATTTAAATGTTATTGTCTAATTATAAAGACAACCACATCCCCAATTATAAGAGGGTGTTCACACTTATGCAACCACATTACACCGCATTCCAAATTATTATGCAAATGTTATTTTTCGCTGATTTTCCTAAATAGTCAATGCAAATGCCATCAATCGTTGGAGTATAATGCAAATTTTATTGAACAAATCTCCTAATGATAACAGATTTTTTTTAGAAGTAAAAAACGCAAAATGCACTGTTTCAAATGATTATGCACAACAGAGATCAAAACATTTTAAAGGTTGTAAAGAGAACTAAAAAGGTAATTTGTTGAATTTGCAGCATCAGGAGGTCATATTTACAGAAATCAAAAACTCTTTCAATCAAAAAAACTTAGCAGGCCAAGTTACATGTTAACATAGGACCCCTTCTTTGATATCACCTTCACAATTCTTGCATCCATTGAATTTGTGAAAATTTGGACAGTTTCTTCTTGAATATCTTTGCAGGATGTCAGAATAGCCTCCCAGAGCTTCTGTTTTGATGTGAACTGCCTCCCACCCTCATAGATATTTTGCTTTAGGATGCTCCAAAGGTTCTCAATAGGGTTGAGGTCAGGGGAACATGGGGGCCACACCATGAGTTTCTCTCCTTTTATGCCCATAGCAGCCAATGACACAGAGGTATTCTTTGCAGCATGAGATGGTGCATTGTCATGCATGAAGATAAATTTGCTACGGAAGGCACGGTTCTTCTTTTTGTACCACAGAAGAAAGTGGTCAGTCATAAACTCCACGTACTTTGCAGAGGTCATTTTCACACCGTCAGGGACCCTAAAGGGGTCGACCAGCTCTCTCCCCATGATTCCAGCCCAAAACATGAGTCCGCCACCTCCTTGCTGACGTCGCAACCTTGTTGGGACATGGTGGCCATTCACCAACCATCCACTACTCCATCCATCTGGACCATCCAGGGTTGCATGGCACTCATCAGTAAACAACACGATTTGAAAATTAGTCTTCATGTATTTCTGAGCCCACTGCAACCGTTTCTGCTTGTGAGCATTGTTTAGGGGTGGCCGATTAATAGCTTTATGCACACTTGCAAACCTCTGGAGGATCCTACACCTTGAGGTTCGCGGGACTGCAGAGGCACCAGCGGCTTCAAATGCCTGTTTGCTGCTTTGCAATGGGCATTTTAGCAGCTGCTCTCCTAATCCTATTAATTTGTCTGGCAGAAACCTTCCTCATTATGCCTTTATCTGAACGAACCCGTCTGTGCTCTGAATCAGCCGCAAATCTTTTCACAGTACGATAATCACGCTGAAATTTTCTTGAAATATCCAATGTTTTCATACCTTGTCCAAGGTATTGCACTATTTCACGCTTTTCGTCAGCAGAGAGATCCTTTTTGTTTCCCATATTGCTTGAAACCTGTGGCCTGCTTAATATTGTGGAACGTCCTTCTTAAGTAGTTTTCCTTTGATTGGGCATACCTGGCAAACTAATTATCACAGGTGTCTGAGATTGATTACAATGATCCAAAGAGCCCTAAGACACAATACCATCCATGAGTTTAATTGAAAAACTAATAATGAAATGTTTATGACACTTAAATCCAATGTGCATAATAATTTGGAAGACGGTGTATTGTCGTTTTTGTTATTTTTATTTTTCCCCTCTAAATGAATTCAGTTTGTTTTTCAATGGAACTGTACAGATTATGGGTCACATTAAAGGTGGAAAAAGTTCTGAAATGATTCATCTTGGACTGATTTTTCGACATGACAAAAAACTGGCATTTTAAAATTGGTGTGTAGACGTTTTATATCCACTATATATATATATATATATATATATATATATATATATATATATATATATATATATATTTATATATATATATATATATATATACAGTGAAGGAAATAAGTATTTGATCCCTTGCTGATTTTGTAAGTTTGCCCACTGTCAAAGACATGAACAGTCTAGAATTTTTAGGCTAGGTTAATTTTATCAGTGGGAGATAGATTATATTTAAAAAAAAAAACAGAAAAACACATTGTCAAAATTATATATATTTATTTTCATTGTGCACAGAGAAATAAGTATTTGATCCCTTTGGCAAACAAGACTTAATACTTGGTGGCAAAACCCTTGTTGGCAAGCAAAGCAGTCAGACATTTTTAGTAGTTGATGATGTGGTTTGCACACATGTTAGATGGAATTTTGGCCCACTCCTCTTTGCAGATCATCTGTAAATCATTAAGATTTCGAGGCTGTCGCTGGCAACTCGGATCTTCAGCTCCCTCCATAAGTTTTCGATGGGATTAAGATCTGGAGACTGGCTAAGCCACTCCATGACCTTAATGTGCTTCTTTTTGAGCCACTCCTTTGTTGCCTTGGCTGTATGTTTCGGGTCATTGTTGTGCTGGAAGACCCAGCCACGAACCATTTTTAATGTCCTGGTGGTGGGAAGGAGGTTGTCACTCAGGATTTGACGGTACATGGCTCCATCCATTCACCCATTGATGCGGTGAAGTAGTCCTGTGCCCTTAGCAGAGAAACACCCCCAAAACATAATGTTTCCACCTCCATGCTTGACAGTGGGGACGGTGTTCTTTGGGTCATAGGCAGCATTTCTCTTCCTCCAAACACGGCGAGTTGAGTTAATGCCAAAGAGCTCAATTTTAGTATCATCTGACAACAGCACCTTCTCCCAATCACTTTCAGAATCATCCAGATGTTCATTTGCAAACTTCAGATGGGCCTGTACATGTGCCTTCTTTAGCAGGGGGACCTTGCGGGCACTGCAGGATTTTAATCCATTACGGCGTAATGTGTTACCAATGGTTTTCTTGGTGACTGTGGTCCCAGCTGCCTTGAGATCATTAACAAGTTCCCCCGTGTAGTTTTCGGCTGAGCTCTCACCTTCCTCAGGATCAAGGATACCCCACGAGGTGAGACTTTGCATGGTGCCCCAGATCGATGTCAATTGACAGTCATTTTGTATGTCTTCAATTTTCTTACTATTGCACCAACAGTTGTCTCCTTCTCACCCAGCGTCTTACTTATGGTTTTGTAGCCCATTCCAGCCTTGTGCAGGTCTATGATCTTGTCCCTGACATCCTTAGAAAGCTCTTTGGTCTTGCCCATGTTGTAGAGGTTAGGGTCAGACTGATTAATTGAGTCTGTGGACAGCAGTCTTTTATACAGGTGACCATTTAAGACAGCTGTCTTTAATGCAGGCACCAAGTTGATTTGGAGCGTGTAACTGGTCTGGAGGAGGCTGAACTCTTAATGGTTGGTAGGGGATCAAATACTTATTTCTCTGTGCACAATGCAAATAAATATATATAATTTTGACTATGTGATTTTCTTTTTTTTTTATATATAATCTTTCTCTCACTGGCAAAATTAACCTAGCCTAAAAATTCTAGACTGTTCATGACTTTGACAGTGGGCAAACTTACAAAATCAGCAAGGGATCAAATACTTATTTCCTTCACTGTATATATATATATCGATCTATAATTAACCGGTTAAGGACTAGGCTGTTTTACAGCTAAATGACCAGAGCAAATTTCACAATTTTGCTATGCGCTTCTTTAGATGACTATAACTCAGCAGGTGAATAAAGTTCATCTTTGAATTTTACACTCTTTTTAAAGGACAGATAGGGCTTTGTTTTATTGGCATTTGTCAGTATATATCATTTTTATTTTTTTCTCTAAAGTGGGCAAAATTGGAAAAAAATGCAAGAATTTAGCAATTGCGCCAGTTTATGCTAGCATTTTTCACACACGGTATGGACCACGGACAAAATTAATCTCCTTTCACATTCTTCCACTTCTCCCGTGCATGGGGATACCAAATATGTGTGCCTTATTCACTGTGCGGGCATGTGCCAGGGCTTGGCATAAAAGGAGGCTTTTCGGCCTTTTCGGTCCAGGAATTTTGTATTTGGTTTTATAGCAGCATACTGTTTTCTGGGGGGCGTAATGCTGCTGAAACATTAGAATTACCCCATAAATTACTTCATTCACACAAGTAGACCCCACAAGGTTTCCTTCAAGGGGTTTATCATATTTTTAGCAAGTCCAGTTTTCTTCTGAAAGTTTCTTGAATAAGATGGAACAAAAAAAAATCAGCTATTTTTTAGCAAATGCGTCAGTTTAGGCTAGTATTTTTCACATACGGCATAGACCACGGACAAAATTCATCTCCTTTCACATTCTTTCACTTCTCCCGTGCATGGGGATACCAAATATGTGTGCCTTATTCACTGTGCGGGCATGTGCCAGGGCTTGGCATAAAAGGAGGCTTTTCGGTCCAGGATTTTTGCATTTGATTTTATAGCAGCATACTGTTTTCTGGTGGGCGTAATGCTGCTGAAACATTAGAATCACCCCATAAATGACTTCATTCACACAAGTAGACCCCACAAGGTTTCCTTCAAGGGGTTTATCATATTTTTAGACAGTCCAGTTTTCTTCTGAAAGTTTCTTGAATAAGATGGAACAAAATAAAATTACCTTTTTTTTAACAAATGCGTCAGTTTATGCTAGCTTTTTCACACACAAAATGGACCACGGACAAAATTCATCGCATTTCACATTCTTCCACTTCTCCTGTGCATGGGGATACCAAATATGTGTGCTTTATTCACGGGCATGTGCCAGGGCTTGGCATAAAAGGAGGCTTTTTGGCCTTTTCGGTCCAGGAATTCTGCACTTGATTTTATAGCCGCATACTGTTTTCTGGGGGGCCTAATGCTGCTGAAAGATTAGAATCACCCCATAAATTACTTCATTCATGCAAGTAGACCCCACAAGGTTTTCTTCAAGGGGTTTATCATATTTTTAGACAGTCCAGTTTTCTTCTGAAAGTTTCTTGAATAAGATGGATCAAAATAAAATTAGCAATTTTTTAGCAAATGCGTCAGTTTATACCAGCATTTTTCACACACGGTATAGACCACGACCAAAATTCATCTCCTTTCACATTCTTCCACTTCTCCTGTGCATGGGGATTCCAAATATGTGTGTCTTATTTATCACATAGAGAAGTAGGAGGGCGGACGATAGAAGAAGCTTATTTCACAAATCGCTTTTTTTCAAAGCTGGTTTTACAAAACTCAACAGAGTTTCTATAACACTTCCAAAATATCTGCTCTTGAAGCAGAAATCCCAAAATATTCATCTAGGGGTATAATGGGAATTTATTTTTTTGGGTATTCTAAAATAAGAAATTGCAGGTTTATGCAAATGGAGCTCTCCAGCAGATGAACTTTAGAGAATATGCAAACATGACATCCACCCCCCACCCACCCATTCCCTCCCTCACCCTTTGAGTAAAATTAGGGGAAAAATAAAAACGTAATGTAGGGCAAATATATTTTCAACGAATTAACTAAAATCTAATAATTCAGAACAGTGTGGTATTTTTTAAAACATGGCTCAATGCACAGGCCTGGTTGTGAGGGACATGAGGGACAGAAATATCGGGAATCTTTGCGGTGCCCGTCTTTTCTGCAGACGCGGCACTTTTTCTGAGGGTTGCTTCTGGTTGGTGTTGGGGGAATCCGACTGATGAAGTGTCTTTCAGTCAAGTCGCGTGACATCCTCAGACTGGGGGCATTCTCGGGTGTCCTGAACATCAAAAATGAGGCCTTCAATAATATTTTCCTGGAAATCCAGGTATGTGTCTCTGCCTCTGTTTTTTTTGTAGAGCACGAATGAGTTGTGGATTGTCACCTGTAACAGATAAATGGCCACATTTTTGTACCAGGTTTTAGTTTTCCGTTTTACTAAATAGGGCTGTAAAACCTGGTCGCTTAAATCCACCCCCCCCATGTACTTGTTATATTCGGACACGCTCACTGGTTTGTGCTTGTCCGATGTTGCCCCCCTTTCCCTCACTGCCACTGTTCCTGCGGTATGAATCGTGCTTAGCACATACACGTCTTTGCGATCCCTGAACTTGACCGCCAGCAATTCTTCAGATGCATAAGCACAGGAGTCCCCCTTTACCATGCGCTTCCCCACTAATTGCTGTGGAAAACCAATTCTGTTTTTGCGCATGGTACCACATGCCCCAGTCCTTGCAGCATGCAAATGCCTAAACAGGGGCACACTCGAATAAAAATTATCACAGTACAGGTGGTACCCCTTGTGAAGCAGAGGCTGCATTATCTCCCACACGATCTTACTGCTGGTGGAAAGATCAGGGGGGCATCCAGGAACATTTATTGTGCGGTCCCGCCCTTCATAAATCCTGAAGGCGGTGGTATATCCTGACCCGCTTTCACACAATTTGTAGAGCTTAACGCCATATCTTGCCCTTTTTGAAGGTAGATATTGGCGAAAGCTAAGTCTGCCATGAAAGTTGAGGAGGGATTCGTCCACACTTACATTCTGCTCAGGGGTGTAGAGTTGCAGAAATAAATTATTTAGGGAATTTATTAGCGGTCTTATTTTGAACAACCGATCCCGGTTTGCATCGGTAATTGGGGGGGCCTGTGAAGTGGAGGAACCTCATTATTGTCTCATAACGAGACCTGGGCATTACTGCAGAATATACTGGGGTGGCTTGGGCGGGTCTTGTTGACCAGTAAGACCTAATGGAGGGCTTTTTGACAATACCCATATTTAGGGTGAGCCCCAAATTTTTTTTTAATTCCAGCAAATTGGTGGGCGTCCAATCTCTGGCATGGGTGGATGAAGGTTTCTGCCTTATATATTGAGTGGCATATAAATTTGTTTCGTGGACAATCTGATTTAGGATGTCGTCCGTTATAAATAAATGGAAGTAATCCATTTGGACAAAATTTGTATTGTCCACGGTTATGCCAGGAGTGGCAGTAAATCCGTGGATTCTAGGCCCAAAAGATGGGGCAGGTGCCCATACAAGAGCCTGGACTGAAGGGACCAGGCTGTCCCGTGCTACAGTGCTACTTGGCCCTGCGCTTTCAAGTTCTGCAGTTTCAACTGCATCAGGGACAACGTCCCCTGAAGATGAACCTGAAGTGACGCTGTCATGGTCACTACCTAAAACAGGTTCCATCTCGGACGCCATCTCTGATGCGGTCTCCGACTCAGACCACAGCATGGCATATGCCTCCTCGGCGCTAAACAACTTCCTCGCCATAACGTAACTAACACTAACACTAACTAAACAAATTGTTTTTTTGTTTTTTTTTATATAAAACACACAAACTAACTGGTATATATATCTACACTACCGCTAACAAAAAAATAAACCGCTATTGCTATATATATTATATATATGTGGATATATATATATATATAATTATATACTCCCTACCTGCCTATTCTAATAGAATAAAAGATAGAAAGGTAGATATATAGAAAAAAAGATAGATGGATAGATAGATTGTATAGATAGATAGAAATCTATCTATACAGAGAATGTTTTAGAGTGTAACTGTATTTTTTGTGTAACTGTAACTGTAATCTTCTGGCAGCAATTCTCCCGAGTCTCTTCTTCTCCTCAAACTGAAACAATGTTTGAGGAGAAGAAAAGAGGCAGGAGATTTACTGCCAGAAAAGTCAAAATAAAACAAATGTGGTCGCTGTGATAGGTTTTCACAGCAACCACATGTTCAGGGACCATCAGATTGGTCCCTGATACTCTGCCCAGTGCCCAGAGCTGTTGGTAACAGCGTGGGCACAGGGCTGTGTGCAAGCGATCGCGTGCACACTGTTTTCTATGCAGAAATACATGTGATCGCTGTGATTGGTTGTCACAGCGATCACATGTTCAGGGGCCAAAAGATTGACCCCTGACATTCTGCCCAGTGCCCATGGCTGTTAGCAACAGCCAGGGCACAGAGCTGTGTGCACGCGATCGCGCGTGCACAGTCTCTGAAGTGCCGCCGTAAATAGTCTATACGGCGGACTTCAGAGACCCTGACCGCTGGCCGTATAAATATGGCCAGCGGTCGGGAACCTGTTAAACTAATCCAACATGAAGACATGTAAATGGAAAATCTCTTTAACTTTACAACTCTTAAAGCGACCCTCCAGCCCAAAAAAAATAAAAATTGACTATACATTGCAAATGTATAGTTAACGTATCTGCTGTCCAGCTTGTGAATGATCCGCCTACATTCCTGTACCCCGCTTTCCAGTATCCAAAATGCCTGCCGCTGTCTCAGACTTTTCTATGGAGATCTTTCAAAGTCTGAGACATGTCCCCCACTCCTTGAATTGCCCTCCGATGGACTAACGCTGATGACACCGCTGCTGAAAACAGTGGCAACACAGGGGATAAAATAAATGTGTAGACAATTTTTATTTTTTTGGACTGGAGTGTCGCTTTAATCATAATTCAAGTCCAGCTTGAATTATGCTCACTGAGCATACTGTATATACTCCGAATATACAGGGCTAAGAAGATTTGCAGGCTATCAAACAGTGAATTCCTAGATTGTTTCTACTGTATGTAATGGCCAGACATATTTTGCCTGTTATTTGTTACCCTGCAATCTACAAAATACAGCAGTGACACTTGATAACATGATTACAGGTGGAAATTTACATGGAAACTTATGGTTTCACTGGAGTTTCCCTTAAAAGGTATTTTTAATTTCCAAAATGTATTAATAAGCATATGTGTATTATTAGTTAGGCCTTATTTATACCTTCCATACAGAATGGGGCAATGAGGGTTGCCATACAATGAACCATCTGGTGCCCTTTATATGAAGATAATCTTTTATAATTGGCATCCGATGGAACATGCCACAACTTTTTTTTAAAACCTTAATCATATGAAATTGGAGCCATAGGGAGGTAGTACATCTGTACATTGGTTACATAGTTACATAGTTACATAGTTTGTACGGTTGAAAAAAGACACATGTCCATCAAGTTCAACCAAGGGATGGGAAAGGGGAAGTAAAAAATTTCTACACATAGCAGTTAATATTTTTTTGTTCTAGGAAATTATCTAAGCCTTTTTTAAAGCCATCTACTGTCCCTGCTGTGACCAGCTCCTGCGGTAGGCTATTCCATAGATTCACAGTTCTCACAGTAAAGAAGGCTTGTCGCCTCTGCAGGTTGAACCTTTTTTTCTCCAGACGGAGGGAGTGCCCCCTTGTTTTTTGAGGGGGTTTTACATGGAACAGGATTTCACCATATTTTTTGTATGCGCCATTCATATATTTATATAAGTTAATCATGTCCCCGCTTAGTCGTCTTTTCTCAAGGCTAAATAGGTTTAATCTTTCCTCATAACTTAGATTCTCCATGCCCCTTATTAGCTTCGTTGCTCTTCTTTGTATTTTTTCCAACTCCAGGGCATCCTTTCTATGAACTGGAGCCCAGAACTGGACTGCATATTCTAGATGAGGCCTCACTAATGCTTTGTAAAGTGGTAATATTACATCCCTGTCCCGCGAGTCCATGCCTCTTTTGATACACGACAATATCTTGCTGGCCTTTGAAGCGGCTGATTGACACTGCATGCTGAAATTTAGTTTATGATTTACAAGTACACCCAGATCCTTCTCAACAATTGACTCCCCCAGTGTAGCTCCCCCTAGGACATATGATGCTTGCAGGTTTTTCGTACCCAGATGCATAACTTTACATTTATCTACCTTAAACTTCATTTGCCAAGTGGACGCCCAATCACTTAGTTTGTTTAAATCTGCCTGCAATTCACAAACATCTTCCATAGTCTGAACTATATTGCATAGCTTGGTGTCATCTGCAAAAATAGAAATAGTGCTATTAATCCCATCCTCTATATCATTAATAAATAAGTTGAATAATAGTGGTCCCAGCACTGAACCCTGGGGTACACCACTTATAACTGGGGACCATTCAGAGTAGGAATCATTGACCACAACTCTCTGGATACGGTCCTTGAGCCAATTCTCAATCCAATTACAAACTATATTTTCTAAACCTATAGTCCTTAATTTACCCATTAGATGTCTATGAGGGACAGTGTCAAATGCCTTTGCAAAGTCCAAAAACACTATATCCACAGCGGCCCCTCTGTCTAGGCTTCTGCTTACCTCTTCATAAAAACAAATCAGGTTGGTTTGACAGCTTCTGTCCTTTGTAAAACCATGCTGGCTGTCACTTATAATACTATTTATTGTCACATAATTCTGTATATAGTCCCTCAATAGCCCCTCAAACATTTTCCCCACAATTGATGTTAAGCTTACTGGTCTATAATTACCCAGCGAAGACCTAGAGCCCTTTTTGAAAATAGGCACCACATTTGCCCTGCGCCAGTCCCTTGGCACTATACCACTCATGAGAGACTCTCTAAATATCATGAAGAGGGGGACAGAAATAACTGGACTAAGCTCTTTAAGAACTCTAGGGTGTAACCCATCTGGTCCCGGGGCCTTGTGTACATTTATTTTATTTAATTTAGCTTGGTCCATATCTACATTCATCCAATTCAGTATATCAACTGATATATTAACAGCACTGACACTGGCTACATCAGCTGCTCCTTCTTCTGTTGTATATACAGAGCGGAAGAACCCATTTAGTAACTCTGCCTTCTCTTGATCCCCTGTGACCAACTCCCCATTACCACTATCTAAGGGTCCTACATGTTCAGACCTGGGCTTTTTTGCATTTATATGCTTGAAAAATTTTTTAGGATTTGTTTTACTATCCTTGGCCACCTGCCTTTCATTTTGTATTTTTGCTGATTTTATTACATTTTTACAGATTTTATTAAGCTCTTTATATTTTACAAAGGCTGCAGATGTACCCTCAGATTTGTATTTTTTAAATGCCCTTTTTTTGTCATGTATTGCCCCTTTCACAGAAGGTGTAAGCCATGTGGGGTTTAATTTTAGTCGTTTATACTTGTTACCTGTAGGAATACATTTTGCACTATAATAACCCATTGTAGAATTGAAAATCTCCCATTTATCATTTGTCCCATTATTTGACATTAGTTCTTCCCAGTCTATATCCTGAATCACCTGTGTTCAGTTAACCCCTTCCTCCTAGACAGCTGCTCAGCTGGAACGAATCTGTGTCCAGTTAACCCCTTCCTCCTAGACAGCTGCTCAGCTGGAACGAATCACCTGTGTCCAGTTAACCCCTTCCTCCTAGACAGCTGCTCAGCTGGAACGAATCACCTGTGTCCAGTTAACCCCTTCCTCCTAGACAGCTGCTCAGCTGGAACGAATTTAGTTCACAAGCCACTTAAACCACTTTCCTAATATATATCCCGCCCCTTGAAAGGCGCCATTGTAAGGAGATAATCAATGTTATTCACTCCATCTGCCTGTGGTTTTATTGTTATGGCTGAATGGTGTATGGCCAACTAGGAACTTAAAATTAGCTTTGTATGTTCTGCTGCTCCTGGCTGCTCTTCCTTCTGCGATCTCCTCTTCCTGACGCGATCACAAGAAACAGAAAAGCTACTGCATAAGACAACAACCAAAACTGAGCAGTGCAGGCAGCAGGGGCTATTTATACCCAGTACTGCTCTTGCTTTCTGATATCACAGTTATAATGACCTCATGGGGTTTTTTTATTTTGTTCTTCTGGGTGAAGCTGCTTTCTGATTGGTGGAATTCAATGTCAGCTTTATGACATCACAGTCAGCATGACTAATGTGTCATAGATTGTTCTATTTTGTTCTCCTGAAAGGTGCTACTCTTTTCTTGGTGCAAATCCAAATTAGCTCAATGACAAAACAGTCAGAAAGAATATTTCCCCAGTGGCTATTCCATTTTTTAAATCTAAATAGCCCGCAGTGCTGATCTCTGATAGGGGAAAAGTCAGATCAGTTTCATGACACCACAACCAGCATGGTTATTACTACAGGACAGCACACTACGAGGTAAGCATGAGCTGCAGCACAAATCTCTCTCATGTTTTGATTGTTTGCCGAAATATATCTGTAAAGGATCTGCCAGGCACAGCTTCGAGGTTAACTTCCTTAGGTAATCAGTTTTCACCTGAGTCTATCCCTCTGAGACTGACTCCAGCTTCCACCACTCAGGCTGGCAGGCTTAGGAGTGGGAGAGCCTATCGCAGCCTGGCCAGACTCAGCTAGCTCTCACCCTCTGTCTATTTATACCTGCCTTTCCTTTTCCTCCTTGCTTGTGATTCTTTCCGTGTGGTTTCCTGGCCCAGCTACAGCTCCTAACAATTTGATCCTGCTCCATTCTGACCCTGGCTTTCTGACTACTCTTCTGCTCTGCGTTTGGTACCTCGTGCTATCCTGGTTTGACTTGGCTCGTTCACCACTCTGTTGCTCACGGTGTCGCCGTGGGCAACCGCCCCTTTCCCTTTGCTTTATATTCCCTTGTATGTTTTGTCTCGTGCACTTACTGAGCGTAGGGACCGCCGCCCAGTTGTACCCCGTCGCCTAGGGCGGGTCGTTGCAAGTAGGCAGGGACAGAGTGGTGTGTAGATTAGGGCTCACTTGTCCCTTTTCCTACCCCTATCATTACATAATCACAAGCCCATATACCTAGTCTACCCTGGTCCCTGACACTACTATGGACCCCCTTGAGACCCTGGCTCAGCAAATGCAGGGTCTCTCCCTACAGGTCCAGGCCCTGGCTCAGAAGGTCAACCAGCCTGAGGCTACCTTGGTGGTTCCCCTTACCTCAACTCCTGAACCCCACCTCAAGTTGCCCGACCGGTTCTCAGGGGACCGGAGGGCTTTTCTCTCCTTTCGGGAGAGTTGCAGGCTTTACTTTCGCTTAAAGCCCCACTCCTCAGGTTCTGAGAGCCAGCGAGTGGGTATAATTATGTCCCGCCTCCAGGACGGGCCCCAAGAATGGGCCTTCTCCTTGGCTCCTGACGCCCCTGAACTTTCCTCCGTTGATCTTTTCTTTTCTGCTCTCGGACTCATTTATGACGAGACTGACAAGACTGCCTTTGCCGAGAGTCAGCTGGTGACCTTACGTCAGGGTAAGAGACCTGTTGAGGAGTATTGTTCTGACTTTAGGAAGTGGTGCGTAGCTTTTCGGTGGAATGACCCTGCCTTAAGGTGCCAGTTTAGGTTGGGTCTGTCGAATGCCCTGAAAGACCTGCTAGTTAGCTATCCCTCTTCTGACTCCCTAGACCAGGTTATGGCTTTAGCGGTACGACTTGACCGACGTCTCAGGGAACGAAAACGCGAACGTTTATGTGTTTTCTCCTCCGACTCCCCCATGATGCCTCCCGAGGTTCCGTTGCTTCGTTCTTCCCCGGAAGACTCAGAGGTACCTATGCAACTCAGGGCCTTCGTGTCCCCCCAACAACGTAGAGATTTCCGCAGCAAGAATGGTCTCTGCTTCTACTGTAGGGATGACAAGCATCAAGTGAACAACTGTCCTAAGCATAAGAATGCAGCCGGTGAACTCCCGCGCCTAAGTGATCATCGGGGAGGTCACTTGGGCGCACAGGTATTTCCCGTAAATATGAAACGTAATAAGATCTTGCTTCCCTTTCAGGTCTCTTTTGGTGGTAGGTCTGCTACCGGCAGCGCCTTCGTGGATTCAGGGTCCTCTGCTAATATCATGTCTGTGGAATTTGCTATGTCTCTTGCTATGCCTTTGATTGATTTGCCTAAACCTGTCCCGGTAGTGGGTATCGACTCCACTCCTCTTGCTAATGGTTATTTTACACAGCATACCCCTGTTTTTGAACTCCTTGTTGGCTCCATGCATTTGGAGCAGTGCTCTGTACTGTTGATGCAGGGATTATCGTCCGATTTGGTTTTAGGCCTTCCCTGGTTGCAGTTGCATAATCCCACGTTTGACTGGAATACTGGGGAGCTTACCAAATGGGGTAATGAATGTTTGACGTCATGTTTTTCTGTTAATTCTATTTCTCCCCCTGAGGAGGTGAACACGCTACCTGAGTTTTTTCGGGACTTCGCTGATGTTTTCTCTAAGGAGCCCTCCGAAGTGTTACCTCCTCATAGAGAATACGATTGCGCTATCGAATTGGTACCAGGAGCTAAGCTTCCTAAGGGTAGGATATTTAATCTTTCTTGTCCCGAACGTGAAGCCATGAGAGAGTATATCCAGGAATGCCTGGCCAAGGGTTACATTCGCCCCTCTACTTCTCCGGTAGGTGCTGGCTTCTTCTTCGTAGGGAAGAAGGATGGTGGTCTTAGGCCATGCATTGACTACCGTAACCTGAATAAGGTCACTGTAAGGAACCAGTATCCCCTTCCTTTGATTCCTGATCTCTTTAATCAGGTTCAGGGGGCCCAATGGTTCTCTAAGTTTGATCTACAGGGGGCGTATAACCTTATCCGCATCAAAGAGGGGGATGAGTGGAAGACTGCATTTAACACGCCCGAAGGTCATTTTGAATACCTCGTCATGCCCTTTGGGTTGTGTAATGCGCCAGCGGTCTTCCAGAATTTCATAAATGAGATTTTGAGAGATTACCTGGGGATATTTCTTGTAGTGTACCTTGATGACATACTGGTGTTTTCCAAGGACTGGCCCTCCCACATTGAGCATGTCAGGAAGGTGCTCCAGGTCCTTCGGGAAAACAAACTGTTTGCAAAAACCGAAAAATGTGTGTTTGGGGTACAGGAGATACCATTTTTGGGTCAAATCCTCACTCCTCATGAATTCCGCATGGACCCCGCCAAGGTTCAGGCTGTGGCAGAATGGGTCCAACCTGCCTCCCTGAAGGCGTTACAGTGTTTTTTGGGGTTCGATAATTATTACAGGAGATTCATTGCTAACTTCTCGGTCATCGTTAAGCCTCTTACGGACCTCACTCACAAAGGTGCTGATCTCCTCCACTGGTCTCCAGAGGCTGTCCAGGCTTTTGAGGTCCTTAAGAAGTGCTTTATCTCGGCCCGGTGCTGGTTCAGCCCAACCAAATGGAGCCATTTATCATGGAAGTTGACGCATCCGAGGTGGGAGTGGGGGCTGTCTTGTCCCAGGGTACCAGGTCCCTCACCCATCTCCGCCCCTGTGCCTACTTCTCCAGGAAGTTTTCGCCCACTGAGAGTAACTATGATATTGGCAACCGCGAACTCTTAGCCATTAAATGGGCATTTGAAGAGTGGTGCCACTTCCTGGAGGGGGCTAGGCACCAGGTAACGGTCCTTACCGACCACAAGAATCTGGTTTTCCTAGAATCTGCCCGGAGGCTAAACCCGAGACAAGCTCGATGGGCGCTATTTTTTACCAGATTCAACTTTTTGGTTACCTATAGGGCTGGGTCTAAAAATATTAAGGCCGATGCACTGTCGCGTAGCTTCATGGCCAGCCCTCCTTCGGAGGAAGATCCTGCTTGTATTTTGCCTCCCGGTATAATCATTTCTTCTATTGATTCTGATTTAGTCTCTGAAATTGCAGCTGATCAAGGTTCAGCCCCCGGGAACCTTCCTGAGGACAAGCTGTTTGTTCCCCTGCAATACCGGCTAAGGGTACTTAGGGAAAATCATGACTCCGCACTATCTGGTCATCCAGGCGTCCTGGGTACCAAACACCTCATTGCCAGAAACTATTGGTGGCCTGGCTTGCCTAAAGACGTTAAGGCCTACGTCGCCGCTTGTGAGGTTTGTGCTAGGTCCAAGACTCCCAGGTCCCGACCAGCGGGCTTACTACGTTCGTTGCCCATTCCCCAGAGACCTTGGACCCATATCTCCATGGATTTTATCACCGATTTGCCTCCATCCCAAGGCAAGTCGGTGGTGTGGGTGGTAGTAGACCGCTTCAGTAAGATGTGCCACTTTGTGCCCCTCAAGAAACTACCCAACGCCAAGACGTTAGCTACCTTGTTTGTCAAACACATCCTGCGTCTCCATGGGGTCCCTGTCAATATTGTTTCGGACAGAGGGGTACAATTTGTTTCTTTGTTTTGGAGAGCCTTCTGTAAGAAGTTGGAGATTGATCTGTCCTTCTCCTCTGCTTTCCATCCTGAAACCAATGGCCAAACTGAGAGGACTAATCAATCTCTAGAACAATATTTAAGGTGTTTTATCTCTGACTGTCAATATGATTGGGTCTCATTCATTCCCCTCGCTGAATTTTCCCTTAATAACCGGGTCAGTAACTCGTCAGGGGTCTCCCCCTTTTTCTGTAATTTTGGGTTTAATCCACGGTTCTCCTCCGTTTCACCTGGTAGTTCCAACAATCCCGAGGTAGAGGTCGTTCATCGGGAACTGTGCACAGTCTGGGCCCAGGTTCAGAAGAACCTAGAGGCGTCCCAGAGCGTACAAAAAACTCAGGCTGATAGAAAACGTTCTGCTAACCCCTTGTTTATGGTCGGGGATCTGGTGTGGTTATCATCTAGGAACTTGCGTCTTAAGGTCCCGTCCAAGAAGTTTGCTCCCCGGTTTATTGGGCCGTATAAGGTCATTGAAGTCCTCAATCCTGTCTCCTTCCGGCTGGAGTTACCCCCATCTTTTTGTATACACAACGTGTTTCATGCCTCCCTCCTTAAACGCTGCTCCTCGTCCTTGGCTCCCTCGAGGAAACCTCCTGTTCCCGTTCTCACCCCTGAGGGGGTGGAATTCAAGGTCGCCAAGATTGTGGACAGCAAGATTCTCCAAGGCTCCCTCTTGTACCTGGTCCATTGGAGAGGATACGGGCCTGAGGAGAGGACTTGGGTACCCGCCCGGGATGTTCACGCTGGGGTATTGGTCAGGAAGTTCCACCTTCATTTCCCCAGTAAACCAGGTCCGCTTAGAAAGGGTCCGGTGGCCCCTCATAAAAGGGGGGGTACTGTAAAGGATCTGCCAGGCACAGCTTCGGGGTTAACTTCCTTAGGTAATCAGTCTTCACCTGAGTCTATCCCTCTGAGACTGACTCCAGCTTCCACCACTCAGGCTGGCAGGCTTAGGAGTGGGAGAGCCTATCGCAGCCTGGCCAGACTCAGCTAGCTCCCACCCTCTGTCTATTTATACCTGCCTTTCCTTTTCCTCCTTGCTTGTGATTCTTTCCGTGTGGTTTCCTGGCCCAGCTACAGCTCCTAACAATTTGATCCTGCTCCATTCTGACCCTGGCTTTCTGACTACTCTTCTGCTCTGCGTTTGGTACCTCGTGCTCTCCTGGTTTGACTTGGCTCGTTCACCACTCTGTTGCTCACGGTGTCGCCGTGGGCAACCGCCCCTTTCCCTTTGCTTTATATTCCCTTGTATGTTTTGTCTCGTGCACTTACTGAGCGTAGGGACCGCCGCCCAGTTGTACCCCGTCGCCTAGGGCGGGTCGTTGCAAGTAGGCAGGGACAGAGTGGCGGGTAGATTAGGGCTCACTTGTCCGTTTCCCTACCCCTATCATTACATATCAGTGTATTTATAAAGTATCAACCTAGAGTTCGGGCTGATTAGCTTGCAGAGATTTGGTTAGAGGAAATCTGTTTCCAGGACTGGACCCTTCGTTTAAAAACAAGTAAGTGAATTCCACTGTGGTGTACTCGCAGAACGTCCGCAGAATAGACCATACAAATTAAAGTGCCTTGGTTACAGCCATGTAGTCCTACTTGACAAATCTAAAAAGTGGGATGGGAAATTAGGGGCATGCATTTTAGTGGCTCTCCGAACAAGAGTTAATTGGTGAAAAACTGAGAGGAGAAGAAGTCATTTCGCCACAGGTAAAGTAGAAAAATAGCAAAATTTTATTAGGACATACAATACAAAATATTATTAAGAATAAAATTCAAAGACGGATCCGAATAAAAGAAGGGAGAAGCAGTGTGGTGGCTTCAAGAACATTGAAGATTGGGATACAGTGCCCACCGCGGACACACAGTCCCAGGCAAAGAATCACTGCCCATTGTAAATCACAGGTAACATGGTCTAGCTAAAGTACTGCCTGCACAAATATGAACTAGCAATGAAAAACAAAGTGATTAGGAATTTATCGTAACAAAGCGTCAGCTCAAATAGCCCTATTGCTTGTGACATTAATAGAAAGTAACACTTAAGTGTCCATAGTCAGTTTGCGCTTTGCAGAAGTGAATGAGAAAGGCCTGGACCAGAGTGTCAAAGTGAGACTAAAACTGCCAGAGAAGCGGTCAAGTGTGTATGGTCCATGTGAACTCACAATGGGTCTCTATCGGATATGGAGAGTGTAATGGTGGGCTTACCCATAAGGATGGACGTGGTAAGGCCCCGCACTGCAGCCTGAAAGTGTTGCGCCCCGACGCGCGTTTCGCCAATATGGCTTCCTCAGGGGGTAGTATATTATGAACTGCGATGTCGAGCTTTATATGTGATTCCATTAATCAAATGGTATGCGATTCTGGTGTCAGTCCTCCCGTTCTGGTCTACGGCGCATGCGCGGGAACCTGACCTGAGCCGCGAGATCCCTGTCCTCTGTTCGTCTCGCTCCCAGTGCGCCTGCGTGCCCCCGGGGACGCGTGTCCATGGGAACAGAGCAGGCGCAGTGCGAGCGTGCAGACGACAGAAGAACAGGGCGAGGCTCCCAGGTTCAGCTACGGCATTCGCAAACCCCAGGACGTATGGAGATATTAGAGAAAAGTGTAAGGACATGTACTCCTGCATAGAAATGTGAGTGTGACCGGCAATGAAAAGGAAAGTAGAAAAGTGTTGATGATGTTTGTCCGAAGGGGTCAAACAAAAGGGTGACTGAGAAGGAAACAAGGAATAAAAAGAAATAGAGAGGAGGACAAACATCATCAACACTTTTCTACTTTCCTTTTCATTGCCGGTCACACTCACATTTCTATGCAGGAGTACATGTCCTTACACTTTTCTCTAATATCTCCATACGTCCTGGGGTTTGCGAATGCCGTAGCTGAACCTGGGAGCCTCGCCCTGTTCCTCTGTCGTCTGTACGCTCGCACTGCGCCTGCTCTGTTCCCATGGACACGTGTCCCCGGGGGCACGCAGGCGCACTGGGAGCGAGACGAACAAAGGACAGGGATCCCGTGGCTCAGGTCAGGTTCCCGCGCATGCGCCGTAGACCAGAACGGGAGGACTGACACCAGAATCGCATACCATTTGATTAATGGAATCACATATAAAGCTCGACATCGCAGTTCATAATATACTACCCCCTGAGGAAGCCATATTGGCGAAACGCGCGTCGGGGCGCAACACTTTCAGGCTGCAGTGCGGGGCCTTACCACGTCCATCCTTATGGGTAAGCCCACCATTACACTCTCCATATCCGATAGAGACCCATTGTGAGTTCACATGGACCATACACACTTGACCGCTTCTCTGGCAGTTTTAGTCTCACTTTGACACTCTGGTCCAGGCCTTTCTCATTCACTTCTGCAAAGCGCAAACTGACTATGGACACTTAAGTGTTACTTTCTATTAATGTCACAAGCAATAGGGCTATTTGAGCTGACGCTTTGTTACGATAAATTCCTAATCACTTTGTTTTTCATTGCTAGTTCATATTTGTGCAGGCAGTACTTTAGCTAGACCATGTTACCTGTGATTTACAATGGGCAGTGATTCTTTGCCTGGGACTGTGTGTCCGCGGTGGGCACTGTATCCCAATCTTCAATGTTCTTGAAGCCACCACACTGCTTCTCCCTTCTTTTATTCGGATCCGTCTTTGAATTTTATTCTTAATAATATTTTGTATTGTATGTCCTAATAAAATTTTGCTATTTTTCTACTTTACCTGTGGCGAAATGACTTCTTCTCCTCTCAGTTTTTCATGATTATATGAAGTTTTGCTGTATTACTTATATATAATGAGGCGCATTGGACACTTGCTTACGGCGCCTAACTCTGTACCTAACCTGGTAAGTCCTTATATTTAAAGAGTTAATTGGTCATTTCAGCTCAGCAGACATGAAATTTGGAGTCAGTTGTGTCTCCCTTAAAGAGGTCGTCCCCAAATCTACATTTATCATCTGTCTACAGAATAGGGGGATACATGTCTCATCTCTGGGGGGGCTCCTCCACTTGGATCCCTCACTTCCCTAGAATGGGGGTCTGAAGCCCCTCATTCCTCATCACTGCACTCCTGCAGTGATGAGGAGCTTGAATCGAGTGGCGGTCAAAAATGTGCCCTGCCGCTGTGTTTAATGTCTATGGGACTAATGGATACAGCTGTGCGCTGTACTTGGCTGTCTCCATCATTGTCATAGACTTTGAATGTAAGTTAGGGTGCATGTTAGATGCAGCTCCATTAAAAATTCTCCTTACTGTGGTCGTGCAGTGAGGAGGAATGGCAGGCTCGGGACTCCTGTTCTAGTGATCGGAGGGGGTATGTGATAAATTTTGATTTTGGGATAACCCCTTTAGGTAGCATAAATATCATGCCATTTCATGGCTTCCTACAGCTGTAAGAGTTAGAGTTTTTTTTTTTATCATTAAAGTGTAGTTAAACGTTTGAAAAACTTCTGACATGTCATAGTGACATGTCAGAAGTTTGGATTGGTGGGGGTCCGAGCACTGAGACCCCCACCAATCGCTAGAACGAAGCAGCTGAAGCACTCGTGAGAGTGCTGAGCCGCTTTGTGTTTGTTCGTCTTTTTCCGGAAATAAATGTATCGTGTACGGACTCAATAGAAAGTCTATGAGCCCGTACTCCGATACACCGGCTTTCCGGAAAAAGCCGAACAGAAATGAAGTGGCTGAGCGCTCACATGAGCACTTCTGATGCTTCGCTCTAGCGATTGGTGGGGGTCTCAGTGCTCGGACCCCCACCAATCCAAACTTCTGACATGTCACTATGACATGTCAGAAGTTTGTCAAACGTTTAGCTACACTTGAAAAATGTGATAAGTTTGTAATATGCACTGATAAATAATTTGATCACCAAGATCTTGAGCTTGTAAGGGCAGCAGGTGCGTTGTTTTACACACAGTCACCCATACAGCATTTTACTATAAATGAGCTGTGCTCTAGCTGCGTACATGAAACTCAATGTACAAGATCATCTATAAAGTGAGCCTTATTGAGCTGCACACATTTCTAATCACTAATTCCTGTCCGTCACTATCTCCAATGCAGCTCACAATATAATTGCCATGTAAAATACACACTCGGGGGCTGATTTCTTAGAAATTGAGAACAGAAAAAGATTCCAAAAAGCACTCATCTTTTTACTATATGGAGCCCAGAAATTTCTGATGGTGGTCTACTGCAGTCACTGATCATAGCTGTGGCCTATTGGAGCAGAGCTAAGAAGTAGCCAAGTTGCCAACACTAAACATAAAGAGCAAGGAAGCATCACTCATAGGTAGTGATTTATATGATTTTTTTCTGGCCATCAATTGGACATCTAATATAATGCTTATTTTGGTTTGCTACTTCTAAACATCTATAGAATACATTTTCTCCATATTGTTCAGTGAAGATAACTACATAAATCAAGCACAATTCACCGTATGTTCGAACTGTAAAACTAATTGTATTGCTCTTTAAACGGAACCAGAGATTTTATTTATTGTTTTTAAAAATATGGTTCTTTTACGGTTTTGGTCTAATTACTTGCCCTTTTCATTGTTCTTGCTTCGCTATCATGATTTATTACAACACCTCTATTTATCTGTTTTCTCCTGTTATGCTCAGGGCATGATGTAATTTACTTTGTCTGTCTGGGGAGATTATTGAATATATCACAGAACACGTTGCCCAGAAGTACCGATTACAAAAATAATTTCTGACATTTACTGTTAGTAAACCATAAGTCATGAATACTAAAAGGGCCATATTGTTTGGAATGTATTCTAACGCAAATGTCTGTGTGCCAGGAAAGAACTTTGACTTATTTCTTGAAAACTTCAGCATCATTAGAAGCTAAGACTAATGACACAAAGCCAAAACAGGGATGTTGTGGATATTTTAGATGTATCTTTAACCCCTTCCCGACATTTGTCGTATGGATACGTCATGGAAAGCTAGTGCCGTATCCATACGACAAATGCATGGCACCGGCTCAGAAGTCGGTGCAATCATTGCCGGATGTCAGCGGTGTATTATGCTGATATCTGACTATAACGGCGGGGACTGGAATTAGCTTAGATCCCCGCCATTAACCCCTTAAATACAGCGGTCAAAAGCGATCGCTGCATTTAGGTTGTTTGCAGCTCGTCGGCACCCCAGCAATGAAATGCTGCAATGGCAACCGGAGGCCTAATACTGGCCTACCGGTCTGCCTAGTACGGAAGCTTTTCAGGTCCCACCCGGAGGCAGAGCCGGAAAGGCTTTCATAGCCAATGGCAAGATGGCGTCGGCTCAGGAGCTGAGTCGGCATCATCAGTGGTGGATGTCAGCTGTATGTTACAGCTGACATCCACCTGTAATGGCAGGAACCGTAGCTAGCACCGATTCCTGCCATTAACCCCTTAGATGCAGCGATCGAAAGCGATTGCTGCATCTTAGAGGTTGCTAGCAGATTGGCAGCCTTGCCATGCAATCAGGGCTGCCGACTGCTGCTATGGCTAACAATGGCCTCCTGATCTGCCTTTACGGAAGCTGATTAGGCCCGCTGGGAGGCGAAGCCTAATCGGCTTGCTGTCAGTGAATGACTGACAGATCTAATACATTGCACTACATAGGTAGAAAATCAGACAGTTTGACCTTCAAGTCAACTAGAGGGACTTGAAAAAAAGTGTAAAAAAAAGTATAAAAAAAAAGTGTAAAAGAAAAGTGAAAAAAAGTTTTAAAACATATAAAAGTTTCAAGTAATAAAATCAAACACAATCGTCCTTTTTCCCTTATCAAGTCCTTTATTGTTGAAAAAAAGAAGAAACCATACATATTTGGTATCACTTCGACCGTAATAAAAATATTATGTTATTTATTCCACGCGGTGAACAGCGTAAAAAAAACACCGTAACAAACTATACCAGAATTTCTATTTTTTGGTCACTTTGCCCTACAAATATTGGAATAAAAAGTGATCAAAAAGTTGCATGTATCCAAAAATGGTACCTATATAAACTATAGCTCGTCTTGCAAAACACAAGCCCCCATACAGCTCCGTCGACTAAAAAATTAAAACGTTTTGTTTCTCACAACTTGGCGACAGAAAAAATACATTCTTTTTACAAAAGTAATTTTATTGTGCTAAAGTTGTAAAACATAACAAAGTGCTATAAATTAGGTATCTCCAGAATTGGACTGACCCGCAGAATAAAGTTAATATGTAGTTTGTAATGCCTGGTGAACGCTGTATAAAAAAACCTAAAAAACTATGCCAGGATTACTGTTTTTTGGTCACCTTGCCTCCAATAAAACAGGATAAAAAGTGATTAAAAAGTCGAATGTACCCCAAAATGGTACCAATACTAACTACAGCTCATCCCGCAAAAAAACACAGCCCTCATACCACTACATCTATTAAAAAATAAAATTAGTTAAGGCCTCCATATGTCAGGAAATAAAAAAATATGCAGTTGTGCAGGCCCGAGGGGAATATTTCTTCTGTTTCAAGAGGCGAATTATCAAGGCCCTAAAATTAGGAAACCAGGAAGGGGAGGGCCCAAACATATCTGCTGGAAGCGACTGTGCCCGTATTATACAAGGACAACACTTCCCAGCAAAATTCCCCAAACTGCAAAGGTGCAGAGTGTGGAACAAAAGGGGGATGAGTAAAGACACCGTTTATCAGTGCGACACTGGCCTGTGCAGAAAGGATTGCTTCACAGCGTGCTACAAGCTGGGCACCACATATTGGCATATCTATGCAACATAGAGTGCACACTAATTTCTGCAAAACACCTGTGGGGTTAACATGCTCACTACACCACTAGCTGAATACCTTGAGGGATGTAGTTTCCAAAATATGGTCACTTCTGGGGGGTTTCCACTGTTTTGGTCGCACAGGGGCTTTGCAAATGCGACATATAGACCAGAAACCAATCCAGCAAAATCTGCACTACAAAAGCCAAATACCGCTCCTTCCCTTCTGAGCCCTGCCTTGTGCCCAAACAGCCGTTTATGACCACATATGTGGTATTGTCGTACTCTGGAGAAATTGTTTTACAAATGTTGTGGTTCTTTTTTTCCTTTATTTGTTGAGAAAATGAAAAGTTTGGAGCTAAAGCTATGTCTTATTGAAGAAAAAGGATTGTTTTTATTTTCACTGCCCAATTCTAATAAATTCTATGAAACATCGGCGGGGTCAAAATGCTCACTACACCCCTAGATGAACTCCTCAAGGGGTGCAGTTTCCTAAATGGAAACACTTTTTGGGTGTTTTCATTGTTTTGTCCCCTCATGGGCTTTGCAAATGCGACATGGCCACTGCAAACCATTCCTGCTAAATGTGATCTCCAAAAGCCAAATAGCGCTCTTTCCCTTCTAAACCCTGCAGTGTGCCCAAACAGCCGTTTATGACTACATGTGGGGTATTGTTTTACTCGGGAGAAATTGCTTTACAAATGTTGTGGCGCTTTTTCTCCTTTAATCCTTGTGGAAAGGAAAAACAAATAGCTAAACCTACATTTTCTTAGACATAAATGTAGATTTTAACTTTTATGGCCTAATTCCAATAATTTCTGCAATAAGCCTGTCCGGTCAAAATGCTCACTATACCCCCTACATAATTTCCTTGAGCTGTGTAGTTTCACAAATGGGGTCACTTTTGGGCGATTTCCACTATTTTGGCATCGCAAGAGCTCTTCAAACCTGACATGGTGCCTAAAATATATTCTAATAAAAAGAAGGCCCCAAAATCCACTAGGTGCTCCTCTCATTCTGAGGCCGGTGCTTCAGTCTATTAGCACACTAGGGCCACATATGGGATATTTCCTAAATCTGCAGAACCTGGGCAATAAATATTGAGTTGCATTTCTCTGCTAAAACTTTGTGTTCCAAAAAAATTGATTAAAACAACAAATTTTTTTTAAATGTGTCAATTTCACCTCTATTTGGCTTTAATTCCTGTGAAATAAAGGGTTAAGAAACTTTCTAAATGCTTTGAATACTTTGAGGGGTGAAGTTTTTAAAATGGGGTGACTTATTTGGGTTTTCTAATATATAAGGCCCTCAAAGCCACTTCACAACTGAACTGGCCCATGCAAAAATAGCCTTTTGAAATTTTCTTGAAAATTGTAGAAAAATAAAAGGATGTTCAAAAAAGATGGCAATCTAAAGTAGACATATGGGGATGTTAATTAACAACAATTTTGTGTATGGTATAACTGCCAGTCTTTTTGCAATTTTTGCAATTTTTCGCTAAATATTGGTGTTTTTCACAATTCAATTCTGAATGTATCGAGCAAATTTTGCCAGTAACATAAAGTCCAATGTGTCATGAGAAAACAATCTCAGAATCGCTTGGATAGGTAAATGCATTCCGAAGCTCTGCCAGGAAGTGGCCAAAGAGGGAAGGGGTTAATCCCATAATATATAAGTACGATAAATACTTTATATTCAAATCCATATTCCATTACCGATGTATGGATCAACTAAGTTGCTTACTCTGATCAGCCTCAGATGTTCTTGCACACCCCAGTTATCCTAATATTCTTAAATATTCAACTCCAAGGCCTCTAAAGCAATTGCATTAGCAGCATCCAAATCCCATTTCTATAATTTTTTTAAGGTCTTTAACCCCTTAACCTCTTCATGCGCTGCTCCGCAATTGTACGTCCTGCAGAGGGGTTGCTTCCCGCATCAGGACGTACAGTTGCGGAGTAGTTCCCGGCGCACACTGTCCTAGCGGACAGTATCCGGGAACAGGGAGGTCAGCTGTCCCCGACAGCTGACACTCCAGCCTTGCCGGTCAGCGGACCATCGCCGCTGATTTCGGCAATTGACCCCATAAATGCGGCGACGATTGCGTTTGCCACATTTAAGGGGTTTGAAGCACATCGGCAGCCCCCACGAAGTGATTGTGGGGGCTGCCGATGCTTGTCGTGGCAATCGGAGGTCAGACAATGACCTCCGGGTTGCCATGTACGGAGGAAGCCTTGGAGGAGCAGCCTCCGGCCGGTCCTTCGAAGCTTCATGTCAGTGTGACTGTCACTTCACAATGACAGTTGGAATGCATTACACTACGTAGGTAGTGTAATGTATTCCAGCAGCGATCAGAGCTGCAAGTCTAAGTGTACCCTAGTGGGACAAGTGAAAAAAGTAAAAAAAAGTAATAAAAATGTTTTAAAAAAGTGTAAAAATAAAAGTTATAAGTTATATAAACAAACACTGCATTTTTTCCTATAATAAGACTTTCATTATAGGAAAAAAATTAACACGTTAAAAAAAGTACATATATCTGGTATCACCGCGTTCGTAACGACCCCAACTATAAAACTGTAGTGTTATGTTTTCCTCGCACGATAAACACCCCAAAAAAAATCAATAAAAAACTACACCAGAATCACAATTTTTTTGGTCACCACCCCTCCCAAAAGAGAGAATAAAAAGTGTTCAAAAAGTCACATGTACCTGAAAATAGTACCGATAAAAACTACAAACCGTCCCGCAAAAAACAAGCCCTTACACCGCTTTTTTGACTGAAAAATAAAAAAGTTACGGCTCTCAGAATACGGTGACACAGAAAATAAATAATTTTATAAAAAAGTGATTTTATTGCGCAAACGCTGCAAAACATAAAAAACCTATATACATATGGTATCGGCGTAATCGTACCGACCCGCAGAATAAAGTAAAATTGTCATTTATAGTGCACGGTGAACGCCGCAAAAAATAAACTAAAAAACATTGTCAGAATTGCTTGTTTTTGGTCACCTGGCTTGCAAACATTTTTTGCTGAAACTGGAAAAAACTGTGATTCCGCCATTGTTTTTTGGGTTTTGTTTTTACTGCTTTCACCGTGCAGTAAAAACAACAACTTAACTTTTTCCTGCGACTACCTACAATTACGGTGATACCAAATTGCTATGTATTTTTTTATATTTTACTACTTCGAGAGGCATCACTTTTTTTTATTCTTTTAGTCGATTGAGAGGTGTGAGGGCTTATATTTTGCAGGACGAGCTGTAGTTTTTATTGGTACATACAACTTTTTGAGCACATTTTATAAAAAAATTTTTAGAGCTAAGCTGACCAAAAAAACGGTGATTTTGGCATTTAAATTCTTTATTATTTATGGTGTTAACCTTGCGAGTTAAATAATGGTATATTGTAATAGTTCGGACTCTTAATTTTGTGTATTTTTTTTATTTTTTTTACATTGCTTTAGTGAAAAAATGGGAAAAGGGTTTTCTTTTGGACTTTAAATATTTATTTAATTTTTTTCACTAATATCTTTATTTTACTTTTGCCCAATAAAATAACTTTTTTATAAAATTATTTATTTTTTGTGTCCCCATATTCTTGTTTTTTGTGGGACGGGTTTTAGTTTTTATTGGTACTATTTTGGGTCACATACGACTTTTTGATCACTTTTTATTGTATATTTTGTGAAAAATAGTGATTCTGGCATTGTTTTTTTACTTATTTACTTATTTACTTATTTTTTTTGCGGTGTTCACCGTGCAGGAAAAATAACATTATCAATTTATAGTTGGGGTTGTTACGAACATGGTGATACCAAATATGTGTACTTTTTTTCACGTGTTCATTTTTTTCCTATAATAAAATACTTATTATAGGAAAAAAGCATTTTTTGTTTATGTATCCTATAACTTTTATTTTTAAACTTTTATAAAACATTTTTATTAACTTATTCATACTTTTTTTTACTTGTCCCACTAGGGGACTACGAGACTTGCACCTACTTAGTGTAACGAGAGTCACTCTGACAGGAAGCCTATGAGGACCAGCCTCCTTATTTCTAATAGATACCTAAAATGTGTAGGTGTTTTTTGTTTTTAATGACTGTATGTATCTTATGCTAAATAATGACAGTTTTTTTTTTGGACATTTCTTTATTATATTTTTTGTTACACTTTTTTTTAATCCCATGAAGGGATAACTTTTTTCTAACTTTATTGTATACTTAGAATGTATTAGCAAACTTCTGTATGTTAATATATTATACTCAGTGGCCTAACTACTGCCCCAGCAGCCATAGCGGCTGCTATGGGGCACGCGGCATGAGGGGGCCCATGCCGCCGGCGCCGGCTCCCCATGCCTGGTGGCGCAACATTAAATAGTATCTGCATCCTTAGGATGCAGATACTATTGAACACTATAACAGATCAAGGAGGTAGCTCCCTGCTCTGCCATTTACTAGGCTACAAGCTGTTCGACCTGCAGTCTGTCAGGCGCAGGGACAGGATCTCTGCGCAGGCCGGCGTGATGACGTCACTAGATAGCACAGGCCAACGCAAGGATCCCATTGGCGTTGCGGAACAGCTCTGTTCATCACGAGAAGTGGGTGGTGGGGAGCTGTATGGCACTGTCTAAAAGGGGGTGGTGGGGGACTGTATGGCACTATCTACAAGGGGGCGGTGGGGGATGTATGGTGCTAACTACAAGGGAGAGGTGGGGGCTCTATGGCTCTATCTACAAGGGGGAGGTGGGGGCTGTATGGCACTGTCTACAAGGGGGAGGTGCGGGCACTATCTACAAGGGGGGCTGTATGGCACTGTCTACAAGGGGAGGGGACACTATCTACAGGTGGGGCTGTGTGGCACTATCTACAAGGGGGGCTGTATAGCACCGTCTACATGTGGGGCTTTATGGCACAATCTCCAGGGGGGGCTGTATTGCACAATCTACATGGGGGGGGCTGTATGGCATTTTCTACAGGGTGGCTGTTTAGCATTATCTACAGGGAGGCTGTAGGGCAGTATCTACAGGGGGAGCTGTATGCCATTATCTACAGGGGGCTGTATAGCACTATCTACAGGGGATGCTGTATGACACTACCTACATGGGGGCTGGATGGCACATTCTGCAGGGGGGGGGCTGTATGACACAATCTACAGGGGGCACTATCTACAAGGGGGGGCTGTGTGTGGCACCCAGGGGAGGTGGGCAGTCAAAAGTTTGCTTTGGGGCTCAGTGTTTCCTCGTTATGCCCCTGATTATACTGTGTCCTAATGGCAGGCATACAGAATAGACAACTCTGGGGCCATTTCTAGGTACCCAGAGCTGACTGTGGAGGGTTCCTCCAATCTCTGATCACGTCACTGGAATAGAAGAGGGGCGTCCCCTTTCATTATGCTGCAGTCATGAGCCACGGTGATCAAAGTGTTAAACAGTAGGGATAGGAGTTTTCTCAAATCCCAGCTGTATTAAGCAGACTTTTCTAAGTACAGGAACTGTTAGTAACAGTACCAGCATAGAAAATGAGTGCTAACTGGAGGGCTCACAAGCCTTTTCTACTGCGATGTCAAAAGACATAGACTGTAGACTCTGGAACTGCACTGCCTGCTGTCAAAGGACAGTGGGCGGTTGGAAGGAGTTAATGAATAAGATCGTTCCCTATGCTCTACTAGGACATATAGATATCATGGATGGAGAAAAATGAAATAAGACAAACCTATATCAGCCAGGAGAGAAGCAATTTAAGTTAATTGATGTTTTGATGCTTATCAATAGTGATTATTTTTTTAACTTTTTATACATTTACATTTTTTGAATAATTAGAAAAACTCACTGTGCTTTTTTATGTCTAAACTTCTATACACCTAACAACAAGGCATTCCGTTTCTTCTTTGATTAATATTATAGTATAAATTAATATTGTGTTTAATTATTTAACATTCAACTTCTGTGTAAGATATTGAAATCCTTTCATCTGCTTGATGGCTCCTATCCCTTTTGCACAGTACGGCTCTAATTACTCCTTAACTACTGTTGCTGTTTACAGACAAATGCTATATTTTAAGAGCTGGTCCCTAGTTTTGTTTCTACCTTTTAAAACTGTATTGGCTGAAAAAGTTAGAAAATAGCCATGATTACAATCTGGCTTGTTGAGGTTTAATACACACTACTGGTGTATGGGCCTGTTTATATTGTGAATATAATTGCTTTAACTGCATGATATTTAACCCCTCCCTGACATCCACCGTATATATACAGCGTTGTCAGGCAAGGGCTCCCGCAAACCACAGTACACTTACGTTGCAGTGATAGTGCGGGCTAAGGAGCTGAGCCCGCACCATCACCTCCGGGTGCCAGCTGCATGTTACAGCTGACACCCTGTTGTAATGACTAGGACCGAAGCTAGCCTCCGATCCGACCAATTAACCCCTCAGATGCAGCGTTCAATAGAGATCGCAGCATCTGAGGGGTTTTTAGCCTCCGGCACCCCAGCAACGTGATCGCTGGGTTGCCGGTGGCTGCAATTGTAACCGGAGGCCTAATAATGACCTCCCGGTCTGCAAACTACAGAAGCCTCCTATGCCCCGCTCAGAGGCGGGGCCTAAAAGGCTGTTTCCGGTACCAATGGCAAGATGGCATCTGCTCAGCTTACGACTCAGAAGCTGAGCCGGCGTCATCAGCAGTGGGTGTCTGCTGTATGTTGCATCGGACACCCTGATGTAACGGCATGAACCAAAGCTAGCTCAGATCCCTGCAATTAACCCCTTAGATGCAGCGATCGAAAGCGATCGCTGCATCTTAGTGGTTTGTAGCAAATCGGCAGCCCTGCCATGTGATGCTAAAGCATTCCTAAGTTATTACCACATAAAGTGACACATGTCAGATTTGAAAATAAGGCTCTGTCAGGAAGGTCAAAAGTGGCCACAGCTGGAAGGGGTTAAAGGCTATGAACATTTTTGCACTGATTTTTTTTTATAGTTTGTTTGCTTCCTAAGTGAAAAATAAAGCAGCTTTCTAAAGAGTCTTCATTAAAAATCTCCTACCATTTTGTTGTTGTAGAGTCTGTGCAACTTCTGTACATAGCTGGCTGTGATGCTGCTTTTGACATAGAACAGACATCACCGCTCATGTCGGCACAGTGTTGATGTCATGTGCACTCTATGCTCTCGCCCTCCCTTTTCTCAGTGTTCGGCTTTGTTCACACGGGGCGGATACGCTGCGTAATAGCGCGCATCGTATCCACCCTTTGCGCCGCTGGGAATTCCGGGTGAAAAAGTGCACCAAACTGTGGTGCAGTTTTTCGCCCCGGAGTTCATCACATGAGACCGCTGCAGCCTGTGATTGGCTGCAGCGGTGGTCACATGGGATGAAGCGTAATCCCAGGAGGCCGGCCCTCTGACGTCATCCAGGCCGGCCTCCTGGGATGACGTTTCATCCCAGGAGACTGCTGCAGCCTGTGATTGGCTGCAGCGGTGGTCACATGGGATGAAACGTCATCCCAGGAGGCCGTGCTGGAGGGAGGAACACAGAGTTCTGGGTAAGTATGAGGTTTTGTTTTTTTCCTGAGTTGCACTTTTTGTGGCGGGATCTTTGCGAAGCCGCTGCAAAAAACCGCAACAACTGCTATTTGTTGTGGGATTTACTTCACCATTGAATTCAATGGGGAATTCTGGCAACAAATAAGCAGCGTTTACGCAAATACAATTGACATGCTGCTGAATAATATTTCGCACTGCAGGTTAATTTCTTAGCGTTTTTTCCGCTCAGTATTTAGGTAGATTTGTTTTATCTCATCCACTTTGCTGCTACTGTATTTGCTGTGGATTTTCCACAACAAATTTAATTGCAGAAAAACCGCAGTATTTACGCAACGTGTGAACTGCCCCTGAAAGTGGGTTTAAATGGGAAGATTTCTGTCCATAACAAATGCCAATCAACATTATAACAAGTCAATCAACACTCGTCAACAGGCCTTTTTACACAAGCCGATGCTATACTGTATGGGATAAACAATTGTTAATACGATTGTTCAGTCCCCATCAGTTTCAGGACCAGTTTTATGCAAAGTGTGGCCCTGGGCAAAATTACAAGTGGGGCCCCAAATTTTTAAATATTGTACCAACAGCATAGTTACATCCAGTCAATTCGGTAAATGAAAACAAATTTGATCATGTAAAAATATATGTTTAATTACATTAAACAAATGAAATTGAAAATAAATCACACGCTATTAATACTAATTTTAATTCTGCATCCTAAAGGCTGGATTCACATGGTCGTAGTAATAATAATAATCTTAATTTATATCGCGCCAACATATTCCGCAGCACTTTACAATTCAGGGCTTACAATCTATGAGGAAATAAGGGAGACACAAAATGTGTGTGAAGATGTGTGTTTTTGGGCCCCACCCTTTTGCCATATAGAAATTATGCGACCACTTTTGATTGTGTAGTAAAATGTGTGTAGTAAACCAGATATCAATATTACTAGTTTATAGTGACCATATAGTGACAGATACCAGTCCTATACAGGCGCTCTGCAGACCATATAAGTAATTACAGTACAGGGATATAGTGACTCACTGGTGACATCTCACATTGGAGCCGTTCCCTTTTCTTTATAGATAGAAACCCTTTGTGTCCCCATGTTAGTTAGGTCCCCTTTGTACCCCTATAAAGTATTTAGGACCCCTTTGTGTCTCCATGTTAGTTAGATCCCCTTTGTGCCCCTATATAGCAGTTATGCCACCTTGGTGCCCCTATATAGTAGCTAGACCCCTTGGGTCACCATATAGTAGTTAGATCTTTTAGGTTCCCTCCAAATAGTAGTTAGGCCCCTTATGCCCATATATAGTAGTTCAGCTCCGTTTGTGCGCTACATACAGTAGTTAAGCCCCTTTGTGCCCTCCGTATATTTGTTAGACCCGCCCTGTGCCCTCCATATAGTAGTTAGGCCCCCTTGTGCCCCCCATATATTTGTTAGGCCGTCCTTGCGCCCTCCATCTAATAGTTAGGCCTTCTTGCGCCCTCTTTATAGTAGTTAGGACTCCTTGTGCCCTACATACAGTAGTTAGGCCTCCTTGGGCCCTCCATATAGTATTTAGTCCCCCTTGTGCCCTCCAAATAATAGTTAGGCCCCTTGTGCCCTCCATTAAGTAGTTATCTCTCATTGTGCCCTTCATACATTAGTTAGGCCACCTTGTGTCCTCCATGTTGTAGTTAGGCCCACTTGTGCCGTCCATATAATAGTTAGGCCCCCCTGTGCCCTCCGTATAGTAGAATAGGTCCTCTTCCATAGCCTAGCTTTGTGATGTCATCGCTTCACCAGGGCCGTGACGCTGATTTCATCCCGACCTTTAGTAGGCCACAGGCCTTAAACAGCCTGTGGCTTACAATAGTAAGCGACGGTACAGTGAGCCAATGGCTCCCCGCCCCTTGGCTTGAGAAAGATGCAGCTCAGCGCCTGGGTCCACCGGAGGATTCTCCGGTCATCCGGTGGGCAAATCCGACCCTGCTTCTTTCTCTCTCTCTGCTATGTCACACAAGAACCCAGGCCAGAATCCGCAGGTCACACTAGAGATCACCCGCAGGCAGCACAGGGGAGAGGAGATCATACAGGTGTGGTATTAAAAGGAGAAAGTAGTAGAGTATTAATACTGTGCTAGTTCATGAGATCTAGTGAAGACAGCAACATACTGTACACACAGAACTCACATCCCGCATGTATTACTGGGTGGGACGCCCAAAGGAGAAAAGTAGGAGCAGGTTATAAACTGAAGATCAGGGAGTCTGAAAATGAATGAAGGAATGAAGATTGCAGTCTGAAACTTAATGCAACTTTTTTAACTCCAGGTAATCACTAACATACGTTAAAATATTTTTTTCAATTTCAAGGGTGTCTATAGCCTTTAAGTCTTATTCTTTGCTGTTGCATATATATCAGTAGAATTCAAACTGCCATAAAACAGCCTGTGTCTGCTGATGGGGGGTTTCTGATACATAGCCGAGCTTGGTGTCATTAGATTACGTTAGAACTCTTAGTAGTTCCATGGACTGGAATGGCACAAAGAGGATAAGAGGATGTAGGGGTCGTGATTTGGAAGAGGTTGTAGCTTAGATTGTTTTTGAGTGGCACAATAATGAGTCAGCTGTATTCTGATTTGTTGCTATTGGCAACATTTTAGCTCTACCGGTTGTTCTACAAGTGTGTTAAAAACTTACTCCGGAGTTAGAAGGGGCGGAGAGTGCCTGTAGCCCAGCCGGGCGGGGGAGCACCCGCTTGGGACAGAAGAAAAAGGGGAGGTGGCTCAGGGGTCGTGGCCGCTGGCAGCTCCGTGGTGCTGACATGTCTTCCAGCGCGATGCCTGCTACTTCCTCAGCAGCTGTAAACATTCTGCCCACCACTACAGCCAAGACTAAAACTAAGAATAAACACTTTGTGCAGCAGAAAGTGAAGGTGTTCCGGGCCAGCGACCCACTCGTCAGTGTCTTCATGTGGGGAGTCAATCACTCGGTCAATGGACTCAACCAAGTTCCTGTTCCGGTGATGCTTTTACCTGATGATTTTAAGGCTAACTCAAAAATTAAGGTCACTAATCAGCTCTTTAACAGGGAGAATTTAACTAGTCATTTCAAATTTAAAGAGTACTGTCCCCAAGTATTCCGAAATCTTTGTGAGTGTTTGACTACCAGGTCTCTCTGACACATAGTTCTCCATATATTGAAAGTGAAGCTCATGATGGAAGATTTCTTCTGTCTTATGACAAGAACCTGGCAGTTAAGGAAATCTCAAGTGAAGATATTGCAAACATGCATAGTATCCTATCAGACTACCACCAACATATCGTGAAACGTCATGGTAGCACACTTGTACTTCAGGCGACAGAGGCTACAGTTGATTCTGCAGCAGCATCGGCGTTTGCAGGTAAGTCGATGTAGCCTCTGTCGCCTGGTGCTGATGTGTCCTCGCTCGTCCGACACGATGCAGGACCTGGGGCAGGAAGTGACGTCACAGCGTGATCTCTCGAGAACACGCTGTGTGTCTGTGCACTGCCAGAAGCTGGGTGGTAACGAAAAGAAGTGGATGATGCTGATTCGTCAGCATCATACACTTCTATTCACAACGCCCAGCTAGTAAAACAAGTAAAAACGCCCAGATGTACACACACAATACACACCCACTTGGACTTAACTTTAAACATGCCCAGTTGTACTTAAGAAAGGCTCATTTGCATAAATATAAAAATGCTCATAACTTGGCCAAAAATGCTCGTTTTTGAAAAAAAAAAGTTACTGTAATCTACATTGCAGCGCCGATCTGCTGCAATACGAGATAGGGGTTTGAAAATCTGGTGACAGAGCCTCTTTAGAATTATGGATTATAGTCTTTTGCTGGGAATTCATGATGGCATTCGAGCGGAGCAAGAAGAGGATGAGGAGATTGAGGAAGAGGATGTTGAAAATGAGGCAACGGTTCATGCAACAGTTGGTTCCTATGGGACCTCTCCTGAAGGAATAGCTGGCTACCTGAACTCCCATAAACCTCTAGGCCCTGGAGAATTTGCGCCACTCATCGATGTTTATGCCATCAAAAGCTCTGAGTGTGCGCCACAGAAGGAAGTCTATTTTATGGGACTGATTGACATTTTTACACAGTATGATGCAAAGAAGAAAGCCGCTCATGCAGCCAAAACTGTGAAGTATGGGGCTGGTGCGGAGATTTATACAGTGAACCCAGATCAGTATGGAAAAAGATTCCTAGAGTTTGTCACAAACATCTTTGCATAAAATGTCAGGACTTTGTTCCCATGGATTTATTGCCGTTTGACTAAATTGAACAAGAAATCCTTCTTCTGAATTCAGACCGCCAATCCAAATGGCGTCCTGGAATTTTGTTTGTCTTTAGCACATAGGAGGCAAAGTAATCTGTAAAACAAAATGCAAATCCATCCTGGGTGCAAGTTTTCGAGTAATAAAAAAGTCTATATAAGTTTATGGACCACATTGATGGTGGAAAAAATATCTAAATCTGATGGTACGAGGATTAACTGCCTTTGTGCAAATGATCAAACACTAGGCCTGCAACTGAAAAATTAGACCCCTTCCTAATATTGTTACTACCATTCTTACAAACAGCCTAGGCAGCATTGTGTCACTTGATCTGCCATAAGAAAATGTTTTTGTATTTCAAACAGATTAAGCTCGGTATTCTTGCGTACGTGCCTAATATGATGCGCATGATGTAAATGCCGAAATCCCAGGGTGTTTACCTCTGATTTTTTTCAGTTTACTTTTGGTTAGCGTTTACCCTAACAGTTTACCCTAACCTTTCCTTCTTTCCTGTGACCACACTCCTGTCTATGGCAAAATAAATTGAAATGGGACCATTGGCTACAGTTTAGGCAAACCATTACATTTTTATATGTGCCCCCGTTTTTTGCAATTTGTTCTATACGCCTGTGCACTTGGGTTTGGTAAATGTGAAAACAAGCAAAATCCTTATAACTGCAGTTATAGGAGGTTATTAGTAAATATTTGTTTATGTAGATGTATACATTTCATAATTTATCTTTGTGTGCATATTTTCGGTTCACTACTTGGAGTTGACTAATTGTGGTGTATTCTAGAGGATAAAAACGTATATTTAAAAAAAAAAAAATAACTCCAATCTATTTGGACTCTATTTGTGATTTTAAGGGCATGGCCAGACGTAGCGGATTTGCTCTGGAAATCCGCAGCGTACACGTTTTTCCATTGCCTTCCTCAGCTTTGTGGTTGGGTTCGTTTGCACGTTGCGGACAATTCCGCTGCGGAGCATAGGCTGCGGAGCGGAATTTGGTGTCCGCAGCATACAATGGTTGTTGCGGACATGTGGCGGACTGGTTGCGGACTCATTGCAGAATTTCTCCATTGACTTCAATGGAGATTCAAAATTCCGCAATGAAGTCCGCAGATGTAATGTAGATGTTATGTGTGCTGCGGAGCGTATTGGTTTTTTAACATGACATTTCTTCATTCTGGCTGGACCTATGTGTATTTCTAGGTCTACAGCCAGACTGAGGAAGTCAATGGGGCTCCCGTAATTACGATGACTACGTGTGTGCACCCATAATTACGGGTGACTACGTGTGTGCACCCATAATTACGGGAGCGTTGCTAGGCGACGTCAGTAAATAGTCACTGTCCAGGCTGCTGAAAGAGTTAAGCGATCGGCAGTAACTGTTTCTGCACCCTGGACAGTGACTACCGATCACAATATACAGCAACCTGTAAAAAAAA
This sequence comes from Rhinoderma darwinii, assembly GCF_050947455.1. Taxonomy (NCBI): domain Eukaryota; kingdom Metazoa; phylum Chordata; class Amphibia; order Anura; family Rhinodermatidae; genus Rhinoderma; species Rhinoderma darwinii. The sequence continues at coordinate 521,269,929 of NC_134687.1, read as the reverse complement.
TAGAAGTTCCTACTTACCGAGAACTCCCTGCTTCTTCCTCCAGTCCGGTTTCCCAGGATGACGTTTCAGTCTAAGTGACGGCTGCAGCCAATCACAGGCTGCAGCGGTCACATGGACTGCCGCGTCATCCAGGGAGGTCGGGCTGGATGCCGAAAGAGGGACGCGTCACCAAGACAACGGCCGGTAAGTATGAAATTATTTTACTCTCACTAGGGAAAGTGCTGTCCCTTCTCTCTATCCTGCACTGATAGAGAGAAGGGAAGTACTTCACCTCAATACGCAACGGCTAGTCCGCATCAATTTAATGCCCATTTTGGGCAGATCCGCAACAGAATCTGCAACGCAGATTCTGTGCGGCATTGATGCGGACAGTTGCGGAAGAAATCCGCCACGTCTGGGCATGCCCTAAAGGGTATGTCAACTTTTCAGCACTATTTTAAAGTGTGTTAGCGTGTGTGTGTGTGTGTGTGTGTGTGTGTGTATGTGTGTGTATGCGCATATATATATATATATAGATACACTACCGTTCAAAAGCTTAGGGTCACTTAGAAATGTCCTTATTTTTGCAAGAAAAGCACAGTTTTTTCAATGAAGATAACATTAAATTAATCAGAAATACACTCTATACATTGTTAATGTGCTAAATGACTATTCTAGCTGCAAACGTCTGGTTTTTAATGCAATATCTACATAGGTGTATAGAGGCCCATTTCCAGCAACCATCACTCCAGTGTTCTAATGGTACATTGTGTTTGCTAACTGTGTTAGAAGGCTAATGGATGATTAGAAAACACTTGAAAACCCTTGTGCAATTATGTTAGCACCGCTGTAAACAGTTTTGCTGTTTAGAGGAGCTATAAAACTGACCTTCCTTTGAGCTAGTTGAGAATCTGGAGCATTAAATTTGTGGGTTCGATTAAACTCTCAAAATGGCTAGAAAAAGAGAGCTTTCATGTGAAACTCGACAGTCTATTTTTGTTCTTAGAAATTAAGGCTATTCCATGCGAGAAATTGCCAAGAAACTGAAGATTTCCTACAACGGTGTGTACTACTCCCTTCAGAGGACAGCACAAACAGGCTCTAACCAGAGTAGATAGAGAAGTGGGAGGCCCCGCTGCACAACTGAGCAACAAGACAAGTACGTTAGAGTCTCTAGTTCGAGAAATAGACGCCTCACAGGTCCTCAACTGGCAGCTTCATTAAATAGTACCAGCAAAACGCCAGTGTCAACGTCTACAGTGAAGAGGCGACTCCGGGATGCTGGCCTTCAGGGCAGAGTGGCAAAGAAAAAGCCATATCTGAGACTGGCTAATAAAAGGAAAAGATTAATATGGGCAAAAGCACACAGACATTGGACAGAGGAAGATTGGAAAAAAGTGTTATGGACAGACGAATCGAAGTTTGAGGTGTTTGGATCACACAGAAGAACATTTGTGAGACGCAGAACAACTGAAAAGATGCTGGAAGAGTGCCTGACGCCATCTGTCAAGCATGGTGGAGGTAATGTGATGGCCTGGGGTTGCTTTGGTGCTGGTAAAGTGGGAGATTTGTACAAGGTAAAAGGGATTTTGAATAAGGAAGGCTATCACTCCATTTTGCAACGCCATGCCATACCCTGTGGACAGCGCTTGATTGGAGCAAATTTCATCCTACAACAGGACAATGACCCAAAGCATACCTCCAAATTATGCAAGAACTATTTAGGGAAGAAGCAGGCAGCTGGTATTCTATCTGTAATGGATTGGCCAGCGCAGTCACCAGATCTCAACCCCATAGAGCTGTTGTGGGAGCAGCTTGACCGCATGGTACGCAAGAAGTGCCCATCAAGCCAATCCAACTTGTGGGAGGGGCTTCTTGAAGCATGGGGTGAAATTTCTCCCGATTACCTCAGCAAATTAACTGCTAGAATGCCAAAGGTCTGCAATGCTGTAATTGCTGCAAATGGAGCATTCTTTGACGAAAGCAAAGTTTGAAGGAGAAAATTATTATTTCAAATAAAAATCATTATTGCTAACCTTGTCAATGTCTTGACTATATTTTCTAGTCATTTTGCAACTCATATTTATCAAATAAGTGTGAGTTTTCATGGAAAACACAAAATTGTCTGGGTGACCCCAAACTTTTGAACGGTAGTGTATACATGTATATATATATATATACACACAGTATATAGGTTTTACATAAAAAGTTCAATAACAAGCTCTATTGATTTCCAGAACTGCACTGACAGTTCTTCTGGTTGTCATTGGAAACACTTGACAACCTTGCTGTCAGACACATAGCGGAGCTCAAATAATGCAGTGGGATGTTCCTACATCACATTACTGCACAGTGCTTGGTGTAAAGAGGACTCTTGCCAGAATGCAGATCAAATTCTGTGCAGACAGAGATGTCATCTCAAAAGATTGCAGAACTATGTTTGCAGTTCTGTTCTATTACACAGGCTGTAAAGGGTTTGTACAGGATTAGACAACATAACTGCATTCTTGTAGAAACAGCACCACACCTGTCCAGAGGTTGGGACTGCTTTTGCATCTCTGCTGCATTGAAGTCAATAGGAGCTGAGCTGCAATTCCACACACAACCTGTGGACAGGTATGGTGCTGTTTTTGGAAGAACACTGTCGTCTTTTTCTTATCCTGTATGAACCTTTAACTCAAGATCATTACAAGATAAGTAATGCAAAGTTACTCAACATTTTAGATGTAGCTGTATTCTATGTGTTAAGAGTGAAATGGTATTCATATACAGATATATACGTCAAAGGGTCTACTTCAGCCATTATATGTTATATAGCTCCCTGAGTGCAGGCTGGCCCAGTAGAATTGTACATAGTATATAAATTGGTTGCACAGGCAGAGTGGTAGTTAGGCTTTTCTTCACATGGGACAAACATTAAGTTTGCTGTCCTAGTCCTGTATCTAAATACACAGGTCGAGTTAGAGTTACTTGTTGTGGCCCCCCTGACACCCAGGGCACATGTCTCACCACTGTCTCAATAAGGGCCTGTTCACATCAGCGTCACCCTTCCTTTCATGGGTTCCGTCAGACCTTTCTGTTGGAGGAACCCATGAACGTAAAGGCAAACGGAAACCATAGCTTGCGTTTCAATTACCATTGATTTCAATGGTAATGGTTCCATTGCAAATGATTTCCGTTTGTCCCCGCTCCGTAAGGTTTCCTTTTTTCTTTAGCGGAAACATTAGCGTAGTCGACTCCGCTATTGTTTCTGCTAAAAAGACAGAAACCTTACGGAACGGAGACAAATGGAAACCTTTTCAATGGAAGTGTTACTATTAAAATCAATGGTAATGGAAACAGAAGCTATGGTTTCCGTTTGCCTTTAGGTTCATGGGTTCCTCCGAAGGAAAGGTCTGACAGAACGGATGAACGGAAGGGTGACGCTGATGTGAACAGGCCCTAAATATAGGCATAGATTAATTTTGAAAATATATATGCATATAAATATGTAGCACTTTAGTTTGATAACACCTATGAAGGCTTACAATTCGCAGGGACATTGGGCTCTGCTGCCTGATGGATTTAGAAGATCACAGCTCAAGTGAGGTTTTCATACCTGTCAGCAAAAGAGAATGAAGAAGGGAAAGTATTCCGACATCTTTCCAGCTGTTCTGAGGTCTTTGTGATCGGTTATTTGGATTATCATTATACATAAAATCATTACTGACTAAAAAGTGACTGAGCTTCCAAGCAATGCACTCAGGCTATGTTTAACACTGACAGTACTAACTAGTGTTGTCAGGCATCTCATTGACTTGTATGCATTGTTTTCCACACTTCCCAAATCAGGAAATTTGTTTTGCATAATTTTTGTTAACATTATTTTTCTTATTAGATTCTAATTTAATGATAAAGATATTAATTTAAGTTGAATAAATAAAAACGATTACTCACCATTCCCTGAGCCAGCGATGATCTCCAACTGGCAGCCGCAGTCCGAAGTTTCCAGCCACAGCTCTTATGTTTCCAGCTGGCAATCTAATTGGTGTTCACTACTGATATTGGTCCTGGCGGCCTATATAAAGGCAAGAACGGCCTGATAATGTTGCCTACAGATTAAGGTACTTTTTTAGCTTGTATATTGTTACTACTGATCCTGATCTTGACCTAAGCCTTGTTTACGGATTTTGCATTTGTCTCGTACTCTGGTATTTGTATTTGCCCTGCAGGTTTATTCTCCTGGCCCATCCTCTGTCTATGTCTTAGTCTCGTCCTCTAGCTTGTCAAATCCAGTCCACTTTCCTGGTGACGACCCTTGCTTGGCTCCCGATTTCGTCTTTTCCCTGCAGTGTACCTGCTGCCAATTGATAACTACTCTAAGGACTGTGAATTAGTACATACCCCTTGGTGAGGTTAAGGGTGAAGAACGGGGAGAGTCCTTAGACTCCGCACCTCAGTTTAGCTAGCACTAAATAGATTGGGGTTTAAGGATAAACTTCTCTAGTGAGAAACGCAACAAATATAATTTTCTTTAATTTGCTAATGTGAAAATATATAAAGGATCAGTAGAAACTATTGCTTACGAGATGCCAACTGATTTTATTCTCATCACATTTTCTAGTTCTATCCTATAAACTGAGCTTCATTTATTTCCCTTGTCTATATGGGTAATAGGAATATAAATGTTTGCTATTTTTATTGGAACACATTTTTCATTCTTGCTGCTTGGAGATCAGATGGGCCATATTTTGTTCATTGGTCTGAGAAATTGTCATGTTTGATAGATTTTTGTCGTTTTCTATAATTTTTTTTTAAGAGGACACTACTAAATTCAAAAGTACTGTGTGTTACATCTTCTGAATTTCTTTAACAAAGGGTTGAACTGTGTACTGCAAGTGGAAAGTCCATCCTGTAAAGTTATGGATGGAGCCCATGACTTTTATACAATTCTGTCTCTTTCAGTTTTGGAGCTCCAATAATTTGGAGTTACGCTGTTTCCGTACCTCGACCATGTAATCCTTAAGTGGCCGGGAGAGCACAGAAAGCTAGAACGGGGTTTAGGGGGCCCCCGTTCTAGAGATAGGGGCAGATACCAGAGGTGGAACCCGCATCTATCTGACATTTGTGACATAACCTGTGGATATGTCATAAATGTCCTTGATGGGAAAACCCGAGTTGGACGGCCCCCTCCTACAGCCCAACCGCCCCATGCAACGCGATGGGGGGGGGCGCCTATGTTTGTAATGGTAGCAGGGGGGCCTAATGAAGGCCCCCAGGTCTGCGTTCTGTCTGCCTCTACAAAGCCATGCCTCTGGCGGGGCTTAGCAGAAGCCTGTAAAAAATTACAATGTACTGCAAAACATTTTCAGTTTGTATTACAGTGTATTGTACCAGCTATCTAACAATCGCTGGTTCAAATCCCCTAGGGGAACTAATAAAATGTGTAAAAACAAAAAATTCTATATTTTCCCCAAGCACAATGTAAAAAACGAAAAATAAATAAAAAAATTGGTATTGCTGCGTCCGTAAAAGTCGGAACTATTACCATTACCATTAATATACCATTACAGTATACCAATATTTAACTCACTCGCACGGTGAACGGCGTAAAAAAATTAATAATTTAAAACACCAGAATCTTTGCTTTTTATGTCACCGTTTTTTTTAAGCGGCCGTTTTGAAAAACGGATGCAAAAAAGAAGTGTAAGCCACTTCTTGGGACGTTTTTGGAGCCATTTTTCATAGACTCTATTGAAAACAGCTCCAAAAACGGCCATGAAAAACGCTGCCAAAAATGCCGCCAAAAACGTGAGTGGCTTAAAAAATGTATGAATATCAGGAACTGTTTTCCCTTGAAAACAGCTCTGTATTTTCAGACGTTTTTGGTTAAGCGTGTGAACATACCCTTATAGTCTGAAAAATACAGTAATTCACTTAGAGAAATGATTAACCGCTTCCCGACTGCCCACTGTATATTCACGTCGGCACTTGCTGGGCTCTGTGCAGTGCCGACGTGAATTCACGGTGGGTGTTAAAAGCACGATCCGGGTGTCTCAGAGTAGCGCTGACACCCGGATCGCGCTGTTATCACCTGCCTCTGGTCCCGGAGATATGATCGGGACCTGATTAGTTCAGGTCCCGGTCATGTGATCGCAGGGAAAGTGTGTTGTAGCAACGAACTGGAAAATGTGTTGCTATAACAAACTGGAAAGTTTGTTGCTACAACAAACTTTCCCGGGGACCGATTACGGGTGCTGCAGTCGGTTATAAGGCAGAACCGGGGGCCATATAACAGCCCCCGGGTCTGCCATGCACAGCAGCCTATGAGAACCAGCCGGAGGCAGGTCCTCATAAGCTTCCTGTCAGTGTGACTCTCAGGGTCACACTGACAGTTTAAAATACGTTACACTAGTGTAATGTATTATAGCAGCGATCAGTGCTGCCAGTCTTCAAGTAAAAAGTAAAAAATAAAGTAATAAAAATGTTTTATAAAAGTGTAAAAACAAGTTATAAAAGTAAAAAAAAACAAAAAATGCTTTTTTTCCTATAATAAGTCTTTTATTATAGGAAAAAAATGAAAATGTTAAAAAAAAGTACACATATTTGGTATCACCGCGTTCATAACGACCCAAACTATAAAACTATAATATTATTTTTCCCGCACGGTGAACACCGCAAAAAAAATAATTAAAAAACAATGTCAGAATCACAATTTTTTGGTCATCAACCCTCCCAAAATATAGAATAAGAAGTGATCAAAAAGTTGCATGTACCCCAAAATAATACCAATAAAAACTACAAGCCGTCTCGCAAAAAACAAGCCCTCACACCGCTTTTTTGACGGAAAAATAAAAAATTATGGCTCTCAGAATATGGGAACACAGAAAATAAATAATTTTATCAAAGTGATTTTATTGCGCAATCGCCACAAAACATAAAAAACCTATATACATATGGTATCGCCGTAATCGTACCGACCCGCAGAATAAAGTAAAATGTCATTTATAGCGCACAGTGAACACTGTAAAAAAAAAATTACAAAAAACATTGTCAGAATTTATGTTTCTTTGTCACTTTGCTTGCCCAAAAAATCTAATAAAAAGTGATAAAAAAAAAATCACATGTACCCTAAAATGGTACCAATGAAAAGTACAGATTGTCCCGCAACAAATAAGCCCTCACACAGCTCCGTTGGAGAAAAAAATAAAACAGTTCTGGCTCTCAGAATATGGCAATGCAAAATGTGCAGAGCGTTCCAAAAGCAGATGAGATAGGGCGACCATTTATCAGTGCGACACCGGCCACATATCTGCGGATTATTATTTATGTACCCCATTATTATACCCTCTTATTATGTCCTGATGTTCTCTGCACAGGTTACATATACCCCCACATCATAAACTGAAATACCAGCAAAACCCCAAACAGAACAGTTACCAAGCAAAATCTGTGCTCCAATAGCCAAATGGCGTTCCCTCCCTTCTGAGCCCCACAGCGTGCACAAGCACCAGCTTACGTCCACATATATGATATTTTATATCCGGGAGAACCCGCTCAACATTGTATGAGGTATTTGTCTTCAGTGGCACAAACTGGGCACAACGTATTGTGCATTAAAATGGCATATCAGTGGAAAATTTTAATTTTCAATTTGCACCATCCGCTGCGCATTAACGCCTTCGCGCACCACGACTTAATAGCATGTCATGATGCGAGGGGTTATATATGGAGCGGGCTCACGCGCTGCGCCCTCTCCATATTCTGCAGGTGTCAGCTGTGTATTACAGCTGACACCCGGGACTAACGGACAGGAACAGCGATCGCGCTGTTACAGGAGCCTGTAAAATGACATTATACTGCAATACATTAGTATTGCAGTGTATTGTACCAGCGACCTAATGATCGCTCGTTCCAGTTCCCTAAAGGGACTTTTGGGAGGTTTCCACTGTTTTGGTACCTCAGGGGCTTTGCATATGCGACATGACACCCGAAAACCATTCCAGCTAAATTTGAGCTCCAAAACCCAAATATTGTTCCTTCCCTTCTGAGTCCTGCCGTGGGTCCAAACAGCCGTTTATTACTACATATGGTGTATTGCTGAAATCGGGACAAATTGCTTTACAAATTTTGGGGTGATTTTTCTACTTTATTCATTGTAAAAATTAAACATTTCTATGTTTTTTCAGAAAAAAAGTAGATTTTCATTTTCACAGCCTAATTCCACTAAATTCAGCAAAAAAACTGTGGGGTCAAAATGCTAACTATACCCCTAGAAAAATTCCTTGAGGGGTGTAGTCTTCAAAATGGGGTCAGTTTTGGGGGGATTCCACTGTTTTGCTCCCTCCAGGGCGTTGCAAACGCGACATGGCACTGAAAAACAATCCAGCAAAATCTGCGCTTCAAAATCCAAATGGCGCTCCTTCCCTTCTGAGCTCTGCCGTGGGTCCAAACAGCAGTTTAGTACCACATATGGGGTATTGGCGTAATCGGGAGAAGTAGCTTTACAAGTTTTGGGGTGCTTTTTAATCTTTATTCCTTGCAAATATTATTTTTTTTTATATTTTTTCTGAAAAAAAGTAGATTTTCACTTTCACAGACATACTCCAATAAATATAGCAAAAGACCTGTGGGGTCAAGATGCTAACTATACCCCTAGATAAATTCCTTGAGGTGTGTAGTTTCCAAAACCGTCTCACTTTTGTGGGATTTCCACTGTTTTGGCACAACAAGACCTCTTCAAACCTGACATGGTGCCTAAAATATATTCTAAAAAAAGGAGGCCCCAAAATCCACTAGGTGCTCCTTTGCTTCTGAGGCCGGTGTTTCAGTAAATTAGCGCAGAATCTTGTCAATAAATATTGAGTTGTGTTTCTCGGGTAAAACCTTCTGTGTTACAGAATTTTTTTTTATTACAAATGAATTTCAGCAAAAAAAATAAAATTTGTAAATTTCACCTGTACTTTGCTTTAATTCCTGTGAAGCGCCTAAAGGGTTAAGAAACTTTCTGAATGCGGTTTTGAATACTTTGAGGGGTGCAGTTTTTAATATGGGGTGATTTATGGGGTCTATGTAGTACATTAGGCCCTCAAAGCCACTTCAGAACTGAACTGGCCCCTGTAAAAATAGCCTTTTGAAATTTTCTTGAAAATGTGAGAAATTGCTGCTAAAGTTCTAAGCCTTGTAACGTCCTAGAAAAATAAAATAATGTTCAAAAAACAATGCAAATATAAAGTAGACATATGGAATATGTAAAATAGTAACTATTTTGTGTGGTATTACTATCTGTTTTACAAGCAGATACATTTAAAATGAGAAAAATCATAATTTTTGCAAATTTTCTCTACATTTTTGTGTTTTTCACAAATAAGCAATGAATTTATTGATCAAATTTTTCCACTAACATAAAGTACAATATGTCACGAGAAAACAATCTCAGAATCGCTTGGATAGGCAAAAGCATTCCAGAGTTATTAACACATAAATTGACACATGTCAGATTTGACAAAATGGGGCTGGTCATGAAGGTCAAAATGAGCTCGGTCTTGAAAGGGTTAAACAACAGGAGTTTTTGCCTCTCTGTCTTTCAGCAGCCATAACTTTTTTATTTTTTCAATGACATGGCTGTATGAGGACTTGTTTTATGCAGGAGAAATTTTATTTTTTTCTGCGCAGTTTAGGGGTACAAAAAATTTACTGTGTAAGTTATATAATTTATTTCTATGGCATAAATATAGGAAAAAGTGATTTTCAGCATTGTTTTTTTTTTGTTCATTTTTGTATCCTGTTTCATGCCAAATAACGTGTTAAATTAATTCTTCAGGTTATTACGGTCATGTAGATACCGAATATGTGTAGGTTTTTTGTTTTTATGTAATGTATGGCAATATAATGTATTTTATGTTACATAATGACTTTTTTATTTTTTGGCCATTTTTTTTTTTTTATTCTTTTTATTAAATTTTTTTAATCACATGAAGGGATAACTTTATTTACAACTTTTACTTATATTCTATTAGCATACTGCTGTATGCTAATACATTACACTGTGTCACTATGACACAGGCTGCTATTAGGGCAACATATATTGTACCCTAACAGCATGCATACTAAACAGACAGTCCTTTCTAGGTCCCCAGGGATGACTGGAGAGGGTTCCCCCTGTCTCCGATCGTGTCACCGGGTTTCCAGTGACACAATCAAAGAGGGGAGTCCCCTTTGATCATGCTGCGGTCATGGCCTGTGTTGATCAAAGGGTTAAACAGCTGGGGTCAGAGTTTTTCCCAACCCCAGCTGTATTCAGCAGGCTGCTCTAAATTCAGCAGCTGTAAGATACAGCTCCTGCTTAGAGGATGAGCGCTCACTGGAGCGCTCAGAAGCCTCTTCTACAGCGACACTAATAGACGTTGCTATAGACTAAGGACCTGCACCGCCGCTGTCAAAAGACCGTCGCTAAGGAGTTAATATGTACAGCATCTCATGGACAGGAAGATTTACAACTATATTGATGATATTATTGAAGACATTATGGAGGAATTTATTAAGTGTGGCATTTTATACGCCAATCTTAAACTGATATACGTTGGAGTGTGACAAGTTTATTGAGGGCGGATTCACATGAACGTGATTTTCGTCCGTGCAGCCCGCGTGGTTTTCACGTGGGTCGCACGGACCTATGCAAGTCTATGGGGCAGTGCAGACAGTCCGTGTTACAATAAACATTATTAAAATAAGTCCCAATACATAAAAAATCATACATTTTTGGTATCGTAACGACTAATAATCAGCACAACAAACTTAGAACGTCATTTATGATGATTGGTATATGCTGTAAAAAATAAATAAAAGAGAAACTGCTTTATTTCAGCATTTTTGCCAAAATAAAAAATGGATATAAATTAAATGATAATTTAAATGTACCAAAAAACAAAGTCTCATACAGCTACGTCCAGCAAAAAATGAAAAAGTTATGAGCGAGGGATGCAAAGATGAAAAAAATAAAAATTGTTCTGTCCTCAAGGCCAAAATTGTCTGCGTCCCTAATGCGTTAACACAATGTTGCCGTTTGGTGTGGGAAATGATGGGGATCACTTATTAATGTGACGCACATGGTGTGAAACTTTGAACCTCACATTAAAAGTAATTAACCCCATAATGTACCTCACACGTTAACCCAATGTTGCCCATGATGACTGTGAGCTACATGATGGGGTTAATTACTATTAATGTGAGGCACATGGAGATTCAAAATTCAGCACACCACGTGCCTCACCTCAGAAAATGGAAGGACTTTTTTTCTGGGCTTTTATTTTTATTGTTGGCAAAGTATCGTTTTGACATCGAAAATCGCAATACTACACAAAATATCGGTAACGAAGTCCAAATTCTTATATCGTGACAACCCTAATCACGATATATTGCAATACATTAGTATTGCAGTATATCAAGCAAGCGATCCAACGATTGCTGGTTCAAGTCCCCTAGGCGGACAAGTAAAGAAAGTAGAACACAGTAATATAAAGTTTTGTTAATAAATTAAAAAAAAATTATTAATTAAAAGTTTAAAAAAAAACAACTGGCCTCAAGCACAATGTAAAAAAAATTAACACAACTGTTATCGATGTATTCGTAAAAGCCTGAACTATTACAAAATATCATTATTTAGTCTGCACGGTGAACGCCGTAAAAAATAAAAACCGCCAGAATCGCTGTTTTGTGGTCACCTTATCTCCCACGAAAAAAAATGGAATAAAAAGTGATCAAAAAGTCGCAAGTACCCCAAAATATCAATAGAAACTACTGGTTTTCAGAATGTGGCGACAAAACACCAATTTTATTTTAACAATCAGTTTTTTCCTTGTAAAAGTAGTAAAACATTAAAAAAAACAATACAAATTTGGTATCACCGTAATCACATTGACCCGCAGAATAAATTTAACATGCTGTTTTTACCGCATGGTGAATGCCGTAAAAATAAAAAACTCCAAAAGATTGAGGATTCGCTGTTTTTTTCCTATTCCACCCCACAAATATTTTTTTTTCGTTTCCCACTACATTATATGGTACTATAAATGGTGAGGTGAAGATCTACAACTCGTCCTGCACAAAACAAGCCCTCATATGGTAATATCAATGGTAAAATAAAAAAAAGTTATGGGTTTTGGAATGTGGTGAGGAAAAAACGAAAGTTAAAATTTGAAAAATGGCTGCGGCGGGAAACGGTTAAATGTGTTTATATGTCTGTGCTGCTGCATCTTTGTGTTTGTTTGCTTTGGCATCAGGGCTATGACAAGGGGTTGAAGGGGTTTGCAGGGTTAGCGTCCTCTAGGGTGCAGGGAAAACTGGTAATTGGTAGGGTAAAATCTACAGTATTTTACAGGAGTATAAGAATAATTTTGTGTCATTTTAAGGTTAAAGTGTAGCTAAACGTTTGACAAACTTCTGACATGTCATAGTGAGATGTCAGAAGTTTTTTTTATTGGTGGGGGTCTGAGATCGGAGCACTGAGGCCCCCACCAATCGCTATAACGAAGCAGCTGAAGCACTCGTATGAGCGCTCAGACGCTTCGGGTCTGTTCGGCTTTTTCCGGAATGCCGATGTATTGGAGTACAGGCTCATAAACTTTCTATTGAGTCCGTACACCAATACATTTATTTCTGGAAAAAGCCGGACAGACACGAAGCAGCTAAGCGCTCGCACGAGCACTTCAGCTGCTTCGTTCTAGAGATCGGTGGGGGTCTCAGTGCTCGGACCCTCACCAGTCCAAACTTCTGACATGTCTCTATGACATGCACACGACCGTAAAACATCTCCAAAATCTCCATAATTGAGGACCGTGATACGGTTCTAATGGCCGTGGATACCTTTCCGTACCGCTACGGATAGGTGTCCGTGCCGTAGAACGATAAAGGGAATTATGGAGCATATCCCACTTTTTGTTTTTTACGGGCCGTGCTCCCATACTTTGTATGGGAGAATGGCACAAAAATGCGGCCCGTGGCCGTCGGCGGCCGCCCATGACCGAACACACTGCAGGGAGCCGGGCTTCTAGCATCATAGTTATGTACGATGCTAGGAGTCCCTGCCTCTCCGTGGAACTACTGTCCCATACTGAAAACATGATTACAATACGGGACAGTTGTCCCGCAGCGAGGCAGGGACTCCTAGCGTCGTACATAATTATGATGCTAGGAGCCCGGCTCCCTGCAGTGTGTTCGGTCCAGAACTTGCGGCCGAAATACGTTCTGTCCTTTACGGATGTAACATGCTCGTGTGAACCCAGCCTAAGATTTACCTAAGCAATTCTGTTTCACTGAAATAATTTATTTTAACATAATGCTCATATCAATAAATTTTATTACCTACTCTGCACTCCTGTTGTAAATGGATAAGGGTATGTTCACATGGTTTATTTTTGGCTGTTTTTCAGCCCGTAAACGGCCGAAAAACTGGCAAAGAATCGGAACAAGAACGACTCCAAACATCTGCCCATTGATTTCAATGGGAAAAATGGCGTTCTGTTCCGACAAAGCATTTATTTACGCGTCCGTTTTGAAAAATGCCCTCGAACAAAAAACGCCCGCGAAAAAGAAGTGCATGTCGTTTTTCATTGACTCTATAGAAAAACAGCTAAAAAAACGGCCGTAAAAAACGCAGCGAAAAACGCGAGTTTGACTAAGCGTGTGCACATACCCTCAAGCTGGAGTGTTCTGTTGCTCATGTACACCAAGTAAGGCCCCATGCACACGACTGTAAAAACGCCCGTAATTACGGCCCGTAATTACGGGCCCATAGACTCCTTTGCTTACGGGAAGGTGCCCGTGCCATTGAAAAATATTAAACATGTCCTATTTTTTTATTTATTTTTTTTGTAAAAAAGACCTGGCCGTGCTCGTTATTTACGGGTTGTAATTACGGGCACGGTCGTGTGCATGAGGCCAAACTAAGCAATCTGTGGTGCATATTCAGCATATACACTGATGAGCCCATTTTAATTCACATTTAGGGTATGTTCACACGCCCTATTTACGGACGTAATTTTACGGTGTTCTGTGCAGACGAGGTGTATTTTTACGCGCCGATGTCAAAAGACGGCGCGTAAAAAGACGCCCACCTCAAAGAAGTGCATGTCACTTCTTGGGACGTAATTGGAGCCGTTTTTCATTGACTCCACTGAAAAACAGCTCCAATTACGTCCGTGATGGACGCCGTGAAAAACGCGTGCACTTGTCAAAACGTCTGAAATTCAGGAGCTGTTTTCACCTGAAAACAGCTCCGTAATTTCAGACGTATTTGGCGTTGCCGTGTGAACATACCCTCAGACTCAAGGATAGTACTCAGACAATCCAAAGGATATACTCCCACTAACTGTATAGTTATTTATATATTTATATTTGATATAAAACGTTTCTTTAATGATATACATTAAAATAGTTTTTACTAACCCTACTAAGGACAAACAATTGTGAATTAGAAATTAAATCCATGGACTAGTATTACCAATTACAAATATTATATTTTCAATCTGGTATTGATAGATAAGCTACTTGCTTATTAATAGAAGAGGTGGTATTCCTGTAAGTAGGAATTCACCCTTTTATGATGTTATAGGATGGTACCAATACTATTTCAGTATATATTTGAATTGGTTGTGTGTAGACTAAGGGTATGCTCACACGCTGAACCAAAAACGTCTGAAAATACGGAGCCGTTTTCAAGGGAAAACAGCTCCTGATTTTCTGTCGTTTCTTTAGCAACTCGCATTTTTCACATCGTTTTTTACGGCCGTTTTCAAGCTGTTTTTCTATAGAGTCAATGAAAAACGTCTCCAAAAACGGCTCCAGAAGTGACATGCACTTCTTTCTCGGGCGCCGTTTTTTTAAAAATGGCCTCGTAAAAAACACCCCGTCGGAACAGAACTTCTGATTTTTCAGCCGTTTTTCGGGCCGTTTATGGCCCGAAAAATGGCTGAAAATAGCCTGTGTGAACATACCCTAATAATGACGTCACTGACAGCTCGCTAATATTCAAAACCATTTGTTTGCAAACTTATGTATTAGAGATATCAAAATCTTCTACTTTCTTTAAGAATATTATTGCCAGCATAAGCCTCCTATATGATTTGAACTTGGAGGTGTAGTCAGGACATTAGAGGCATTCCTCGTGATTTACTTTCTGCTATCAAATCGAGCTAGAAATGAAAGGAGGCATTCCTCCTATGGAGAAATTGCTTTGCAATCTGATCTCAACGCAACCCTCTTGTCCGTTTGCTGTCACTAGACTACTCGTCAAACAACTCTAATATTGGTCATACAGAATAAAGAATCTGTATTGAAAGCATTAGAGGCATTCCTCTTAAATTTGCTAGCTGCCCAAACTGAAATGGATGGAGGCATTCCTCCCAAGATTGCTCTAAACGCTAATCCCTACATATTCATATCATCCCGCTACTGTCGCTAGAATTGTACATTTATCAATTGTCAGGATAATACATGGATTATATATTAAAATAACAAAAAAAGTCCCTAAATCAGCCTCCCTACATGTTTTGCCACACAGAGTGGCGTCATCAGATGAGAATGGCTGTTACAAATATGAATTCACATTATTAGCCAAATGTATGCCAAAAGAGTGGCCTTTCTGTATATATGTCAGTCAAGGTGTCATGCACACGACTGTAGTTTTGCGGCCGTATACTATCCGCAATTGCAGATAGTATAAAACACATGCTAACCTATGGGCCAATGCACACGGTCCGTGCATTTCCAAGAAACCCAGACTGCAAAAAAATAGGACATTTCATTATTTGATCCGCAATTGCGGTCCGAGCTCATTGAAATGAATGCACATCTTGTCCGTGATTGCGGAGGGTCCGCGGATGGCACTCCACTGCCCATCCGTGCCATAATCACGGACTGTGCAGGAGGCCTAAAGGTTCAAGCATAGTAAACTATGCTTTTTAATACACGGAGATCATGAAAAAAACGGTATACTTTGCAGTATTCCATTATTTTTTTATAATGGCAGGCATATGCAACCGTATAGGCATAGAGTTGCATATGTCTAGTGTATAAATTTTGTTTTTCATTGGCCCACTTCAAACCTGCACACTGAACGCATCTCAACTGAGGTGTGAACATAAACTTAAGGGTATGTGCACACAACCTCTTTTCAGGCGTAATGGAGGCGTTTTTACGCCTCGAATTACACCTGAAAAGACGCTCCAATGCGTCAGCAAACATCTGCCCATTGCTTGCAATGGGTCTTACGATGTTCTGTGCAGACGAGCTGTCATTTTACGCGTTGCTGTCAAAAGACGGCGTGTAAAATTACGGTCGCGTCAAAGAAGTGCAGGACACTTCTTGGGACGTAATTGGAGCAGTTTTTCATTGACTCCAATGAAGAACAGCTCCAATTACGTCCATAATAGACGGCGCGAAAAACGCGAGTACGAGCAATTACTTCTGAAATACAGGAGCTGTTTTCTCCTGAAAACAGCTCCGTAATTTCAGACGTATTTGCCGTTGTCGTGTGCACATACCCTTATTGTACAATTTATGTGTCCACATTTTGAAGTTTCTGCCTTATGTTACCATATACCTTGTACTCCCCCAGCCTTGCGTTAGTTAGTTAGTTAGTTAGTTAGTTAGTTAGTTAGTTAGTTATGATGCTGTTTATTTCAGAACTTGCCGGACTGAATTTAAAGGGTTTTCCCAAAATCATAAATTATCACCTATCCACAGCATAGGTGATAATTTTCTGATCGCTGGGGGTCCCACAACTGGGACCCCTACCAATGATGAGAATGGGGGTTTCCGAGCCCCCAGATCCTCCTCACTGCTCGACCGCAGTGAGGACATTAAATGGCGCGGCAGTCGAGCATGCACGCTACCGCTCCATTCAAAGTCTATGGAAATGACGGAAGCAGTTGAATACAGCTCTCGTCTATTTCCTTCAATCTCATAGACAGAGAATGGAGCAGTGGACGCATGCTCGATCGCCAATCCCATCAAGCTTTTCCTCACTGCAGGGAGTTCCGTGAGAAGGACCTGGGGGTACAGGACCGGCAGTGGGGGTCCCAGCGATCAGAAAATTACCACCTATTCTGTAGACAAGTGATAATTTATGATTTTGGAAATACCCTTTTAATAAAAGAAATAAAAAAATCAAGCCAATGAGACAGTTAAAAAAGGGTCAAAAAGTCATACAGAGAACTAGCAGTGCCATTTCCTGGGATGACCAATCAGATGGTAGCTTAAATTTTACAACCGTCTATTTAAAAACCGCTTTTTTATGCATGAGCCCCAAGTTCCACAATTGTTAGCTGCCTGGAGGGCATTAAACAAGTGGCCGGTAGCTGAGGCGATGTGTGAACTAGCTGTAATTAGTTATGGCCGTTATGCATAAAAACTAATTGCTACACATAGAACTGATTTGCAGCTACAGAAGCAAATGATTAAAAGCTTGTCAAATGAGAAGACCTTTCTGCTTAGTACATTTTCTGACTGTAAAACTTTGCAACTGCTTTGCAGAATGTCAAACTCATCTCCGACTCTATAATTGAACATCTTAATGAACTTGTCATACATGTTTATATTAGATCAATAGAAATTAAATGCATTTGGTGAAGTTTTCATATTAAAATGTTGACTGTTCAGGCTAGGGATTTGTACGATTTGATACAAACTATGTACAGTAAAAAAATACAGCCGTAAGAACTATTTTCTATGGAAATACTAACAACACATTAGAAAGCAATCACATAAAATAACATTTCAAAATATTTAGTAGGCAATTACTGCGCTCCCATTTTTGCTGTTTTTTCTTTTTTTTTTTACTTCATGAGGCACAGATGGTTCCACTGTTAATGATATTTAGTACATACTGTATATAAAGAAGCCATTACAGAACATGCACTCGAGGGTTTGCAGTGAAGAATACACGTCGTTTGAAGGTGAAGTGTACATTATAAACACATTATTTTGCGAGCATTCTTATTTGCTTTGCATTGTGTGATTTCTAATTGATTCTAGAAAGAAATCTTTTGGCCGTGAACAACTAAGCCATAACTTGGCTACTCTAGTGGGCTACAGCGGCTAGGTTGCTTTTCTTTCCAGATATTTTAGAAA
The DNA here is from genome assembly GCF_050947455.1 of Rhinoderma darwinii. Classification (NCBI taxonomy): domain Eukaryota; kingdom Metazoa; phylum Chordata; class Amphibia; order Anura; family Rhinodermatidae; genus Rhinoderma; species Rhinoderma darwinii. The sequence continues at coordinate 521,251,842 of NC_134687.1, read as the reverse complement.
TGTAAAATGATGAGATAAAAGCACAAATAGTTTTTATAGTGAGTTGTCACTATATTTTGGCATGCAAGAACAAGTATAGGAACATATTCATACTAAAACTGTTGCAATAAGATATAGTATATGCTTCATTCAGTTAAAGAAGAACTTGGTATTCCAATGTTTCTGAAAAAAACATTGCCATTACTATCACTAGAAAATAAGTTTAATACCCATCATCATGAAGATAGAAATAAATAATTATAATAATTATGAATTAACTATGGTGCATATTTATAGATGATGCCAGCTATCTGCTACTTTTCCATGTTGAAAAGTGGTGTGAGCTATGGCGGTGACATTACTCTATATTACTGAACTCTGTCCTATGCAGCAAGACAATTGTAGGCATGTAAGTTTATATACAGGTTGGTGTAGCCAAATGTTTAATTAGAATTTATTACCGTTAACAGCATCTATAAGACACTCATGGTACTGTACTTCAGCAGCTGTTATTACATTTGGTGAATGGTGACTTAAACTTTAGGTTAGGACAACATTTAAATGCGTATGCTGTATGCTATGGAATTTACCTACCAGAATGGTCACAAAGCACCATGTGGATGCGGGCCCTGCACTTATGTGGTGAAAGGAGTTCCAAATGTGACCATATGGTGCCTCTAGGCCAATCAGGAAGAGAGGCACTGTAATTAGCGTAGATCATGCGCGGTTGAATGGCACTGCGAACAGTAGTCATTGGTATAGTTCAGCAAGTGCAATAGCACAGGCTGAAGCACAATACTATGATCATCTCATAGACGCTCTTTATTAAAGGGGTCCACCTGGTGACCGATTTCCATGATATAATTCCGCAAGAGGAGGTGTACCATACTAAATGGACAATTTTTGTTCCCTTCAACTCACCTTAAAAGGGTCGTAGGGTCAATGAAAATGTGTTTCGAGGTTATCGCACTGTCTGGGCATAAGTGCAGAACTCATCCAAACTCTGAATCTCGGGTGCAATTTCCATGGCAACATTTCTTAAGCATTTCTCCAGCTCCACGTCTGCATGCATAGCCAGCTCCAAGTATAATATACGTAGTGGCTGTTGTTATACTGGACTTCATTCAAAGTCAAGAACATGAACTCCGCACCCATATACTGCATCACAGTGGACAGGAACAGTGGCACTGAAGTTTTTGCGAGAATGAACTTCCCTGAGAAAGTGATGTATGCCGCCAACTTGATGTTCTACTGCTTATGGCTGTAGAGCTTCACTTCCCTCAGTGATTTCCTCTGCCAGACATCTTCACAAGGAATTGCAAGGCTACTGAATAATACAGTAGCCAAGACTAACCAGAGAAGGTGGCTGCTGCTATTTATACTCAGTACTGCTCTCTGATTGGTCGAAATATAAGTCAGTTTTATGACATCACAGCATGACTATTACCTCATAGGGTATTTTATTTGGTTCTTCTCGGTGCTGCTGCTTTCCAATTGGCAGAAATCGATGTCAGCTGGAAAATCCAATTCAGCTTTTTGATATCACATCAGAAAGAATATTACCTCAGTGGCTATTCCAGGCTTCCCTGTTTCAGCTGTGTACTGTACAGGGATACAGATCGCAAAACATAACCGATTGGAGCTACTTGTAGACTGTATTTGTAAAACACTGGTGTACATGGCACTAAGGTAAGACAAGCTGGGGGAGACCCTGCGTGCTTTGTGGAATTAATTATTACTTTCTGTTCTGCACTTGTGTTAATCTTTGCATTATTACCAGTCCATTTTTAAATATGTACAAACCCACCGCTGTTAGTTTTCTATTTTATGAAAGTGTTACACAATTCTGAGTTTTATTCCTATATTTGTGTTTGTGATTCCTCGTATTATCCATAAAGACATATAATCCATAGCGTTGCCTCTGAAATCATCACATTACATGAAATCACTGCTGTCTTCACCTTCTCCAATTGCAGACAATCTTTTGGACAGTGCAATTAATCAGGAAATGAGTGCACTTTGCTGCTCCTAACCCTACATTAATATAATTAAGAAGCATGATCACTCAGTAAGGCCTCATTCACATGGCAGTATTTTTGACAGTATTTTGCATCAGTATTTGTAAGCCAAAACCAGGAATGGGTCCAAAATACGGGGGAGGTACAAATCTTTCCATTATACTAGAGCACACCATGTTGATGAATCCATTTTGGGGGAAAAACATGCCAGGTTGGACCTGGCATTGTTTTCCTAAATTTTTCTAGTTAAATACTAGACTCTGAAGCACCAGCCACTTTTTTTCTGAAATATTCATATTGGAAGAGGCGCAGGGGCTCCAAAAACATGGCGTTTGGCACAAATGTCATTGCTCAATGCATTTCCACTAGAAAACGGGCATAAATACATTGATAAATCTGCCCCGCTGTACATTGATTAATCTGCCCCACTGTATGCAATTATTCACTGGCATGGGCCCCATGGTAGTGGGACATCTTTTAGTAGTAGGTCTGTGTTTTTGGGAAATGAGGTTTGTCTCTATATCACTTATAAATCTATCCTCATCACCTTTAGGAAACTGGTCCTGCATCGGTTGTATCAGTAGAATGTAGTAGCTGTTTGGGAATGAGTGCATTACAGATAAGTTTTATTCTTCTAGGTGCTTTATATTGGTTACAGCATGTTTTATTATATTACAGGATGGAACATTTATTTAATGTATGATGCTTGAAACTTCAGACAAAACATTTGCAAAGTAGCCAGCCTCTTTTAATTAGTATATGAATACATGTTCCCATACTGTATACCTGGTTGGAACCAAGATGTTGCTCTGTTAAACAATCGGTATGTAGCTATTATGTTAAAATCAAACAAACACATAAAACATTGGCATCATGAAAAAACCTGAAAGTAGTTTAATAGCGCACATTGACTTTCTTCCTCTAAATCAATCAAATGAGATCTTTAAAATTCCCCTTCCTCAGCTTGAACCAACATAGTTTGGCAGGATTTTATTCAACAATGCCACTGCAAGAAATCAGGAGGTTTTAACTTACCAGATGTTTCATTTTTTTTTTATTTCAGAATCGCTGGCTGTGAAGTGCGCTGTACAGTAGCAGTAATTGTTGCTGTTTGCTAACATTTCATTTCCAAATGACAATGGTAATTTAATCAGCACGAGTGACATTAAAAAGTTCTAACAAGCTTTGACTTTGAAATTGTGATGGAAATAAAACATTAAGAAATGACTATGTACAGAAGCAGCTGCATGCAACATATGGTAAGACAAAACATAAATCCCAAAGATTGCCTTAAATTATACAGCAATCTGAGATAAATAAATAATTAAAACTAAAATAATATAATATGCAACAGTAACATTCCTTTGGTCTAGCACTATTGAATTTCTCAAAATTTGTTTTGGATCCAATACGTTTGATTTGGCTGTTTGGAAGCCCGTCCGAAGTCATGTGATCCTTTTTCTAATCTGTAAAATGGTGACTAGTGCTCACTGATGGCCACAATTTTGCCACGATTCATGTGCTGAAAACCCAGCTCATGCGGCCTGTCCGGCAAGAAGACGCACCGGGTCTCTGCCTACCTGAAATCCGGTTCCACGGCAAACTTTATCCAACAGGACCTAGTAGATCATCTCCAGTTGCCCACAGTCCCTCTGGAGATGCCTGTGACTGCTGCCTCAGTGAATGAACTTCCTCTGCCCGATCCTATCGTGTCTGAGACAAAGCCACTGAAGCTCCAAGTTAGAGCCCATCACATGGAACAGATTGCATTTCTTGTCTTGTCTTGCCGTCAATCCTATTTTGCTGGGTCTGCCTTGGCTCCGGCTAAATGCCCCAGTCCTTGACTGGAATTCCGGAGAAGTTCTCTAGTGGGGCTCCAAATCTCTCCACCACTGCCTGTTGCAGATCCATCCTGTCCAGCCTCTTCTGTCTAAGTCAATAGCGGGATTACCCACTCATTTTGCTCAGTTTGCGGACTCTTCAGCAAGAAGGAGGCTGAGATGCTTCCCCCACACCGGTCTTACTACTGTCTGATTGAACTGGTCCCAGATGCTTCACCTACTCATGGACGGGTATATCTTCTCTTCTTGCCAGAGACCCAGTCCATGTCAGCCTATGTCAAGGAGAATCCGGAAAGGGGCTTCATACGAAAATCCTCCTCCCCAGCCGGAGCCAGGTTCTTCTTCGTTAAAAAAAAAGATGGATCTCGTCGACCCTGCATCGACTACCATGGTCTCAACCAGATCACGGTCAAGAAAAAATATCCATTGCCATTGATCCAGATTTTCTCTAAACTGGACTTGCGTGGGGCTTACAACTTGAGCCGAATCCAGCAAGGTGATGAAATTAAGATGGCATTTCACACTCGAGACGGGCACTATGAATTCCTGGTGATGCCCTTCGGTCTGTGTAACGCTCCCTCGGTCTTCCAAGAATTTGTGAATTATATCTTCCGAGATCTCCTCTATATCTGTGTGGCGGTCTATCTAGATGATATTTTGATCTTCTCCCAAGATCCGACGACACATCGGAGGCATGTCCATTAGGTTCTGTTACGATTAAGGGAGAATCACCTGTATGCTAAGCTGGAGAAATGCCTTTTTGAAAAAAATTCCTGGTCTACATCATCTCTGACCAAGCCCTCAAGATGGAGCCTGAGACAGTAAAGTCCTGGAATGGCCACATCCTCAGGGTCTGCAGTCCATACAGCGTTTTCTGGGATTCGCTAACTTCTACCAGCAGTTTATCCCAAATTTCTCGTCACTGACAGCTTCCATCTCTACCCTTACCAAGAAAGGTGTGAACGCCAAGGTGTGGACTCCAGAGGCAGAATTAGCATTTAATAGCCGCAAGACGGCCTTCACTTCAGCCTTGATCCTCCATCATCCTGATGTATCTCGACAGTTCTCCTTGGAGGTTGACGCTTCCTCTGTGGGTGCAGGTGCACTTCTGTTCCAGAGGGGCCTCAAGGGAAAGGCAGTTGTGTGTGGCTATTACTCAAGACTGTTTTCTTCCGCAGAGCGCAATTACTGTATTGGGGATCTGGAGTTACTGGCCATCAAGCTGGCACTGGAGGAGTGGAGACATCTGCTAGATGGTGCAGTTCATCCCATTCTGATATACACCGACCACAAGAATCTCACCTATCTCCGGTCGGCCCAACGGTTAAACACCTGTCAAGCCAGGTTGTCGCTTTTCTTCACCCGTTTTCAATTTGTGCTCCACTTCTGTTCCGCTGACAAAAATGTGAGGGCCGATGCCCTGTCCAGGTCATTTGAAACAGAGGACACTGTGGAGACCCCTCAATGTATCATAGACCCGTCTTGCATTATTACTGCTAATCCCCTGCAAGTTAGAGACATCCCTCCGAAGAAGACTTTAGTTCGTTTGGCAGACAGGAGGAGAATTTTTCACTCAGGACAAAGCTCCAAATTGGCTGGGCATGCTGGTGTTCGTAAGACTTGAGACCTGATAGCTCGTAATTTCTGGTGGCCCAATCTGCCCAAAGATATTGTGGACTATGTCTCTTGCTGCACTGTCTGTGCTTCTAATAAAATTTCCCACTCCAAACCTCTGGCCCATTCCAACCTCTGCCGGTACCCAATGCTCCCTGACAGGATATTGCAATGGACTTTGTCACAGATCTTCCTCCCTCAGCAGGATGTGGTGGACCGGTTCACTAAGATGGCACATTTTATTCCACTGACCAGCCTACCTTCTGCTACTCGACTGGCAAATCTCTTCATTCTATATATCTTCTGCCTGCATGGCTTGCCCCTTCATATCGTGTCTGATCGGGAGATTCAGTTCACCTCAAAATTCTGGAGAGCCCTCTGTAAACTCCACGATGTGAAATTGGACTATTCCTCAGCCTACCATCCTCAGTCTAATGGTCAAGTCGACCGCGCATCATGATGACAGGGTACAGCTTCTGCCATGGACCGAATTCTCTTATAACAACCACACAAGTGAGTCCACTACTTCCACGCCATTCTACATTGTCTATTGCCAACATCCACAAATTCCTCTTCCTGTTCCTGCTACATCTCAGGTACCCGCATCTGACTCTGCGTTTGGGGACTTTTTACACATTTGGCAACAGACCAGGTCATCTATTCTACTGGCAGTCGATCGCATGAAGCGAAAAGCTGATACACGAAGAAGAGAGCCGCCTCAGTTTCTTCCTAGAACCAAAGTCTGGCTGTCCTCAAGGAATATTCGTTTGAAGGTGCCCCCTTACAAAGTTGATCCCAGGTTCCTCAGACCTTTTGAGATCCTGCAACAGATAAACCCTTTCTCCTGTAAGCTTTGGCTGCCTCCTACCCTCAGAATCCCCAACTCCTTTAATGCGTCCCTCCTGAAACCTGTGGTTCTGAACTGCTACAGTAAAGTTCCTAGCCCTGCAGTTGCTCCCAGCGGTTCTTCTGACGTGTTCGAGGTGAAGGAGATCCTATACTATAAGAAAGTAGGAGGAAGGACTTTCTATTTGGTGGACTGGAGAGGGTTTGGTCCTGAGGTCAGGTCCTGGGAGCCAGAAGAGAACATTAATGCCCCTACCCTCATTAAAAAATTCCTGTCTCTCTCTGGACCCAAATCGTAAGGGGGGGACTGCTGCCTCTCCTTACCTGCTGATTGAGAGTCAGACCACAGACCCCTCTTCTCCTGCCGGCGTCTCCCTCCTCAGAGATGCCAGATCATGCGGACGCACTGCCCTGTAGTGTCCGCTAGGGTGCGTGTGCGCCCGTTCCTGGCACATGCAAATAATTAGTAATTATCCCCAAATCACCCTGGACTATAAAGAGGGCCTGCCCTTTCACTCCTTGTTTGAGCGTTTTTGTTGTTGTATTCCCATGTTAGTCTTAGCAAATGGTCCCTTAGTCTTTCCTTTTCCCAGTGTTCCTGTGCCCTGCTACCTTCATCCTGTATTCCATGCTGTGTTTGTTCCTGAGCCTTATCTAGTCGTCTTGTGCCATCTGCCATGCCTGCTGTCATACACCACGTCTGGTGTCATCTACCTTCAAGTTCCATCTGAGCTTAAGCCTTTGCTACTGTCTGGACTCTTAGAGGTACTCTTGTGCTAGAACTTTGCATAGACTTTATACACTGTTGTTTGACCAGCTGCTACTCCGCTACGGCGGTGCGGCCTAGTGGTTCCACATACCCACGGATCGTGACAAACCTAAGTTGACTGGATCAAGAATAAAGGATCCTAGAATGTCCATGAAAGATGTATTGTATTGTAAATTAGTGGGCAGTAATAGAAAGTTATAATATACTGTGATGGAAGATACCCAAGACCCGTGAAGCAGAAAGCCCATACTTTACTCAATACCACTTGTACAATTTTTTTTGTAGCATGAGAAGTAAAGATAAATTACACGGTCTATGAGATTAGTTTTCTGTGCAAACCAATATGGACATATGTTCAACAATTACTGATCTAAATGGTACATAATCTGGGGTTATAATAGCATGTAAAATGGGGCCCACAGGATCATAATGCCTGAATACAACCTGTTGTGTTTCTGTAGGGTGTTCATTGAGAAAACCTGGGCATGCAGCATACGGTTAGATTGGGGTTTTCACTCTAAACTACCACAGACAGGTTTGCACTTTCCTGGTTTGCTGTCCATATCATAGCCCAAGGAGAAGTACTCTAGATATGATAGATGAAAGGCCAAGTTCCACTGAATAGTTACATCTCTCTGCTTGTCAGGGGTAAGCTAATGAATGTCAAGGCTGGTTCATTGTTATAGAGACATAAAAGGGTGTTTTATGTTTAGCTATTGGGGTGCAAGGTGCCCATATCCTAGGGCCCCGTGCTGTCTGTGCCTGCCCCGGTGTACAGACAATAATTCAAATAGTGGCCTGAAATAAAACAGGGCAGAGAAATTCCACCAGTAAAGACAGAAGCAGTTATGAAAGATGGCTCCCAGTCCTGAGCTATGTTGGAAGTACTTGTGCTTGACTTAGAAGATGGAGGGCAGATAAGAAGAAAAAAAGGTGATAATGTGCATAGAGCTAGGGGTTTTATTAGACTGGTTGAGGATACTTCTTGTGGAGGAGTTAGGCTTTTACATTAACAGTAGCCATACATATATGACTATGAACCCACCAAATTCAACAGGACTGGCCAGACATCTAATGTATATTAAATGTTTGGCCAACGTTTGTTTGGCAGATGTCAGGTAACAAAAGGATTTTTCGTTCTCAAGAGAGATAAGCCGCCGCCAGATTGCCTTTTCCACATTGAGAACATTTGCATACTGGGCTAAACTGAGCATGCGTGTGTATGTGGAGGTTGGAAGAAAAAACTACAGTACCTGCTTGTTCTGCCAACAACTATTAAAGCTGTATGGCCATCTTTAGTGTTCCCACCCAAAGTTCCTCTAATTCTGTTTTGTTTTTCCTCTGACTTACTTTAGCACCTTGGCTTATCTAACAATACATTAATTATATTTTTTGGGTTGATAAAATCTGGGCTAAAAAGACCATCCAAAATATGCAAACAACAGTGTAGCCCTTTTACACCAGCCAATTATCGGGTAAATGTATGGAGACGAGTGAACGTAGTAACGACTGCTCGTCCCCATACATAGCTCCTTGTCAAAGGAACAAATCAGTGCCGATCAACGAGCTGTCTTGTTGAGCGCCGCTCGTTTACACGACCCACGTCGGGCCGTGTAAGACCACCCTAATACGAATGCATGTTAGTATTTTTAATATAGACACATTCCTACTTTTGGATTCACCTAAAGGCAACTATTGTCAAAAAAATACCTATTGAGATATGTGAAAGACCATGTTATCTGTTAAATACTGCATCTATCATATTAATAGTGTCACAGAAGAATGACTATATATTGTATAGTATAAACGTAGAATCATATAAGCTTTTGGTATTGTTATTTACATCTTCCCACAGTGAACCAGCATATATTTTCTCACCAAGACCAATTTAAGGTTTGCCTGCCTGTAATGCTTTCCCAGCACTCAGCATCCCTATGGAGTCCTATACAGATACCAGTGTGTAATCCAATCTGATGGATCTCATATCAGAGTTGAGGAAATAAGGTGCAGCTTTGTCTACAATCTGTCACAGGTCCCCTGCAGATTCACGCGAAAGGAGAGAAAAGTCACAGAAATAAGGAGGATTATTTGGTTTCAATCCTTGTAGCTTTTTTGAGCACTCATTTTCACATGCAAGCGTTTTTATTAACTCTGGAAATAAGGAAATCATTTAGGCATGTGGAGCCTCCCAATAGAAAAAAGCAGGAGTAATTTTAAAAAGATTATGAATTTAATTCACAGAAGGTATTTCCTTTTCATACCTAACATGACAGAAACAATATAAAGAGTCCATGGGGATCAGCCTCATTATTTTGACGTAGTCTTTGTGATAACTCTGTGTGAATAAAATATGCCTGCTGCGACCAATTCCAAACTCTGCCTAATATACTTAATGCTGCCTACGTCCCTTAATAAACTAGCAACATTACTTTATACATATTGCACTTTTCTCTTTAATATATTGACCTATATGCAGTGTGACAGATCCTTTTTGTAGGTACTTATACAGGCCAGGGATTTCGTTTTATTTTAATTTAATACCAGCATGGTGCCTTGCATTTTAACAAGATTTTATCATATTACCCATGATCAAAATGTTCCCTATAATAACTAGGATAAATGATTAAAATATGTGTGTCTGAAAGACTGCATGCTAATATGCAATGGTATGTAACAGTGCACAGTAAGTCATCACAGTGCACAGGATATATATCTCTTTCACCATGCACCCATTTTAAGAACACTTCGGCCATTAGTTCACTATTTATTCACTATTGGGGTTTTCCAGCCTTAAAAACAAATCTTATGACAGCTGCTTATGGGCTAAAATAAAATATATCTACATAATCACTTACATCCTCCAAAGCTCCAACGTCAGAATTCTTGTGGTCGCAGGAGTGGTGGGGGATTTAAAATTTTCTACGTTTTATATTTTTCTTATTTTATTCTACAGTATAAGCAGTTGCCAGAATAATTTATTTTTTTTGAGCTGGAAATCCCTTTTATAGTACAATTCTGACAAGTCGCAATTATGGCATATCCACACGATACGCCAGAAATCTATCTATCTATCTATCTATCTATCTATCTATCTATCTATCTATCTATCTATCTATCTATCTATCTATCTATCTATCTATCTATCTATCTATCTATCTATTCTATCTATCTAATCTATCTATCTATCGCAACAAAGAAATAATCGCAGCACTCCAAAAGTAGTTGCAAAAAGAATTGTGGTTTATTTAACCCCTTAAGGACGCAGCCTAGTTTGGGCCTTAAGGCTCAGAGCCTATTTTTCAAATCTGACATATTTCCCTTTATGTGGTTATAACTTCGGAATGCTTAAACCTATCCAAGCATTTTAGAAACTAGACCCCTCAAAGTATTCAAAACAGCATTTAGAAAGTTTATTAACCCTTTAGGTGTTTTTTACAGGAATTTAAAGCAAAGCAGAGGTGAAATTTACAAATTTAATTTTTTTTGTCAGAAAATCCTTTTTATTCTATTTTGTTCTCTAAAACAGAAGGTTTTACCAGAGAAACGCAACTCAATACGTATTGCCCAGATTCTGCAGTTTTTAGAAATATCCCACATGTGGCCCTAGTGTCGTAATGGACTGAAACACCGGCCACCGAAGCAAAGGAACACCTAGTAGATTTTGAGGCCTCCTTTTTATTACGCACCATGTCCGGTTTGAAGAGGTCTTGTGGTGCCAAAACAGTAGAACCCCCCCAAAAGTTACCATATTTAGCAAAGTACACCCCTCAAGGAACTTATCGAGGGGTATAGTGGGCAATTAGATCCCACAGATTTTTTTGCTGCAATTTGTGGAATTAGGCTGTTCAATTGAAAATCTAATTTTTCCAATAAAAGGTACGAATTGTTAATTTTATCAAGGAATAAAAGAAAAAAAAACACCCCAACATTTGTAAAGCAATTTCTGCCGATTACGGCGATACCCCACATGTGGTCACACACTGCAGGTTGGACAAACATCAGGGCTCCATGTAGATTTTGCTGGATTGGTTTCTGGGCGCCATGTCGCATTTTCAGAGCTTCTGAGGTACCAGAACAGGGGAAACCCCTTAAAAGTGACCCCATTTTGGAAACTAGACTCCTTGAGGAATTAATTGTAGTTTTTATGGGGTGCATGCGTTTTTTTAATCCGTTTTTATTCTATTTTTAGGTGGCGTGGTGACTAAAAAACATCAATTCTACTATTGGTTTTTATCCCTTTTTTTTTTTACAGTGTTCACCGTGCGCTATAAATGACATATTCACTTTATTCTGCGGGGCGATACGATTACGGCGATACCGTATGTTTATAGTTTTTTTTATGTCTTATGGCGTTTGCACAATAAAATACTTTTTATAAAAAATCATTTACTTTTGGAGTTGCCTTATTCTAAGAGCCATAACTTTTTTATTTTTCCATCAAAAAACACACTGCACTACATGCTACTCGCTGACAGCAAGCATAGTGGGTCCTGTCTTTGTCAGGACCCACTAGGCTTCCGTCGATGGCATAGCCAGACGCCATTATAAGGCGTCCGGTTGCCATAGCCACCATGGCCGGCCGCTATCGTATGCTATGGTAGTTTAACCTCTTGCGTACCTTCGCCGTAATAGTACGTCGCTGGCCGCTTATTCCAGCGTACCTTCGCCGTACTATTACGGCGCAGGAATAAACTGTCACTATGTGAAATCACATAGTGACATAACAGCGGCGGCAGCTGTCATTGACAGCTAACCGTCTCTGCTACCGGCCTGGGGACCAATTAGCAGTCCCCAATGCCGGCGATTGCTGTGATTGGTCAGTCTCTGAAGACTGACCAATCACAGCCGTCTGTGACGTCATCTGCAGGAGAAAGCTCCTATCACTTTCTCTGATCTCTTCACTTCTGTGAGATAAGTGAGGAGATCAGAGAAAGCGGTGTAAAAAAACAAAACACTATTTTTATTAACCCCTTCCCGAAAATGGGCGTATAGTAACGCCCTGAGGATGAAGCGGGCACAGTAGCTGTGCTCGCTCCATCTTCATCGGATGTCCGCTGTAATATACAACCGACATCCCACTGCAACTACAGCGATCACTGTCCTCTCCGATCGCTGTAGTTGAACCCCTTAAATGCCGCTGTCAATAGCGACAGCGGCATTTAAGTGACTGATACAGAGGGAGGGGGCTCCCTCTGCACCCCATTGCCCCCCCCCCGCAAAAAATCGCGGGGTTCTGATGGTTGCAATGGCAACCAGGAAGCCTAGCAACGGCTTCCTGTTTGCCAGGTACGGGAGCCTATTAGGTGCTGCCCAAGGCAGGACGTAATAGGCTCAACTGTCAGTTGTAAAGTGACAGTTACAATACACTGCACTACATCAGTACATACAGAAGTAGTGCAGTGTATTGTGCAGGGGATCAGAAGATCAGATCTTCCAGTCCCCTAGTATGTGTAAAATAAAAAGTGAAAAAAAAGTGAAAAAAAAGTTTTAGATAAATAAATAAATACAAGTTTTACGTAATAAAAACAATAATTGCCTTGTTTCCCTGATCAAGCCCTTTATAATTAGAAAAAAAATGAAAAAAAAAGACAAAAACTAGACATAATAGGTATCGCCGCGTTCATATTGGCCTGACCTAAAAAAATATCATATTATTTATCCCGCACGGTGAACACCGTAAAAAAAATACCATAAAAAACAATGGCAGAATTTCCTTTTTTGGTCACGTTGTTTCCAAAAAAATGGAATAAAAAGTGATCAAAAAGTCGCGCGTAGCCAAACATGGTACCAATAAAAACGACAGTGTGTCACGCAAAAAACAAGCCCTCACAAAGCTCCGTCGACAAAAAAATAAAAAAGTTATGGCTCTCAGGACATGGTGACACTAAAACATTTTATTTAGAAAAAGTGTTTTTTTTTTGTAAAAGTAGTAAAACATATAAAAACTATATAAATTTGGTATTGCCATAATCGTATCAAACCGCAGAATAAAGTAAACATGTTGTTTATACTGCACAGAGAACGCCGGTAAAAAATTATACAAAAAATAGTGAAAGAATTTCTGGTATTTGGTCTCCTCACCTCAGAAAAAATGGAATAAAAACTGATCAAATTATCGCATGTACCCCAAAATGATACTAATAAAAACGACAGCTCGTTCCATGAAAATCAAGCACTCACATAGCTCGTCAATGGAAAAATAAAAAGTTCTGACTCTTGGAACGCAATAATGCAAAACGACGGCCCAGACTAATTTATATGTTCAGTTCTTCACCTAAAACCCCACGTCATCATTTGCAGCCCCCATTGGTAGACCCTGTAAATGCAGCGAAATTGATGACATTTTGGGGTCTGTGCTACATATGGGGCTAGTGAAGAAGTCAAAGATTAGGCAATACTGGAGTGCGGATATTTTGTACAACACCACAGACACCCTTTAGAAGTGCGACTCCTGCACCCAATAATCCGGCCTGTGCATGAAGGATTGGTTCAAAGCGTACGTCACTATCCAGGGATAATTAATTTTATTATTCATTCTCCCCATTATTACATCATCCTATTATGACCTATTGCACTCCGCCCAGCTTACATATACCCTGATGTACTCCACATAGCTTACATATACCCTGATGTACTCCGCACAGTTTACATATACCCTGATACACTCCGCCCAGCAAACATATACCCTGATGAACTCCGCCCAGCTTACATATACCCTGATGTACTCCGCCCAGCTTACATATACCCTGATGTACTCCGCCCAGCTTACATATGCCCTGATGTACTCCGCCCAGCTTACATATGCCCTGATGTACTCCGCCCAGCTTACATATACCCTGATGTACTCTGCACAGCTTACATATACCCTGATGTACTCCGCGCATCTTACATATACCCTGATTTACTCCGCCCAGCTTACATATACCCTGATGTACTCCGCACAGCTTACATATACCCTGATACACTCCGCCCAGCTTACATATGCCCCCACATTCTAAACTGAAACACCAGTAAAACACTAAACAAAACTACTACCAATCAAAATCTGCGCTCCAAAAGCCAAATGGCGCTCCTTCTGGGCCTGGCAGTGTGCCCAAACAGCAGTTTATGACCACATATGGGGTATTACCGTACTCTGGAGAACCGCTTAACAATTTATGGGGCGTATGTCTCCAGTGGTACAAGCTGGGCCCAACGCATTGGGCACTGAAATAGCATATATGTGGAAAATGTCAATTTTTAATCTGCAACATCCACTGTGCACTAATTTCTGCAAAACCTTTGGGGGTCAAAATGCTCACTACACTTCTAGATGAATTCCTTGAGGGGTGTAGTTTCCTAAATGGGGTCACATCTCGGGAGTTTGCACTGTACTGGTACCTCAGCGCAATGCAACATGGCATCAAAAACACATTTTGTAAAATCTCCACTCCAAAAACGAAATTGCACTTTTTCCGTTTAGACCCTTGCCGTATGTCCAAATAGCCGTTTACAACCACATATGGGGTATTTCCGTAATCAGGAGAAATTGTGTAACACATTTTGGGGTGTCTTTTCTCCTGTATTCCTTGTGGAAATGAAAAATTCTGAGCTAAAGCTACAGGTTATTGGAAAAAAAAATGTTTTCATTTTCACGGACCAATTCTAATAAAATCTATAAAACACCTGAGGGCTCAAAATGCTCACTACACCTCTAATTTAATTCTTTCAGGGGTATAGTATCCAAATTGGGATCACATCTGGGGAATTTCTACTGTACTGGTACTTCAGGGACTCTGCAAATGCGACATGACCCCAGAAACCAATTCAGCAAAATCTGAGCTGCAAAATCCAAATGGTGCTCCGTCCCTTCTGAGCCCTGCCGTGGGTCCAAACAGCAGTTTATTACCACATAATGGGGTATTACCGTAATCAGGAGAAATTGCTTTACAAATGTTGAGGTGCTTTTTCTCCTTTATTCCTTATAAAAATTCTGTGTTTTTTCCCAAAAAAAGTCTCTTTTCATCTTCACAGACTAATTCCAATAAATTCAGCAAAAAACCCGTGGGGTCAAAATGCTAACTATACCACTAGAAAAATTCCTTGAGGGGTATAGTTTCCAAAATGGGGTCACTTTTGGGGGGATTCCACTGTTTAGGTCCCTCCAGGGCGTTGCAAAAGTGACACGGCACTGAAAACCATTCCAGTAAAATCAGAGCTCCAAAATCCAAATGGGGGTCCTTCCCTTCTGAGCCCTGCTGTGGGTCCAAACAGCAGTTTATTACCACATATGGGGTATTTCCGTAATCGCGAGAAATTGCTTTACAAATGTTGGGGTGCTTTCTCTCCTTTATTTCTTGCAAAAATTAGAAATTTTTACGGTTTTCCAGAAAAAAAGTAGATTTTCATTTTCACAGACTAACTCCAGAAAATATAGTAAAATACCTGTGGGGTCAAAATGCTAACTATACCCCTAGATAAATTCCCTGAGGGGTGTAGTTTAAAAAATGGGGGTCACTTTTGGGGGTTTCCACTGTTTTGGCACCACAAGACCTCTTCAAACCGGACATGGTGCCTAAAATATATTCTGAAAAAAGGAGGCCCCAAAATCCAAGAGGTGCTCCTTTGCTTCTGAGGCCTGTGTTTCAGTCCATTAGCGCACTAGGGCCACATGTGGGACATTTCTAAAAACTGCAGAATCTGGGCAATAAATATTGAGTTGCGTTTCTCAGGTAAAACCTTCTGTGGTACAGAAGAAAATGTATTACATATGAATTTTGTAAAAAAAAATGAAATTTGAAAATTTCAGCTCTACATTCCTTCAATTCCTGTAAAACGCCTAAAGGGTTGAAACACTTTCTGAATGCTGTTTTGGATACTATGAGGGGTGCAGTTTTCAAAATGGGGTGTTTTATGGTGGTTTCTAATATATAGGGCACTCAAAACCACTTCAGAACTGAACTCGTCCCTGAAAAAATAGCTTTTTGAAATTTTCTTAAAGATATGAGAAATTGCTGCTAAAGTTCTAAGCCTTGTGAGGTCATAGAAAAATAAAAGGATGTTCAAAAAACGATGCAAACATAAAGTAGACATATGGGAGATGTTAATTGGTAACTATTTTGTGTGGTATTACCATCTGTTTTACAAGCAGATACATTTAAAATTGGAAAAATCATAATTTCTTCATATTTTCGCTAAATGTTGGTGTTTTTCACAAATAAGCAATGAATTTATCGACCAAATTTTTGCACTAAACTAAAGTACAATATGTCACGAGAAAACAATCTCAGAATCAATTGGATAGGTAAAAGCATTCCGGAGTTATTACCACATAAAGTGATACATGTCAGATTTGAAAAAATGGGTCTGGTCCTCAAGGCCAAAATGAGCTGGGTACTCAAGGGGTTAACCCCTAAGAAGCCGCGATCACTAGTGAACGCGGCTTCTAAAGGGTTAATCAGTAGGGACACCGCGATCGGTCCCCGCTGTAGGAGCTGCGGCAACTGCTGTCACAGTTCCTGTATGTGTCGGGAGGACGGCCGAAATGGCCATTCCTCCAATGATGTACTATTCCGTCGTGGAGCGCAAACGCTATGGCTACCATGACGGAATAGTACGTCACTGAGCATGAAGGGGTTAACCCATGAGGAAATTGCTACATTTCAGTCCTCTCAGCAGGACTTTTCTCAAGCAATAGTGCTGTGTATCAACCAGGGTTTTATACCCGTCGCTTGTAATTACATCATCAGTGGTCATTAGTACAAAAACAAACAATAGTGTAGTTTAAATACAATAAAAATATATATTCATTGTATATACATATTATACACAGATCAAATAAAGGGCACATATACGTAGTTTAAAATAGTAAATTGTAAAAACACTATGCATATTCATAAGAAGTGGCGATACGAGACACTCACCAATCCCACAGTCTTGGACACATATTGGGAATAACATCCCTAATGATCCACTAATTCAACAGCGTCTACCAGAGTCAGCAGCGCGTGAGTAATGGCCCATTATGCAATGGATACTAGAGAGCCAATCCAGCTTAAGCGTCACTCGTTACTATAGTGTTTGCACATATGTCAATCACAGCCTAGCATAAGCCGGTGTCAAAGCAACACTGTCACTTCGTAGCGGCGCATCTCAAACTTCAGCGAAGTGTATGTAGACTTCAAATGGAGACAAAAACCCACAAATTTTATAAAGTATACAACATATATATATTGTCAATGCCCAAATATATTTAAGACCGTGTCTGTAAAGGATTTGCCAGAAACAGGTTCTGTGTCGACGCCCGTGGGCAATCAGTCTGCACCTGCTCCTATGTCTGTGAGACTGACTCCATCTTCCACCACTCAGGATGGCAGGCTTAGGAGTGGGAGAGCCTATCACAGCCTAGTTCCCGCCCACTGTCTATTTATACCTGCCTTTCCTGTTCCTCCTTTGCCTGTGATTCTTCTATGCTTGTTTCCTGGCTTGCTGCTGCTGCTTGTACTACTGATCCTCTGCTTGTTATTGACCTCGGCTTTCTGACCATTCTCCTGCTCAGCGTTTTGTACCTCGCTCTCTCCTGGTTTGACTCGGCTCGTTCACCACTCTTGTTGCTCACGGTGTCTCCGTGGGCAGCTGCCCCGTTTCCCTAGCTTCTGTGTACCCCTGTCTGTTTTGTCTGTCTTGCACTTACTGAGCATAGGGACCGTCGCCCAGTTGTACCCCGTCGCTTAGGACAGGTCGTTGCAAGTAGGCAGGGACTGAGTGGCGGGTAGATTAGGGCTCACCTGTCTGTCTTCCTACCCTGTCATTACATAAAGCCATGAGAGAGTATATCCAGGAATGCCTGGCCAAGGGTTACATTCGCCCCTCTACTTCTCTAGTAGGTGCTGGCTTCTTCTTCGTAGGGAAGAAGGATGGTGGTCTTAGGCCGTGCATCGACTACCGGAGCTTGAATAAGGTCACTGTAAGGAACCAGTACCCACTTCCTTTGATTCCTGATCTCTTCAATCAGGTTCAGGGGGCCCAATGGTTCTCTAAGTTTGATCTACGGGGGGCTTATAACCTTATCCGCATCAAAGAGGGGGATGAGTGGAAGACTGCGTTTAATACGCCCGAAGGTCATTTGAATACCTTGTCATGCCTTTTGGGTTGTGTAATGCTCCCGCGGTCTTCCAGAATTTCAAAAATAAGATTTTAAGAGACTATCTGGGGGTATTTCGTGTAGTGTACCTTGATGACATACTTGTGTTTTCCAAGGACTGGTCCTCCCACATTGAGCATGTCAGGAAGGTGCTCCAGGTCCTTCGGGAAAACAAACTGTTTGCTAAGACCGAAAAATGTGTGTTTGGGGTGCAAGAGATACCATTTTTGGGTCAAATCCTCACTCCTCATGAATTCCGCATGGACCCCGCCAAGGTCCAGGCTGTGGCGGAATGGGTCCAACCTGCCTCCCTGAAGGCGTTACAGTGCTTCCTGGGATTCGCTAATTATTACAGGAGATTTATTGCTAACTTCTTGGTCATCGCTAAGCCTCTTACGGATCTCACTCGCAAAGGTGCTGATCTCCTCCACTGGCCTCCTGAGGCTGTCCAGGCTTTTGAGGTCCTTAAGAAGTGCTTTATCTCGGCCCCAGTGCTGGTTCAGCCCAACCAAATGGAGCCATTCATCGTGGAGGTTGTCGCCTCCGAGGTGGGAGTGGGTGCTGTATTGTCCCAGGGTACCAGGTCCCTCACCCATCTCCGTCCCTGTGCCTACTTCTCCAGGAAGTTTTCGCCCACTGAGAGTAACTATGATATTGGCAACCGCAAACACTTAGCCATTAAATGGGCATTTGAAGAGTGGCGCCACTTCCTGGAGGGGGCTAGGCACCAGGTAACGGTCATTACCGACCACAAGAATCAGATTTTCTTAGAATCTGCCTGGAGGCTAAACCCGAGACAAGCTCAATGGGTGTTATTTTTAACCAGATTCAACTTTTTGATCACCTATAGGGCTGGGTCTAAAAATATTAAGGCTGACGCACTGTCGCATAGCTTCATGGCCAGCCGTCCTTCGGAGGAGGATCCTGCTTGTGTTTTGCCTCCAGGTATAATCATTTCCTCTATTGATTCTGATTTAGTCTCCGAAATTGCGGCTGATCAAGGTTCAGCTCCCGGGAACCTTCCTGAGAACAAGCTGTTTGTTCCCCTGCAACTCCGGCTAAGGGTACTTAGGGAAAATCATGACTCTGCACTATCTGGCCATCCAGGCATCCTGGGTACGATGCACCTCATTGCCAGAAACTACTGGTGGCCTGGGTTGCCTAAAGACGTTAAGGCCTACGTCGCCGCTTGTGAGGTTTGCGCTAGGTCCAAGACTCCCAGTTCCCGACCAGTGGGCTTACTATGTTCTTTGCCCATTCCCCAGAGACCTTGGACCCATATCTCCATGGATTTTATCACCGATTTGCCTCCATCTCAAGGCAAGTCGGTGGTGTGGGTTGTAGTAGACCGCTTCAGTAAGATGTGCCACTTTGTGCCCCTTAAGAAACTACCCAATGCTAAGACGTTAGCTACATTGTTTATCAAACACATCCTGCGTCTCCATGGGGTTCCTGTCAATATTGTTTCTGACAGAGGGGTACAATTTGTTTCATTGTTTTGGAGAGCCTTCTGTAAAAAGTTGGGGATTGATCTGTCCTTCTCCTCGGCTTTCCATCCTGAAACGAATGGCCAAACGGAGAGGACTAATCAGTCTCTAGAACAATATTTAAGGTGTTTTATCTCTGACTGTCAACATGATTGGGTCTCATTCATTCCCCTCGCTGAATTTTCCCTTAATAACCGGGTCAGTAACTCATCAGGGGTCTCCCCCTTTTTCTGTAATTTTGGGTTTAATCCACAGTTCTCCTCCGTTTCACCTGGTAGTTCCAACAATCCCGAGGTAGATGTCGTTCATCAGGAACTGTGCACAGTCTGGGCCCAGGTTCAGAAGAACCTAGAGGCGTCCCAGAGCATATAAAAGACTCAGGCAGATAGAAGACGTTCTGCTAACCCCTTGTTTGTGGTCGGGGATCTGGTGTGGCTATCTTCTAAAAATTTGCACCTTAAAGTCCCGTCTAAGAAATATGCTCCCCGGTTTATAGGGCCGTACAAGGTCATTGAAGTCCTTAACCCTGTCTCTTTCCGACTGGAGTTGCCCCCGTCTTTGAGTGCACAACGTCTTTCATGCCTCCCTCCTTAAACGCTGCTCCCCGTCCTTGGCTCCCTCGAGGAAACCTCCGTTCCCTGTTCTCACCCCTGAGGGGGTAGAATTCGAGGTGGCCAAGATTGTGGACAGCAGGAAGGTCCAAGGCTCCCTCCAGTACCAGGTCCATTGGAGAGGATACATGCCTGAGGAGAGGACTTGGGTACCCGCCCAGGATGTTCACGCTGGGGTATTGCTCAGGAGGTTCCACCTTCGTTTCCCCAATAAACCAGGTCCACCTAGAAAGGGTCCGGTGGCCCCTCATAAAAGGGGGGGTACTGTAAAGGATTTGCCAGACACAGGTTCTGTGTCGAAGCCCGTGGGCAATCAGTCTGCACCTGCTCCTATGTCTGTGAGACTGACTCCATCTTCCACCACTCAGGATGGCAGGCTTATGAGTGGAAGAGCCCATCACAGCCTGGCCAGACGGAGCTAGTTCCCGCCCTCTGTCTATTTATACCTACCTTTCCTGTTCCTCCTTTGCCTGTGATTCTTCTATGCTTGTTTCCTGGCTTGCTGCTGCTGCTTGTACTACTGATCCTCTGCTTGTTATTGACCTCGGCTTTCTGACCACTCTCCTGCTCAGCGTTTTGTACCTCGCTCTCTCCTGGTTTGACTCGGCTCGTTAATCACTCTTGTTGCTCACGGTGTCTCTGTGGGCAGCTGCCCTGTTTCCCTAGCTTCTGTGTACCCCTGTCTGTTTTGTCTGTCTTGCACTTCCTGAGCATAGGGACCGTTGCCCAGTTGTACCCCGTCGCTAAGGACGGGTCGTTGCAAGTAGGCAGGGACTGAGTGGCGGGTAGATTAGGGCTCACCTGTCTGTCTCCCTACCCTGTCATTACAGTGTCATTGCCATATTATCCGCATGTATCATGTAGCATATCAAGCAAGCTCCATGTAACTTAAGGTATGCAATCCACACCTCCGTGTGGAGGTAACCATAAGTAAACATAACGGTCTATTATACATTGTATAAAGGGCTTTTTTTTAAGTTTTAATCAAAGTGGGATGTCTATATAGAAGTCTACGTATATACAGGATATTAGATAATATTCTAATAAGCAAAAAAGCTGCTGTCTACGGTAGACACCAATGATTTTACTGCAATACAAAAAACTTATTTTTTTAAGAATACAATTATTGTCCATTAGTCTTGAGTTGTGTGTGGCTCATTCTTTTTTTTCATATCCGCATACTAAATCCAAAAAGTGACAAATTGACAAAAATGTAAAATGATAATCAACCAAATCACATCTAATACGTGAAAGGGAAACTGCAGAATTGAAGGGGGAATACTTGGGCAAGTTCTCCAAATATAGATGTAAATATCCAATAAGAATTTTGCTCAAACATATGTCTAGAAATTTGGAAGTCAACATTGAGTCCCTTGGGTCTCAATGTGTCTAAATCAACGATCCATTGTAACCCATGCTTTTTTAAAGCCGTAAGTCTATCCCCACCTCGTTTGGGAATTGGGACATGGTCCAAAATCATGAAACGTAAGTCTCGCTCACTATGACCCAAATCAAAACAATGATTCGAAACAGGCAAATCCTGTCTGCCTTTTCGAATCGTATACCTATGGTTATTGAGACTTGTTTTCAATTCACACATAGTTTTGCCTACATATAGTAGATTACATGGGCACCAGATGACGTATATTACACAATCCGTATTGCATGTTAGAAAATGCCTTAACTTAAATTTGTGATTAGTATGAGGATGCATGAAGACATCTTCCTTCTTCATGAGAGAGAAATTAATGCACCCCAAACATGGGAAACTTCCCATCTTAGGAAGCCTTAAAAATGTGTCGGGATCCAGAAACAGCTGATTAATGTCCGTCTTTACTAGTCCTTAAGATTGGTGGGGTGTCTGTATGACATGAGGGGGGGGGGAATCTTTAAACTCTCCAATCCCTCTATAGCCATCCCGAATATCGACCTATATTTCCTGATGATCTTACCAATCTCCTGGCTTAAATCATTGTATGTCGACACAAATGGCATTCTATCCAGCCTCTTTTTCTCACGGTAGTCAACTAGTGCTTCTTGTCTTGTATGTTTTTGAATCCTGGACTTATGTTTATTTACAACATACTGTGGATAGCCTCTTGACAAAAAATTGTTGATCATGGTATTCAAAGCAGGATCTAGCTTCACCTCCTGATCAATAATTCTTCTTATACGTAACATTTGACTGAAAGGAAGAGAGTCTAAAATTTTCCTTGGATGGCAACTGTCATATCTCAACAACGTATTGCAATCCGTGGATTTATTAAATAGTTCAGTATGTAATCTATTATCTTGGACTATGACCCTAGTGTCCAAAAATTGTATGCTTTCCCTAGAAGAGACCAAGGTGAACTTAATATCCAGATCTATACCATCCAGAAAAAGCTGGAAATCCAACGATTGGGCTTCCGTACCCAGCCAAATGAGGAAGATGTCGATGTATCTCCACCACCTCAGCACCCGGCTGAGGTGGTGGGATACATAGATCGACATCTCCTCAATATTGGCAGCAAAAATATTAGAATAAGTAGGTGCAACATTGAATCCCATAGCGGTTCCGACCGTCTGCATGTAAAATTAGTCTAGGAACCAAAAATAGTTATTTGTCAATATCAATATAAACAATTCAATAATAAACTCTCTGCTGTCAATGGTAAAGTTAGATTTAGACAGCATTTGTTTGACCGCTCCTATGCCCCTACTGTGATCTATTGAGGTATATAAATTAATGATGTCAAAAGAAGCCAATATAGCACCTGATGGAAAATCTATCCCCTGAATTTTCCTCAAAAAATCGATGTATCCTGAATATACGATCTAGCCCCTATAGCGAATTCTCTAAGTACTTTATCCAAAAATATGGAGATGTTACTAAAGATCGAATCCCTACCCGACACAATGGGTCGGCAAGGGGGATCCACTAACAATTTATGTATTTTAGGCAACACATACAATATAGGAGTGACCGGAGACTGTACAGTCAAAAATGCTTTAAGTTTTTTTTTATCAATTAGCCCTTTGTTAAAGCTCTCTTCCAAGAGATTCACAATCTTCTTTTCTATATCCCACTTTGGATCATGTGTAAGTAATGTATATGTTATCCCATCATTGAGTTGCCTATGTGCCTCCTTTATATATTTCGAGGTATCCATAATCACGACCGAACCACCCTTATCGGCCGACTTGATGGTGACGTCCTGATTCTGGGTCAATTCCCTCAATGCTAGCATCTCCATATTTTCATATTTGGGTGCCCAAGTCTTTCAT
This sequence comes from Rhinoderma darwinii, assembly GCF_050947455.1. Lineage (NCBI taxonomy): Eukaryota > Metazoa > Chordata > Amphibia > Anura > Rhinodermatidae > Rhinoderma > Rhinoderma darwinii. The sequence continues at coordinate 521,228,288 of NC_134687.1, read as the reverse complement.
CTTCATATCCGCATTCTAAATCTGAAAAATGACTAATTGACAAAAATTAAAAATGGTAATCAATCATATCACATCTAATACGTTAAAGGAAACGGCAGAATTGAAGGGGGAATACTTGGGCAATCTCTCCAAATATAGATGTAAATATCCAATAAGAATATTATTTAAACATAAGTCTAGAAATTTAGAAGTCAACATTGAGTCCCTTGGGTCTCAATGTGTCTAAATCAAAGATGCATTGTAACTCCTGCTTTTTCAAAGCCGTAAGTCTATCCCCACCCCGTTTGGGACATGATCCAAAATCATGAAACGTAAGTCTCGCTCACTATGACCCATATAAAAAATAGCTTTGAAACGGGCAAATCTTGCCTGCCTTTTTGAATCGTATACCTATGGTTATTGAGACGTGTTTTCATTTCACACACATAGTTTTTCCTACGTATAGTAGATTACATGGGCACCAGATAACGTATATTACCCAATCTGTATTGCATGTTATAAAATGCCTTATCTAAAATTTGTGATTAGTATGAGGATGCATGAAGACATCTCCCTTCTTCATCAAAGAGCAAATAATGCACCCCAAACATGGGAAACTTCCCATCTTATGAGGCCTTAAAAATGTTTGTCGGGGAAAAAATGCTTCGAAACGGGCAAATCCTGACTACCTTTTCAAATCGTATACCTATAGTCACGATGCGGGGTGTGGACCCACGGGGCCGTACCGCGTAGCGGGATGGCAGCTGGCCAAAAAGGTAAGTACAGAGTTAAAAAAGTTCAGTGAGGGCACCTGAGGCAACCGTAGGCAGTATCGAGGCTGGCACGTCCCGGACCAAGCGGCGCTAAGACGTCAGGTGAGGCGTAGTAAATCAAGCGTAGCCTGTAGCACAGCACGGCACTAGAACTGGATAGCACGGAAACAGGATACGGGATACAGGAACAAGGTACACTGGGAAACTGGAAGACACTGGGAGACCATAAGCACGACAAACTATGGGTAACAAACAACGCTCTGGCAAAGAGCAAGAGGGCAGAGCACTTTTTATAGCCCAGGGCATCTTGGGCTAGATTGCAGACTTCCTGAAAAAATGCGCGCACTTGCGCTTTAAGACCGTGCACGCGTGGGCGCCGGCGCCCGCCGGAGACACTCGAAGTCCGGAAGTGAGTGCCGGCACCTCACAGGAGGACGACGCTGCAGAGAGGTAAGATGTCCAAGGCCACGGCCGTCGAGGTTTATGGCCGAACAACGGACCGTGGCCATAGACGTTACATCTTACGCCCCCTCTTCTTGGGACCAGAGCGGGAGAGAAACTTCCTCATGAGGACAGGAGCATCGATGTTCTCCTCTGGCTCCCAAGACCTCTCTTCTGGACAGAACCCCCTAAAAATCCACTACATAAAATGTCCCTCCTCGTACCTTCTTGGTAGCCAGAATCTCCTTTACTTCGAAAGTCCCCGATGAGCCGCCAGGGGCCACTGTGGAACTAGGGGTCCTGGAGTAGCGGTTCAGGACCACGGGTTTCAGCAGGGAGACGTGAAAGGAGTTAGGAATCCTGAGGGTAGGGGGGAGCCGCAGCTTGTAGGATACCGGGTTGATCTGTAGCAGGATTTCGAAGGATCCAAGGAACCTAGGGGCAAATTTGCACGACGGCACCTTCAGCCGGATATTCCTAGAAGACTACCAGACTTTAGTCCCTGGAAGGAACTGCGGAGGCGCCCGTCTTCTTGTATCCTTGTATATTAAACTTTCTCTTCATGCGGTCCACCGCCAACAGGATAGAAGATCGGGTCTGTTGCCAAATCTGTAGAAAGTCCCTGAAGGTCGAGTCAGCTGCAGGAACCTGGGACATAGTAGAAACAGGAAGAGGTATACGGGATGCTGACCGTAGACGATGAAGAATGGACTGGAAGTGGTCGACTCACTGGTGTGGTTGTTATAAAAGAACTCTGCCCATGGGAGCAACTGCACCCAATCATCATGGCGCCTGGAAACAAAGTGACATAGATAGTTCTCCATAATCTGGTTAACTCTATTGACTTGCCCATTGGACTCGGGATGATAGGCCGAAGAGAAGTCCAATTTTACACCGAGGAGGTCGCAGAGTGCTCTCCAAAACTTCGAGGTGAACTGGACCCCTCGGTCCGAGACAATATGTAGGGGCAAGCCGTGCAGACGGAAGATGTGTTGTACGAAAAGGTCAGCCAATCCTGTAGCAGACGGCAGGGCGGTCAAGGGAATGAAGCGAGCCATCTTGGAAAATCGACGCACCACCACCCAGATCACACTGCAATTTGCAGAAGAAGGAAGATCCGTGACAAAGTCCATAGTGACATGTTGCCAGGGGGCAACGGGCACAGGCAGTGGTTGGAGCAGGCCAGCAGGTCTGTAGTGAGCAACTTTATTTGCTGCGCATACCTTGCATGAGGAGACAAAGTCCATAAAGTGTTTGGGTAGCGTGAGCCACCAGAACTGATGGGTGATTAGATCTTGGGTCTTATGAGCACCTGCGTGACCTGCCAGCTTAGAACTGTGCCCCCAGCGAAGAATTCTTCCTCGGTCAGTCAGACGTACAAAAGTCCTACCTGGAGGAATGTCTCTAACTTGCAGGGGATTCGCAGAGAAGATGCAGGATGGGTCAATAATATTCTGTGGAGATTCCATGATGTCCTCGGTTTCAAAAGATCTAGACAAGGCGTCGGCCCTCACATTCTTGTCGGCGGGTCGGTAGTGGCTTGACGAGGATTCAACCGCTAGGCCGTCTGTAGGTAGGTCAAATTCTTGTGATCCGTGAAGATCAGGATAGGATGAACCGCGCCGCCCAGTAGATGTCTCCACTCCTGCAGAGCCAGCTTAATGGCCAGTAACTCCCGGTCCCCAATCGAGTAGTGCGGAAGAAAACAGCTTGGAATAGTAGCCACATACCACAGCCTTGCCTTTCGATCTTCTCTGGAACAACAGTGCACCAGCACCAACCGAAGAAGCGTCCACTTCTAACGAAAACTGTAGGGATACATCAGGATGGTGCAGAATAGAGGCAGACGTGAAGGCTTTTTTTAAGGATTCAAATGCGGCTTCAGCCTCTGGAGTCCACAACCTGGCATTCATACCCTTCTTAGTGAGGGTGGAGATAGGAGCAGTAAGAGATGAGAAGTTGGGGATAAACAGTCGGTTGGCGAATCCTAGGAAGCGTTGTATGGCCCTTAAGCCTTGGGGGCGTGGCCACTCTAGGACAGCCTTTACCTTCTGGGGGTCCATCTTGAGGCCCTGATCGGAGATGATATAGCCCAGGAAGGATAGAGACTTCTTCTCAAATACACACTTCTCCTACTTGGCATAAAGGCAATTCTCTCTTAGACGGAGCAACACCTGGCGGACATGACTTTGATGAGTTACTGGATCTGGGGAAAAAATCAAAATGTCATCGAGATACACCACAACACAAACATAAAGGAATTCACGAAAAATGTCATTGACAAATTCTTGAAATACTGCGGGGGCGTTACACAGGCCGAAGGGCATAACTAATTATTCGTAATGCCCATCACGAGTATTAAAGGCAGTCTTCCATTCGTCACCTCGACTAATCCGAATCAGATTGTAGGCTCCTCGCAGGTCCAGTTTAGAAAAAAAATGTGCCCCCCATATGCGATCAAACAGTTCAGAAATTAAAGGCAGAGGGTACCTGTTCTTCACCGTGATCTGGTTTAGGCCCCGGTAGTCAATGCAAGGTCATAGCAATCCATCTTTCTTTTCAACAAAGAAGAACCCCGCTCCGGCCGGGGATGAGGATTTATGAATGAAACCCCTCTCCAGGTTCTCCTTAATGTAGGCTGACATAAACTGGGTCTCTGGCAAGGAGAGAGGGTACACTCTACCACGAGGAGGAGAAGATTCAGGAACCAGGTCGATCGGACAGTCATATGCCCGGTGTGGCGGCAAGGTCTCAGCCTCCTTTTTGTTGAAGACATCGCAGAACATGGAGAAACAAGAAGGCAACCCTGTCAAAGACTGAAGAGGAGCAGGCAGTGGCGACTGGATATGGCCCAAACAGCGGTCAAGACACCTCGGTCCCCACTGGATGACCTCTCCAGAGTTCCAATCTAGGACGGGCTCGTGTAGACGGAGCCAAGGCAAACCCAGCAGCATGGGGTTGACGGCCTTGGACAGGACGAACAGGGAGATGAGTTCAGCATGAAGGGCTCCCACTTGGAGTCTCAACGGCTTGGTTACGGATACAACTAGGTCAGGCAATGGCAGTCCATCCACCGAGGCAACGATCAATGGCCTTTCAAGCGGGATAGTAGGCAAATGAAGGAGATCCACAAGGTCCTGGCAGATGAAGTTGGCTGCAGAGCCGAAGTCCAGATAGGCGGAGGCCTGATGGGACCTCTCGCCAGCAATGATGGTTACGGGAATGAATAGTTTGGAAGAGAATTCTTTATTCAATGTGCTGACGCCCAGGGTTGTCTCTCCAATCAAACCTAAGCGCTGGTGTTTTTTGGCTTGTGAGGACAGACACACAACATGGCCAGCGAAGCCGCAATATAAGCAAAGTCCAGAGGTGCGCCTGCGCTGTTTCTCCTGGGCCGATAATTTTAGTCGATCTACTTGCATCGGGACCTCGGGCAAAGCAATAGAAGCGGTTGCTGAAAGTTGGGCGCCAGTCTAGTGCGCCGACACTCCTGACGAACCTCGTGAGATCTCTCCCTCAGCCTTATGTCTTCCCGAGTGGCAAGCAGAATCAAGTCATCCAAGTCAGAAGGCAGGTCTCGAGCAGCCAGTTAATCCTTGATCTCGGACGACAGGCCATGCCAATAGGATGCTGTCCCAGGATAGCTCTCCTGCCAGAGTCCGGAACTGGATAGTATACTCGCCCGCGGAGGTGTCCTCTTGGCGAAGGTTGAAGATGGCAGTGGCTGCCGATGAGACTCGCCCAGGCTCCTCAAAAACAGCTTGGAATATTTGCACAAACTCCTGGAAATCTTGGGTCTCGGGTCCCTGACGTTCCCAGATAGGATTAGCCCATGCCAGGGACTTGCCAGTCAGGAGGGATATGATGAATGCGATCTTGGCTCCGTCCGACGGAAATGCTCGAGAGTGCAGGGTAAAGTGAATGTGGCATTGTTTCAGAAACCCCCGACAAGCACTGGCGTCTCCATTGAACCGAGAGGGCAATGGCAGCGAGAACCGAGGATCCGGACAGAAACTGCCAGGAGGAGTAACAGGAGGATCGGCTTGAAGGACTTGCATAGAGGCAGGAAGAGAAGCAACTAGCGTCCCTAGCTGCTGCGCCATAGAGTCCACTGTCACAAGGAGCTGATCCAGCCTAACTCGGAGATCCAGCAGATCCGCCTGCATGGCTTGGGAGGGTGCCAAGCCCTTAAATTGACCAGCGGAGTCCATGGCCAGAGGGTACTATCACGATGCGGGGTGTGGACCCACTGGGCCGTACCGCGTAGCGGGATTGCAGCTGGCCAAACAGGTAAGTACAGAGTTCAAATAGTTCAGCGAGGGTACCTGAGGCAATTGTAGGCAGTAACAAGGCAGGCACATCCAGGATCAGGCGGCGGGAAGACGTCAGGTGAGGTGTAGTAAATCAAGCGTAGCCTGTAGCACAGCACGGCACTAGAACTGGAAAGCACGGAAACAGGATATGGGATACAGGAACAAGGTACACTGGGAAACTGGAATACACAGGGAGACCATAAGTATGACAAACTATGGGTAACAAACAACGCTCTGGCAAAGAGCAAGAGGGCAGAGCCCTTTTTATAGCCCATGGCATCTTGGGCTAGATTGCAGACTTCCTGCAAAAATGCGCGCACTGGCCCTTTAAGAATGTGCACGTGCGGGCACGCGTGCCCGCCGGACACACTCGAAGTCCGGAAGTGAGTGCCGTCGCCTCACAGGAGGACGACGCTGCAGAGAGGTAAGATGTTCATAGCCACGGCCCTCGAGGTTTATGGCCGAACGACGGACCGTGGCCATAGACGTTACACCTATGGTTATACCTATTTGGAATTTTTGTAGAAGGACTTATTACTTATAAATACAAAATTATCTGATGTAGAGAATGCATTGAAGGCTTCTATACCGGAGGAGGAATTCAATAAGTTTGTGGAGAAACAGAAAATATATTTGCTGAAATTTAATGCTGAGGCTTAGGAAATTAGGAGAAACAAATGGCATAGAGATCTGGAAGACTTTACGATGGGAAAAGTCTATACTTGGATGGCTAATCAAGAGAGTTACAACATTTTCTATAAACGACAGAAAAGTCCAGTTTTTTAGAAGCAGGAGTGAATCTGGATACAGAAATACAGCAACCAGAAGAGGGGGTCGGAAACGCAATAGAGGCAGGAAGAACAAGGTTCTCCAGGCTCAACAAAGGGCAGAGTCAGAAATCCACAATATCCAAGAAAAAGGACATAACGAGATAGTGGTAAATATATCTTCATATGACCTTAAAGAGAACCTTTCACCTCCCCATACATGAGTGCAGCATGTAATGGGGAGGGCTGCACAAACCCTGGGGCACTTTACGTTTTTTTTCTACCTCCCTCCGTTATTTAGATATCGGTGCCGTTATATTTGGCGCCCGATATTTAAATAGCCTCCTGAACAGTCAACGGGGCGTGTACTGGCAAGGTGGGGTTTTACTATGGCTGTGACACTTTAATCCGTCTATTGTATCACATTTGATTGATGCCCTTACAGAATTAGTGAAAAAAGACTTAGAGACGCTTAGGTTGAAACAACAAGATGAAAGACTTGGGCACCCAAATATGACAAATATGAAGATGCTAGCATTGAGGGAATTGACCCAGAATCAGGACCTCACCATCAAGTCGGCCGATAAGGGTTGTGCGGTGGTGATTATGGATAACCCGAAATATATAAAGGAGGCACATAGGCAACTCAATGATGCGATAACCTATACATTACTTACACATGATCCAAAGTGGGATACAGAAAAAAATATAGTCAATCTCTTGGAAGAGAGCTTTAACAAAGGGCTAATTGATAAAAAAATGTAAATAATTTTTGACTATACAGTTTCCGGTCACTCCTATATTATATTTGTTGCCTAAGATACATAAATCGTTAGTGGATCCCCCCGGCCGACCCATTGTATCGGGTAGGGATTCGATCTTTAGTAACATCTCCATATTTTTGGATAAAGTACTTAGAGAATTCGCTATAGGGGCTAGATCGTATATTCAGGATACATCTGATTGTTTTGTGGAAAATTCAGGGGATAGATTTTCCATCAGGTGCTATATTGGCTTCTTTTGACATCATTAGTTTATATACCTCAATAGATCACAGTAGGGGCATAGCAGCCAAACTATGTGTGTGAAATGAAAACACGTCTCAATAACCATAGGTATACGATTCGAAAAGGCAGGCAAGATTTGCCCGTTTCAAAGCTATTTTTGATATGGGTCATAGTGAGCGAGACTTACGTTTCATGATTTTGGACCATGTCCCAATTCCCAAACGGGGTGGGGATAGACTTACGGCTTTGAAAAAGCGTGAGTTACAATGGATCTTTGATTTAGACACATTGAGACCCAAAGGAATCAATGTGGACTTCCAAATTTCTAGACATATGTTTAAATAATATTCTTATTGGATATTTACATCTATATTTGGAGAGCTTGCCCAAGTATTCCCCCTTCAATTCTACCGTTTCCTTTTCAGATATTAGATGTGATATGATTTATTATCATTTTACATTTTTGTCAATTTGTCATTTTTCCGGATTTAGAATGCGGATTTGAAAAAAAGAATAAGCCACACACCACTCAAGACTAATATGAACCATTGTATTCTTCCCCAAAAATTTTTGGTATTGCAGTAAAATTATTAGTGTCTACCGTCAACAGCAGCTTTTTTTCTTAATATAATAGCTCTAATATCCTGTATATACGTAGACTTCTGTATAGACATCCCACTTTGATTAAAACTTAAAAATAGCCCTTTATACGATGTATAATAGACCGTTATGTTTACTTATGGTTACCTCCGCACAGAGGTGTGGATTGTATACCTTGAGTTACATGGAGCTTGCTTGATATGATACATGTGGATAATATGACAATGACCCGGTCTTAAATATATTTGGGCATTGACAATAAATATATGTGCTATAATTTATACAATTTGTGTGTTTTTGTCTCCATTTGAAGTCTACATACACTTCGCTAAAGTTTGAGATGTGCCGCTACGAAGTGACAGTGTTGCCTTGACCCCGGCCTATGCTAGGCTGTGATTGGCCGATATGTGTAAACACTATAATAAAGAGTGACACTTAAGCTGGATTGGCTCTCTAGTATCCATTGCATAATGGGCCATTACACATGCGCTGCTGACTTTATGGGACGCTGTTGAATTAGTGGATCATTAGGGATGTTATTCCCAATATGTGTCCAAGACTGTGGGAATGGATGAGTGGCTCGTATCTCTTCCGCCTTATGAATATGCATAGATTTTTGACAATTGACTATTTTAAACTATGTATATGGTGTATTTTCACTGTTCCCTTTATTTGATCTATGTATAATATGTATATACAATGAATGTATATTTTTATTGTATTTAAACTACACTATTTATTTTTTTTAAATGTTTTTTGTACTAATGAACATTGATGACGTAATTATAAGCGAAGGGTATAAAACCCTGGTAGACACATATCACTATTGCTTGAGAAAGGTCCTGCTGAGAGGACTGAAACCTAGCAATTTCCTCATGGGTTAAATAAACCACAATTCTTTTTGCAACTACTTTTGGAGTGCTGCCATCATTTCTTTGTTGCTGTATCTAAAGGACTGTGTGGATGATGGTCAAGGACGCATAGCACCGTTTACTGTATACTCTTGAAGTGCTGCTTTTTTCTACCTTATCTATCTATCTATCTATCTATCTATCTATCTATCTAATCTATGTACACAAGTTTCATAAAAATGAAGGTACAAGCCCGCCAGGGACATGGCCAAGGTCTCCTAAAATAGGTATTTTTCCAAAAAACAGGCAGCACTCCAAAAGTTATAGCAATGTGTTCACTAGCTTGAGAAAGGCTCTACTGAAGAGCTGAAACGTTGCTATTTGGATTGATGGAATAAAGCACCTTTTCTACTTTTGCTATAACTTTTGGAGTGCTGCCTGTTTTTTGGAAAAATATCTATCTATCTATCCTATCTATCTATCTATCTATCTATCTATCTATCTATCTATCTATCTATCTATCTATCTATCTATCTATCTATCTATCTATCTATCTATCTATCTATCTATCTATCAAAACAAATGGATCCAGCCGCACCGGTATGCTGTGGGTTCAAGCCAACGGGATAAGACCACAATCCCAATCCCTTGAGAAAGGCTCCAGTGGAAGGAGCTGAAATGTTGCCACTGTTTATGGGACAATAAAAGTACCCTCTTTTTTCACCTCTACCTGAACGGAGTGCTGCCTATTTTTTGTCTTCTATCTATCTATCTATCTATCTATCTATCTATCTATCTATCTATCTATCTATCTATCTATCTATCTATCTATCTATCTATCTATCTATCTATCACACATCCTAGATAGATAGACATGAGACCCCCCCCTTGTAAATAGTGCCTCCCTGTAGATTCTGCCGCACAGCGCCCCCTGTAGATAGCACCATACAGCCCCCCCTGTAGATTAGGGATGCACGATGCATCGAAATTTCAATACTGTTTCGATACTCTGCATCCCCAAAACGGTTTGATACCGTTATTTCATGTATTTCGATACTTAGCTGCGCAGCCGCACAGCTAAGTATTGTAACACATGAATGTATGAGAGCGGGCTGCGGGTGTGTAATACATCCATGGCCCCGCTCATGGGTCCTGATAACAAGTGCGCGCCGTCAGAATGATGCGATGCGGCCAGCGCTGCACTAATGAGCGGCGGCACTGAAAACAGAACATGGCGGGCGCTGTGCAAAACACCCCCATGTTCTGTCCTCCGTGCCTGAACCGCCGCTCATTAGTGCAGCGCCAGCCGCATCACGTCATGCTAACCGCGCGTGCACTTCCTGTCAGGAGCGGGACAATGGCTGTATTACACAGCCGCAGCCCTGCTCTATAACGGCAGAGATCAGAGAAACCTCTCCTCTCTGCCGCTATTCCCGTGAATGCTGCAATCAAAGCTGACTGCAGCATTCAGGGGAAAATGAGAAGGGGATGCCCCTTTGATCGCGTCACAGGGAATTCCTGTGACGCGATTGAGTGACATACCATATATAGGCAGACAGCCCAGGGTCCATTGAAGGCCCCCGGGGCTGTCCTACCATATTTCCTGTTGTAGTATCGAAATGGTATCAAAATCGCAATACTAAACGAAGTATCGGTATCAAAGTACAAATTCTGGTATCGTGACATCCCTACTGTAGATAACGCCATACAGTCCCCCTGTAGATAACGCCATACAGCCTCCCCACTGCAGATAAAGGCATACAGCCCCCTGTAGATAACGCCATACAGCCCCCCCTGTAGATAACGCCATGCAGCCCCAAACACCCCCCCTGTAGATAACGCCATACAGCCCCAAACCCCCCTGTAGATAACGCCATAAAGCCCCCTGTAGATAACGCCATACAGCCCCAAACACCCCCCTGTAGATAACGCCATACAGCCCACCCTGTAGATAACGCCATACAGACCCCCCCTGTAGGTAACGCCATTCAGCCCCCAACCCCCCCCCCCCAAAAAAAAAAATGGCCTATAGTTTGTCCTACAAAAGAGATGTATCCCCTATCCATAGGATAGGGGATACATGTGTGATCGCTGGCAGCGATAAGGAGACCGGGGGACCGAAAGTCCCCCGAAGTTGTCCAAGCTTCGGACTTCCGGAGTCTGCGCAGTTCAATAAAAATGAAATGAGCGCTGATCACGCATTCGCACAGGCACGACCGGTGTACAATTCATTTCTATGGAGCTGCAGACAGACCCCGGAAGTCCGAGGTTTGTCATGGAGAACTTCGGGGGACTTTCGGTCCCCTGTTCTCCTTATCGCTGCCAGCGATCACACATGTATCCCCTATCCGGGATGCATGTCTTTTGTAGGAACAAACCCTTCAGTGGCATCGCGCTGTAGCAGCTGCTAGCAGAGCCTCCGGCCATGTGGGGGGCCCGTGCCGGCGGGTGGCGTGGGCACCCTCATGCTGCGGGCCCTGTAGCAACCACTATGGCTGCTACAGAGGTAGTTACGCCGATAGAGATAGATAGATAGATAGATAGATAGATAGATAGATAGATAGATAGATAGATAGATAGATAGATAGATAGATAGATAGATAGATAGATAGATAACTGCATCTTAGTGCTATAAATACATGACCGCCTACTGTGTACAAGAGATTACCTGTTTGAGACTCCATTTCAGATAAACTACTAATAAACACTGTAATGTAATGAATTGTAGTGCAAGTTTACCAGTGCAAATCATTTTTCTATTGGACAAAATGACTGCAGTCCCTATCCACAATGAGATCAGATATTGATCTAGCACTGGAGGAGAATGAGCTTGGATAATGAAGGCAATCTGAACATGTCTGCAGTCATTGTCTAGTTGCATTAGGTGACCTCAAGTTTGTGCCCATATAAAAAGATAATATTCATTGACACTTTGCAGAATGGAAACTTTTATATCAATGCTTATGAGCAGTTTAAGATGTTGTAACCTGAATGGTATGGTCAGTTGCCCTTTTAAGATGTCCTGCAGTTCACAGAAACAAAATAAACATAGTATATTGTAACTTTTAGCCATTTCTACAAGGACATTGCTATTCCTTCCACTTCTCAATTTCATATAGACCTAACAATTCTGTTCACTTGTTCAGTGCAGACAGATGTTCAATTATCCCTGTATCCCTGTTCTCTCTAAGACAAATGTGGTTCACGTCTTCCGGGAATTGTTAAATCTAGTCTCATTAGACTGAAGAAAAGACGTGATAATGTGAATCCAATGTGATGCATTGTTTCATCCACTGTTGGGACAGGTAGTTTTCTCTATTTGGGCTTTATTTTTTACTCTCGATACAGTTGAGTCATTATTTATATTACTACAAAAATTAAGAAATATATTTGTCTTCAACTTTTATCTTTATTGAGATTTAACATGACAAGTCCAATTTCTTATCATACTATATGAATCAATTCACGCATGTGATCAAAATAAGCCATAGATCTTGAACGTAATGAAGATATTCTATTGGAGATTATACAAATGCACTATATGTAGTCCAAACAGGTACTACAAAAAAATTTCTTTAATCCAGTATTAAGTAATTCATTCTGCTACATACAGCACAGAACCTAAATATAATTTGGATTATCATGCAACTAGTAGCAAAAGACTGAGGAGAAACATCCTATTAGGAAACACCCCTAAGGATGACATGTTCTTTTGGCTTATGTTCCTGAAGGATCCCAAGTGCAGAATGTTGAGCAGCGAAACGCGTAAACCCTTGTTGCTCCATACTATGCAATATTTCTAGCAGAGAACACCCCTGTAATGTGTCATGCGATGACACAGGTGATCATGATAGAGCACGCCACAGGTATTTTTCTGTCATATTTGATTGCCTCAGATTGTCCTGTAGTATCTGGCACCAAGATTTTAACAGTAAGCTGTAAGGTGGTACCTCAATGGATCAGACATGTTTTTCCACCACATCTCACAGATGCTTGATGGGATTAAGATCTGGACAATTTGAAGGCCAACACCTTGAACTCTTTTTCATATTCTTCAACCATTCCTAAACAATTCTTGCAGTGTGGCAGGGCGCATTATGCTGCTGAAAGAGGCCACTTTCATTAGGAAATACTGTTGCCATGAAGGGGTGTACTTGGTCTGCAACAATGTTTAGGTAGGTGGTACATGTCAAAGTAACATCCACATGAATACCAACATGAATGCTCAAGGTTTCCCAGCAGAACATTGCCCAGAGCATCACACTGCCTTCTTCCCATAGTGCATTCTGATGCCATCTCATCACAAGGTAATGCACACACAACTGGCTGTCCAAATGATGTAATAGAAAACGTCATTCATCAGACCAGACCGCTTTCTTCCATTGCTCCATGGTCCTGTTCTGATCCTCACATGCCCATTGTAGGCATTTTTGGAGCTAAACAGAAATCAGCATGATCAGTCTAACCGGTCTGCCGCTATGCAGCCCCAAACATAGCAACCTGCAATGTACTGTGTGTTCTGGCACCTTTCTATCACAGCCAGCATTACATTTTTGAGCAATTTGTGCTACAATAGCTCTTCTATGGATCTGACCATACAGGCTAACCTTTGCTAAACACACGTATCAATGAGCCTTTGATGTTATGGATAAATGCTGTATGCCTTAATTTATTTTCTAATTCCTATTCTCTTTTTTCCTATTATTCTAATTGACTACAACTGCTAGCTGGCTCCCTCTTACATAGCAACAACAACATAAAAAAACTAAATATAATAAAACATTTTTCTTATATCTTGCTGTTCACACATTCAATTCCACAAGCATCGGCTTGTTATAGTGATTAAAACCTAATCTTAAAATGTTATTTTGGTGACTGGGACACAGGAAGAAATTGGACTGCCTCAGATTACAATATACTGACATAGTGGTTTTAAGATTGCCTTTCGCAAAAAAAAAAATGCACTGACATTGCTACTTTTGTCTCTTTTTGCCCAGAAATTGCCTATATCTACCCCGTATTCCTTTTTTAAAATCTTACAGCATAAACATTAAACCATTATAAATCATTATATTCTATTAGTTTGCCAAGGTAAACCTAAATAACCCCTTTTTAAAAAAAAATTAAATAAAAATAAATGGTCCTTCTATATAAGGAAGAGGCGATGCATGAATTGCTGGTGAAAACTAGGAGTTTTAGCTCTATCTTCACCAACTGCAAACCCATTGATAGCCTAACTGTATTTAAAAAAAAGTTTCCAACAAACTAAGAGCAAAAGGGATAGATAGATAGATAGATAGATAGATAGATAGATAGATAGATAGATAGATAGATAGATAGATAGATAGATAGATAGATAGATAGATAGATAGATAGATAGATAGATAGATAGATATGAGATAGTAGATAGATAGTAGGATAGATATGAGACAGATAGATAGATAGATAGATAGATAGATAGATAGATAGATAGATAGATAGATAGATAGATAGATAGATAGATAGATAGATAGATAGATAGATAGATAGATATGAGATAGTAGATAGATAGTAGGATAGATATGAGACAGATAGATAGATAGATAGATAGATAGATAGATAGATAGATAGATAGATAGATAGATAGATAGATAGATAGATAGATAGATAGATAGATAGATAGATAGATAGATAGATAGATATTTTGTGGGAATGAGCTCCTCAACAGCTCCAAATTCTTACTTTTCATGTTGAAGTTGGAAATAGAAAGCAGCTAGCTGGGAGATAACACCTTTACATTTCCTTTGCCTTATTCTTGTTTAAATAAGCTCCAATAAATATACAGTGCAAGTCCCGAATATGTAATGTGTCCATAGAGGCAATTGAATGGACATCTTTATATAAACAATTTTTGAAAATACATATATTACAATGTTTTATGACACATAGTAACTGAATGCTACATAAATACTGTAGAGACCCTTTAACATTAATATTTCTGTAATGACAGGGATAGGGAAACAGACAAGTGAGCTCTAATCTACCCGCCACTCAGTCCCTGCCTACTTGCAACGACCCGCCCTAGGCGACGGGGTACAACTGGGCGACGGTCCCTACACTCAATAAGTGCACGACAGACAACCAGACAAGGAGACACAGAACAAAGGGAAACGGGGCAGTTGCCCACGGCAACACCGTGAGCAACAGGAGTAGTAAACGAGCCGAGTCAAACCAGGAGAGTACGAGGTGCCAAACGCAGAGCAGGAGAGTAGTGAACAAGCCGAGTCAAACCAGGAGTGTACGAGATACCAAACGCAGAGCAGAAGAGTAGTCAGTAAGCCAGGGTCAATACGAAGCAGGGACAAGTAGTTCAAGAAGCTGCAGCAGGGCCAGGAAACCAACAGAGAAGAATCACAAGCAAGGAGGAACAGGAAAGGCAGGTATAAATAGACAGTGGGCGGGAGCTAGCTCCGTCTGGCCAGGCTGTGATAGGCTCTCCCACTCCTAAGCCTGCCATCCTGAGTGGTGGAAGATGGAGTCAGTCTCACAGACATAGAAGCAGGTGCAGACTGATTACCTATGGGCGTGGATACAGAAGCTGTGCCTGGCAGATCCTTAACAATTTAATTTAAATAAATGTAGGTTTTTACGTAACTCTATATTAGACATGCTTATGATTTAATTCCACCTGGTTCTGATGGAATTAATTACTCTTACATATAGCTGGAATAAGTCTCTGTTCACACCTCACCAACAAATAATCCAAATGTATAGTCCAAACATATGCAACTGAATGTCATATAGTTGCATACATTTCACATTGACACTATTCGGAGGATGGCCAGCCTGAATTGGTAAACGGGATTACAGAACCCCCCACTTTTCCAAAAGATGAGTGTCTGGGGGTCGCAGAGGTGGGACCCACACTTATCAAGCAATTATGGCATAACCAGTGGATATGACATAAATTTTTATGATTGAAGCACTCATATTATGGTATATTTCTAGTCTTCTGTCACGCATGCTGCCCTTCATTATTTACCTTTGGTCGCTCAGATCCATATGTAATACATTTTCAGCCATGACTAATATCATTAACATCCACCCAGCAGATGGCAATGAGGTAAATTATTCATCACATAAAAAGTTCTTCATATTTTTTATTAGCTTAGCTTTATTAACGTCTGTGAAACCTGAAAGAGATCATAATAATTTTATAGAATGACACATTAGAGAATCATGTATTTTCTTACTAATGCTCTTAAATATGAATGCTTACAGCCATGATCCCAAATCTAGAAGATTCTCACATCACCACCTGCCCACTTGACCCCATTCCCGCTCATCTTACTCCTATCCTCTGCTCTGTTTCCACCCCAGCCCTGACAACTCTTTAACTCATCCCTATCTACTGGCATTTTCCCATCCCATTTAAATATGTGGGTGTTACACTGATAATAAAGGCACCATCTCTGGACCCCTTAGCCCTCTCCAGCTTCTGTCCTATCTCGCTTCGTTCATTTTTTTCCAAAGTGCTTGAAACGCCACATTCACTGAACTTTCTACCTGCCTCTCTGATAATTCATTATTTGATCCCCTACAATCAGAAAGTTACTAATGACATACTGACTACTAAACATAAAGGCTATTGCTCCATAATAATCCTTCTCCGTCTATTCTTTGGCTTTCCCACTTTCGACCATTCTCCACTCCTATAGATTCTCTCATCACTAGGCATCCAGAGTCTAAGTCTCTTCCGGATTGCCTCCTATCTCTCTGACAGGATTAACAGTGCTTCCTACTACTGCACAATCTCTTCCTCACGCACCCTTTCAGTGTACCATAAGGCTCAGTACTCTATTCCCTTCTCTTTTACACCTATGGCCTTAGCTCCCTGATTAACTCTTTCAGTTTTCAATATCATCTATATGAAGATGACATCCAGATCTATCTCTCTGTTCTAAACCTAGACACCCTACTATATCATGTTCCTGACTGTCTGCCATCTCCTCTTTCATGTCTTCCCACTTCCTCACGCACCCTTTCTGTCAGTGTGCCATAAGGCTCAGTACTCAGTTGCCTTCTCTATTTCTCCTACACCTATGGCTTTGGCTCCCCGATTAACTCTTTTACTTTTCAATACCATCTATATCAGGGATGGGGAACCTTCCACAGGATATGTCATAAATGTCAGATAGATGCAGGTCCCACCTATGGGACCGGACCCGCACCTATCTCTAAAATGGGGCACTCTAAACCCCGTTCTTCCTCTCTGTGTTTTGGCTGATTTCCGACCATGAAGAAGAAAACAGTGTGGCTCGCTGAGATACGCAGTTTCCGTAACTCCCATAGAAGTGAATGGTAGTTACAGAAGCAGCGAAGCATGCGAGTTACCCGGTTTCCGTGACTACTATTCAGTTCTATGGGACTTACAGAAACAGAGTAGCTCAGTGAGCCATGCTGTTTTCTTCTTCATGGTCAGAAATCACACGAGTCAGTCTTAGCACAGAGAGGTAGAACGGGGTTTAGGGGGCCTCGTTCTAGAGATAGGTGCGGGTCCCAGAGGTGGGACCCGCATCTATCGGACATTTGTGTCATATCCTGTGAATATATCATAAATGTCTTTGATTAAAAAAAAACTTTAGTGACCTAACCTCACTTCATGATTTTAGGACAGGTCCTATCCTATGTCTGAACTACAGCTAAATTTCTACATTTAAGCCTCAGCTAATTTTCTACGTTTTATGTCAGGAGCAGGAGGAGGGCAGATGGAGCCAAGTACTGAGTATGCGGCAGTCTGAGTTAGGAGGTCAGCGCGTGCCGGCTCGGGAGTGGACCAGTTCAGTCACCTGACCTCACGTATGGTGACAGAACTGGTCCACTCCCGGGCCGGCACGCACTGGCCTCACTCAGACTTGACTCAGTCTGCCACCCTCCTCCTGCTCCTAAATGTGAGCGAGTAGGGCTGACGGAGCTAAGGAGGGAATGACACGGTGGCAGCGGTGGTCAGAGTGAGGTCGGGGCGGGCTGTGTTGGGAGTGGACCAGTCCAGTCACCTGGCCTCACGTCACTGATGCAAGGTCAGGTGACTGGACTGTGCCGGCCCGGGAGTGGACCAGTCTGGTCACCTGACCTCACGTCACAGACTCAGGTCAGGTGACCGGACTGTTCCACTCTTGGGCCAGCACGCAACGACCTCCTTCGGACTGCCACCATACTTGGCTCCGTCCGCCCTTCTCCTGCTCCTAACTGTGAGTGAGTAGGGCAGACAGAGCCAAGGAGGGAGTGACACAGTGGCAGCGGCGGTCAGAGTGAGGTCGGGGCATGTTGTGACGGGAGTCATGTTGAGACATGAAGTCAGGTGACTGGTCGGCCCGGGAGTGGACTAGTCCGTTCACCTGACCTGAGTCACCTGACCTGGAACGCACCGACCTCACTCGGACTGCCGTCGCAATACTTGAGCCAAGTAGCGAATGACGCAGCGGCAGTGCGGGCTGAGTGAGAATGGGCTGGACCAAATGATCTTGCGGGCCTTATATGGGCCGCGGGCCATATACGGCCTGCAGGCCGGACGTTGCCCACCCCTGATCTATATTAAGATGACATCTAGATCTATCTCTCTGTTCCCAACCTAGACACCCTACTATATCATGTCCCTGACTGTCAGCCATCTCCTCTTTCATGTCCTCCCACTTCCGAAATTAAACATGGACAAGATTGAGCTTGTCATCTTTCGTCCTTCACAATCTCCTCCTACACTCAAAATATACTTATCCGTTAACAAAACCCATTATCGCCTCTTCACATGGTCATTGCCTAGGGGTAACAATTAACCAAGCCCTCATACCTATACTCTCACTACGTCCTTTTGTTTTTAACACAAAAACATTTACCATATCCGTCCATCCCTCACACAGGAGACTACCAAAATTCTCGTACATTCTCAAATCACTTCCACTACACTTTTCGACTTCAGACTTCTCTTGTGCCTCTTCTGGAATTCCCTCCTTTATTCCATCCATACTCCAACCCTCCAAAATGTCAAACTCGCTGAAAACTTATCTCTTCTGACATACGTATAACCTGGCCTAAAGGGTCCCACAACTGGTATTCCAACACTGCCGAAACTTGACATGTCTAGATCTGCTTACTCCTTTTCCTGACCCCCTGTGTATCTATTCGCTATTCTTTATAGATTGGAAGCTCGTATGGGCAGAGTTCCTACCTAATGCAGCTCATAAACACTATTTCACTTGTCTGTACCAAATACTTTTGTATTTGTTACAATGTATTACAATGCTATGTACAGCTCTAATGAAGTTGATGGCTCTTTATAAACAGTAATAAAAATAATAAATAATTAATCTTCCCAGAAGAATTAAGGCTGTTTTGGCAGCAGAAATTATGTATTTTAATGTCCATGGCTTTGAAATGTTCCATACCAGCACACGTGATATTTGCCAGCAAGGAGATGGTAGATCTAGAGTGATACTATTTCAGTCATATAGTGATGAAATAAGAACTAGGATACAATAAGATAAATTTCTACATTTTCCTGCACTGGTATTCTATAATCTTGATTAAAATTTGAAATAATTGTCCGGAAGTATAAATACTGGCGGACACTGCATTTCTTCCAACGTATTATTGAATTGGTTGTATTGCAGTACTAATGTAAAATGTAATAAAACCAGCCGAAGTTTCCTATGTACCTTAAATTTGTTATTTTAATATGCTTAGTTATGCATTAATGTAACGTCCACGGCCGCGGACCGTCGTTCTTACTCACCCCCCGATGGCCATGGACTTGTGAGTGCTGGCTGGCATCTCCTTCCTAGGAGACACCAGCACACACTTCTGCTCTGCAGTGTCTCGTAGGGTGAACGCGCGCTTGTGCCCGGCCTGAAAGGGCCAGCGCGCGCACATGTAAAATATTGTTAATTAGCCCTAATCACTATGGACTATAAGAAGGGCTCTGCCCTTTCACTCCTTGCCTAAGCGTTGTTGTGTATTCCCATGTTAGTCTTAGCAAATGGTCCCTTAGTGTTATCCTGTTCCCATTGTCCCCATGCCCTGCTACCTGTACCCTGTATCCCGTGATATGTTTGTTCCTGAGCCTTAGAGTGTTGGAGTCATGTTGTGCCACCTGTCACGCCTGCTGTCATACACCATGTCTGGTGTCATCTGCCACACCTGATATCATCCGCCACATGTGGCATTATCTACCTTCAAGTTCCATCTGTGCCTAAGCCTCTGCTATTGTCTTGACTATCACAGGTACTCTTGTACTAGGATGTTGTATAGACTGTTGTTTGGCCTGCTGCTACTCCGCTACGGCGGTGCGGCCTAGTGGGTCCACATACCCTCAGATCGTGCCAATTAGCATAATGTTGTCCACTTGAATGGAACTGAGCTGCAATACCAGACACAGCCCATGCATGAGGGGGTGCTGTGTCTGGAAGAAAGCAGCCATGTTTTTTTTATCTCATATAAACACTTTAAGATAATACATGCCGAAGTCCTAATGTATACAGAGAAGTAACTTAATAAACCCATTTATTTCTAACAGTAAAAAAGCGTCCATTTAAAAGCTCTTCTAATATTTGTAGCAGCTTCTGATAACCTTTAATTGACCTGAAAACTATAAATCTCTTGGCTTCTCTTTATTTTGTTTCATTTTAATGAAATTCATTCTCTAATGCAGCAGCACAATTAAAAACTGTTGCCCTTCTGAGATCTGACACAAGAGTCAATTCAGTGGCAGAGTAAAAACACACAAGTGAATGAAAAGTCTCACTCCAAAGAGCTCCCTGCTCACAAATCAGAATTTCAATTGGGCCCACATAAAGACCTGAATTTGTAACAGCCAGCTTTCCTATAATTACCAGTGATAACACCGGGGACATAGAATGTCCTTTAGAATACAGCTGTAGGCGGGCGGCTGTCTATCTAAAATGTAGTGCAGTTTAATCATTTGGAGTTCATAATGTGATTCAACAGAGCAAGAAGTAGTTTTAAAAGAGTGACATGTGAGGTGTTGTAATTCCATCAGCCTGATACTTTATGATTATCCATTTAAGCTTTTTTAAGCCTCGGGTGTTATAACTAAACTATATTTACTGGGTGCAGTGACAGCTCATGACAGTTAAACGTTAGCTGTTGATATTTTACAGCACATGTATGGTAATGATGTGCTATGATAAGCTAGGTTCATGCATAAAGAATACAATAAATCATGATGTCCTGTTAGTTCCATTTTTTCATTTAGAAGCTTTTGAAGCCTATTTTTTGGGTCACTAAAGGTATATGCGCCGGCAACTGGTGATATAGAGGGGACCTCAGCTTCTCCTTTGAAGTGTACATATACTAACTTTGGAAGTATTTCCAGCTAAGCATTATTTATACATTGAACAATCGGCATCCATGTATAAATAAAACATAGGGATAATCATGATGCTTTGTAGAACGGCATAGCCTCTAAAGTCGATGTTTGTGTTTAAACACTCACTGTACCACGGATGTTGGAATAAAGATTTGTACATTCTTTGCCTGTGTGCCGGATGTATCCTTAGTTTGTATGCTGTGCTTTCCGCGTTATCACGTGCACCATGCATTATGGATCTTGTGGACTAGCTGGTGATCTTCCCCTCTACAGTTTTCTCTAAACTGCTGGCCTGTGAGGAATGGGAAATGGCAATCACACCGAACAAATTGCTACAAAGAGCTGCTGGAATTTTTACAGCCTCATCACCCCAAACCCTCGGCACAGCTACCTAGTCAAGATTGCATCAGAATTACCATATTTTCCACTTTGTTGTACACAGATGAACATTGTGAATTTTCATTCTAGGTGGAATTTACTTTTTTAAATTACTATTGTTCACTTGTCACATTTGGCATCCACCCAACACTGAAGAAAGTAGAACCAGTGGCGTAGGTATTGGGGTTGCAGAGATCGTAATTGTGACTGGGCCCCGAAGCCAGGGGGCCCGTGGCATCTGCACCACATCTATAAAAAGTTACTGTAGTAACTGGGGCTGATGTAATAAAATACATGGGCCCTTGTTACTATAGTTATAACAATATACTTTCCCTCCTTGTTCCTGAGCGCAGCGGAGGTCCTGGCATCTCTTCGCATCATGACGTCATGACGCTGTGCGGAGCGCATGTCGTCACAACGCTGGATAGCGTCAGGACCTCCGCTGCGCCCGAGCCGAAGAGGAGGGTAAGTAAAACGTTACTGTCTGCTGGGACCCTGTATTTAAGCCTACCATGTGATAGGCTTAGATACAGGGCCCATCAGACAGGATCACACATCACATTACTTAGGCAGTAGAATTAAAGTTTAAAAAAAAATACAATGACATAGAAAAAATATTTTCTTGAAATTAAAACCCCTATACAACTCTCCTTAACCATTTAGTAAGAATAAAAAAAAACGCCATCATCGAAGTAGTCCTCCAATCCGAAGTAGTCCAACAACAGAACCTGTAAAACAACACAAACACACAAAAAAAAATAGTAACACATAAAAAGCCAAGCAAT